>NC_091125.1:5132549-5484549 GCF_040183065.1 Periplaneta americana | reverse complement strand
TAGAGTGGACATAGAGCACATAGAGTGGACTTAGAGCACATAGAGTGGACTGAGAGGACATAGAGTGGACTTAGATTACAGAGAGTAGACTGAGAGTACAGTGAGTGGACTGAGAGGACATAGAATGGACTTAAAGCACACTGAGTGGACAGAGAGGACAGAGAGTAGACTGAGAGGACATTGAGTGGACTTAGAGCACATAGAGTGAACTTACACGACAGAGAGTGGACTGAGAAGACAGAGAGTGGACTGAGAGGACAGAGAGTTGACTGAGAGTGGACTGACAAGACAGAGAGTGGACTGAGAGCACATAGAGTGGACTGAAAGGATATAGAGTGGACTAAGAGCACATAGAGAGGACTGAGAGGACAGAGAGCGGAATTGAGAGGACATAGAGTGGTGTAAGGGGTCATAGAGTGGACTTAGAGGACATAGAGTGGACTGAGAAGACGGAGTGGACTAAGAGGACATAGAGTGGACTGAGAAGACAGGGAGCGGACTGAGAGGACATAGAGTGGACTGAGAGGACATAGAGTGGACTGAGAAGACGGAATGGACTAAGAAACACATTGAGTGGACTGAGAAGACAGGGAGTGGTCTGAGAGGACATAGAGTGGACTGAGAAGACAGGGAGTCGACTGAGAAGACATAGAGTAGACTAAGAGGACATAGAGTGGACTGAGAAGACAGAGTGGACTGCGACAACATAGAGTGGACTGAGAAGACAGTGATTGGACTGCGAGTACATAGAGTGGATTGAGAAGACAGCGAGTGGACTCAAAAGTCATAGAGTGGACTGAGAAGACAGCAAGTGGACTGAGAGGACATAGAGTGGACTGAGAAGACAGGGAGTGGACTGGGAGGACATAGAGGGGACTGAAGGGACATAGAGTGGACTGAGAAGACAGGGAGTGGACTAAGAGGTCATAGAGTGGACTGAGAAGTCAGGGAGTGGACTGAGAGGACATAGGGTGGACTCAGAAAGCAGGGAGTGGACTGAGAGGACACAGAGAGTGGACTGAGAAGACTGGGAGTGGACTGAGAGTACATAGAGTGGACTGAGGAGACAGGAAGGGGACTGAGAGGACATAGACAGGACTGACAGATCATAGAGTGGACTGAGAAGACAGAGTGTGGACTAAGGACATAGAGTGGACTGAGAAGACAGGGAGTGGACTGAGTGGGCATAGAGTGGACTGAGAGCACATTGATTGGACTGAGGAGACACGGAGTGTACTGAGAGGACATAGATTGGACTGAGAGTACATAGAGTGGACTGAGAAGACATGGAGTGGACTGAGAGGACATAGAGTGGACCGAAAAGACAGGAGGTGGACTCAGAGGACATAGAGTGGACTGAAAAAACTGGGAGTGGACTGATAGGACATAGACTGGACCGAGGAGACAGAGAGCGGACTGAGAGGACAGAGAGTGCACTGGGAGGACATAGAGTGGACAGAGAGGACATAGATTGGATTGTGAAGACAGGGAGTGGACTGAGATGACATAGAGTGGAATGAGAAGACAGGGAGTGGACAGAGAGGACATAGAGGGGACTGAGAAGACAGGGAGTGGACTAAGAGCACATAGATTGGACAGAGTAGACAGGGTGTGGACTCAGAGGACATAGAGTGGACTGTGAAGACAGGGAGAGGACTGAGAGGACATAGAGTGGACTGAGAGGACACAGAGTGAAGTGAGAAAACAGGGAGTTGACTCAGAGGACACAGAGTCGACTGAGAGCACATTGATTGGACTGAGGAGACAGGGACTGTACTCATAGAACATAGATCGGACTGAGAGTACATAGAGTGGACTGAAAATACAGGGAGTGGACTGAGAGAACAGGGAGTGGACAGAGAGGACTTAGAGTGGTTTGAGAAGACGGGGAGTGGACTGGGAGGACATGGTGTGGAATGATAAGACATAGACTGGACTGAGAGGTCAAGGAGTAGACTGAGAGGACACAGAGTGGACTGAGAAGACAGGGAGTGGACTGAGAGGACTTAGAGTGGACTAAGGAGACGGGGAGTGGACTGCGATGACATGGAATGGACTGAGGGGACATAGAGTGGACTGAGAAGACATGGAGTGAACTGAGAAAACATAGACTGGACCGAGAGGACATAGAGTGGACTGAGAACACAGGGAGGGGACTGAGAGGACATAGAGTGGACTGAGTAGACAGGGAGTGGACTCAGAGGACATAGAGTGGACTCAGGAAACAGGGAGTGGACTGAGAGGACATAGAGTGGTCTGAGAAGACAGGGAATAGACTGAGAGGATATAGAGTGGACTGAGATGACAGGGAGTGGTCTGAGAGGACATAGAGTGGACTGAGAAGACAGGCAGTGGACTAAGAGGACATAGAGTGGACTGAGAAGACAGGGACTGGACTGAGAGGACATAGAGTGGACTGAGAAAACAGGGAGTGGACTAAGAGAACGTAGAGTCGACTGAGAAGACAGGGAGTGGACTGAGAGTACATAGAGTGGACTGAGAGAACAGGGAATAAACTAAGAGGACATTGAGTGGACTGAGAAGACAGGGACTGGACTGAGAGTACATAGAGTGGACTGAGAAGACTGGGAGTGGACTGAGAGGACATAGAGTGGACTGAGAAGACAGGGAGTGGACTGAGAAGACATGGAGTGGACTGAGAAGACAGGGAGTGGACTGAGAGGACATAGAGTCGACTGAGAAGACAGGGACGGGACTGAGAGGACATAGAGTGGACTGAGAACACAGGGAGTGGACTGGGAGGACATAAAGTGGACTGAGAAGAGAGGGAGTGGACTGAGAAGACATGGAGTGGACTGACAGGACATAGAGTCGACTGAGAATACAGGGAGTGGACTCAGAGGACATAGTGGACTGCGAAGACATAGAGTGCACTGAGAAGACAGGGAGTGGACTCAAAGGACATAGATGGACTGAGAAGACAGGGAGTGGGCTGAGAGGACATAGAGTGGACTGAGAAGACATGGAGTGGACTGAGAGGACATAGAGTGGACTGAGAGGACATAGAGTCGACTGAGAGGACATAGAGTGGACTGAGAAGACCGGGAGTGGACTGAGAAGATATGGAGTGGACTGAGAAGACAGGGAGTGGCTGACAGGACATAGAGTCGACTGAGAATACTGGGAGTGGACTCAGAGGACATAGAGTGGACTGAGAAGAAAGGGAGTGCACTATGAGGACATAGGGTGGACTGAGAGGACATAAAGTGGACTGAGAAGACATAGAGGGGACTGAGAGTACATAGAGTGGACTGAGAAGACAAGGGGTGGACTCAGAGGACACTGAGTGGACTCAGAAGACAGGGAGTGGACTGAGAGAACAAAGAGTGGACTGAAAAACAGGGAGTGGACTGAGAGGACACAGAGTAAACCGAGAAGACAGGGTGTGGTCTCAGAGGCATAGAGTGGAATGAGAAGCCTGGGAATGTACTATTAGGACATAGAGTGGACTGAGAAGACAGGGATTGGACTGAGAGGACAGGGAGTAATCTAAGAGGACATTGAGTGGACTGAGAAGACAGGTAGTGGACTGAGAGGACATAGAGTGGACTGAGAAGACAGGGAGTGGACTGAGAGGGCGTAGAGTGAACTGAGAAGAGAGGCAGTGGACTAAGAAGGCATGGAGTGGACTGAGAAGGAGGGAGTGGACTGAGAGGACATAGAGTGGACTGAGAGTTTAGGGAGTGGACTAAGAGGACATAGATTAGACTGGGAACAGGGGGAGTGGACTGAGAGGACATAGAGTGGACTAAGAGGACATTGAGTGGACTGAGAAGACAGGGAGTGGACTGAGGCAACATAGAGTGGACTGAGAAAACAGGGAGTGGACTGAGAAAACATGGTGTGGACTGTGAAGACAGGGAGTGGATTCAAGGGATATAGAGAGGACTGAGAAGACAGGGAGTGGAATGAGAGGACATAGAGTGGACTGAAAGGTCAGGGAGTGGACTGAGAAGACGGAGTGGACGGACAGGACATAGAGTGGACTGAGAGTACAGGGATTAAAGTTATAGGACATTGAGTGGACTGAGAAGACAGGGAGTGGACTGAGATAACATAGAGTGGACTCGGAAGACAGGGAGTGGACTGAAAGGACTGAGTGGACTGAGAATACATAGAATATACTGAGAAGACAGGGAGTCGACTGAGAAGACTTGGAGTGGACTGAGAAGACATGGAGTAGACTGAGAGGACATAGAGTAGACTCAGAAGACAGGGTGTGGACAGAGAGGACACAGAGTGGACTGAGAAGACAGGGAGTGGACTCAAAGAACATAGAGTGGACTGCGAGGACATAGAGTGGACTGATAAGACAGGGAGAGGACTGCGAGGACATAGAGTGGACTATAGCGACATAGAGTGGACTAAGAACACAGGCAGTGGACTAAGAGGACATGGATTGGACGGAGAATTCAGGGAGTGGACGGAGAGGACATAGAGAGGTCTGAGGAAGCAGGGAGTGGACTGATATTACATAGAGTGGACTGAGAAGACAGGGAGTTGACTCAAAGGACATAGAGTGGACTGAGAAGACAGGGAGTGGACAGAGAGGACATAGTGTGGACTGAGAAGACAGGGAGGGGACTGCGAGCACATAGAGTGGACTAAAAGGACATAGACTGGACTAAGAGGACAGAGAGTGGACTGAAAGTATATAGAATGGACTAAGAGTAGATGGAGTGGCCTGAGACCACATTGAGTGGACTGAGAGAACATAGAGTGGACTCAGATGACAGAGAATGGACAGAGAGCACATAGAACAGACTGAGAGAACGGAGAGTGGACTGAGAGCACATAGAGGGGACTGAGAGGACATAGAGTGGACTAAGAGGACATAGAGTGGACTAAGAATTCTGACAGTGGAATATAAGTACAGACATTGGACTGGGAGAACAGAGAGAGGCCTGGTTGGACTGTGAGTGCACTGAGAGAACCAGATAGGACAGAGATGAGAGAGAGTTGACTGAGAGGCCACAGAGTGGCCTGAGAGCACATACAGTTGACTGAGAAAACGAAGAGTGGACTGAGAGGACATTGAGCGGACTTAGAGCACATAGAGAGGACTGAGAGGACAAAGAGTGGACTTAGAGCACATAGAGTGGACTTAGAGCACACAGAGTTGACTGAGAGGACATAGAGTGGACTGAGAGCACATAGAGTGGATTTAGAGCACATAGAGTGGACTGAGAGGACACAGAGTGGACTAAGAGGACATAGAGTGGACTGAGAGGATATAGAGTGGACTAAGCGGATAGAGTGGACTGAGAGGGCAGAGAGTGGACTAAGAGGACATAGAGTGGACTAAGAGGACATGGAGTGGACTGAGAGCACACAGATTGGACTGAGATGGCAGAGAATGGAGAGAGAGCACATAGAGTGGACTGAGAGAACTGAGAGTGGACTGAGAGCACATAGAGTGGACTGAGAGGACATAGAGTGGACTTAGAGCACATAGAGTGGACTCAGAGGACAGAGAGTGGACTTAGAGCACATGGAGTGGACTGAGAGGACAGAGAGTGGCCTTAGAGCACAAAGAGTGGACTGAGAGAACAGACAGTGGACTGAAAAGATATAGAGTGGACTTAGAGGGCATGCAGTGGACTGAGAGTACATAGAGTGGGCTGAGAGCACATAGAGTGGACAGAGACGACAGAATGGACTGAGAGTACATAGAGTGGACTGAGAGAACGGAGAGTGGACTGCGATCACATAGAGTGGACTGAGATGACATAGAGTGGACATAGAGCACATAGAGTGGACTTAGAGCACATAGAGTGGACTTAGAGGACATAGACTGGCCTTAGATTACAGTGAGTAGACAGAGAGTACAGAGAGTGGACTGAGAGGACATAGAATGCACTTAAAGCACACAGAGTGGACAGAGAGGACAGAGAGTAGACAGAGAGGACATTGAGTGGACTTAGAGCACATAGAGTGAACTTACACGACAGAGAGAGGACTGAGAAGACAGAGAGTGGATTGAGAGGACAGAGAGTTGACTGAGATTGGACTGACAGGACAGAGAGTGGACTGAGAGCACATAGAGTGGACTGAAAGGATATAGAGTGGACTAAGAGCACATAGAGAGGACTGAGAGGACAGAGAGCGGAATTGAGAGGACATAGAGTAGAGTAAGGGGTCATAGAGTGGACTTAGAGGACATAGGGTGGACTGAGAAGACGGAGTGGACTAAGAGGACATAGAGTGGACTGAGAAGACAGGGAGAGGACTGAGAGGACATAGAGTGGACTGAGAGGACATAGAGTGGACTGAGAGGACATAGAGTGGACAGAGAAAACGGAATGTACTAAGAAACACATAGAGTGGACTGAGAAGCAGGGAGAGGACAGAGAGGACACAGAGTGGACTGAGAAGACAGGGAGTCGACTGAGAAGACATAGAGTAGACTAAGAGGACATAGAGTGGACTGAGAAGAGAGAGAGTGGACTGCGACGACATAGAGTGGACTGAGAAGACAGTGATTGGACTGCGAGTACATAGAGTGGATTGAGAAGACAGCGAGTGGACTCAAAAGTCATAGAGTGGACTGAGAAGACAGGAAGTGGACTGAGAGGACATAGAGAGGACTGAGAAAACAGGGAGTGGACTGGGAGGACATAGAGGGGACTGAAGGGACATAGAGTGGACTGAGAAGACAGGTAGTGGACTAAGAGGTCATAGAGTGGACTGAGAAGTCATGGAGTGGACTGAGAGGACATAGTGTGGACTCAGAAACCAGGGAGTGGACTGAGAGGACACAGAGAGTGGACTGAGAAGACTGGGAGTGGACTGAGAGTACATAGTGTGGACTGAGAAGACAGGAAGGGGAGTGAGAGGACATAGAGTGGACTGACAGGTCATAGAGTGGACTGAGAAGACAGAGTGTGGACTAAGGACATAGAGTGAACTGAGAAGACAGGGAGTGGACCGAGTGGGCATAGAGTGGACTGAGAAGACAGGAGGTGGACTCAGAGGACATAGAGTGGACTGAAAAGACTGGGAGTTGACTGATAGGACATAGAGTGGACCGAGGAGACAGAGAGCGGACTGAGAGGACAGAGAGTGGACTGGGAGGACATAGAGTGGACAGAGAGAACATAGCTTGGATTGAGAAGCCAGGTAGTGGACTAAGAGGACATAGAGTGGAATGAGAAGACAGGGAGTGGACTGAGAGGACATAGAGGGGACTGAGAAGACAGGGAGTGGACTAAGAGCACATAGATTGGTCTGAGTAGACAGGGAGTGGACTGAGAGGACATAGTGTGGACTCAGAAACCAGGGAGTGGACTGAGAGGACACAGAGAGTGGACTGAGAAGACTGGGAGTGGACTGAGAGTACATAGTGTGGACTGAGAAGACAGGAAGGGGAGTGAGAGGACATAGAGTGGACTGACAGGTCATAGAGTGGACTGAGAAGACAGAGTGTGGACTAAGGACATAGAGTGGACTGAGAAGACAGGGAGTGCACTGAGAGTACATAGAGTGGACTCAGAAAACAGGGAGTGGATTGATAGGACATAGAGTGGACTGAGAAGACAGGGAGTGGACTGAGAGAACATAGAGTGGACTGAGATTACACAGAGTGAAGTGAGAAAACAGGGAGTTGACTCAGAGGACAAAGAGTGGACTGAGAGCACATTGATTGGACTGAGGAGACAGGGACTGTACTCATAGAACATAGATTGGACTGAGAGTACATAGGGTGGACTGAAAATACAGGGAGTGGACTGAGAGAACAGGGAGTGGACTGAGAGGACTTAGAGTGGACTGAGAAAACGGGGAGTGGACTGGGAGGACATGGAGTGGAATGATAGGACATAGACTGGACTGAGAGGTCAAGGAGTAGACTGAGTGGACACAGAGTGGACTAAGTAGACGGGGAGTGGACTGAGAGGACATGGAATGGACTGAGGGGACATAGAGTGGACTGAGAAGACATGGAGTGAACTGAGAGAACATAGAGTGGACCGAGAAGACAGGAGGTGGACTCAGAGGACATAGAGTGGACTGAAAAACTGGGAGTGGACTGATAGGACATAGAGTGGACCGAGGAGACAGAGAGCGGACTGAGAGGACAGAGAGTGGACTGGGAGGACATAGAGTGGTCAGAGAGGACACAGATTGGATTGAGAAGCCATGGAGTGGACTAAGAGGACATAGAGTGGAATGAGAAGACAGGGAGTGGACAGAGAGGACATAGAGGGGACTGAGAAGACAGGGAGTGGACTAAGAGCACATAGATTGGACTGAGTAGACAGGGTGTGGACTCAGAGGACATAGAGTGCAAAGAGAAGACAGGGAGTGGACTGAGAGGACACATAGTGGACTCAGAAGACAGGGAGTGGACTGATAGGACATAGAGTGGACTGAGAGGACACAGAGTGAAGTGAGAAAACAGGGAGTTGACTCAGAGGACAATGAGTGGACTGAGAGCACATTGATTGGACTGAGGAGACAGGGACTGTACTCATAGAAGATAGATTGGACTGAGAGTACATAGAGTGGACTGAAAATACAGGGAGTGGACTGAGAGAACAGGGAGTGGACTGAGAGGACTTAGAGTGGACTGAGAAGACGGGGAGTGGACTGGGAGGACATGGAGTGGAATGATAGGACATAGACTGGACTGAGAGGTCAAGGAGTAGACTGAGAGGACACAGAGTGGACTGAGAAGACACTGAGTGGACTGAGAGGACTTAAAGTGGACTAAGTAGACGGGGAGTGGACTGGGAGGACATGGAATGGACTGAGGGGACATAGAGTGGACTGAGAAGACATGGAGTGAACTGAGAAAACATAGACTGGACTGAGAGGACATAGAGTGGACTGAGAACACAGGGAGGGGACTGAGAGGACATAGAGTGGACTGAGGAATTAAGGGAGTGGACTCAGAGGACATAGAGTAGACTCAGGAAACAGGGAGTGGACTGAGAGGACATAGAGTGGTCTGAGAAGACAGGGAATGGACTGAGAGGATATAGAGTGGACTGAGATGACAGGGAGTGGTCTGAGAGGTCATAGAGTGGACTGAGAAGACAGGAAGTGGACTAAGAGGACATAGAGTGGACTGAGAAGACAGGGACTGGACTGAGAGGACATAGAGTGGACTGAGAAAACAGGGAGTGGACTGAGAGAACGTAGAGTCGACTGAGAAGACAGGGAGTGGACTGAGAGGAGATAGAGTGGACTGAGAGGACAGGGAATAATCTAAGAGGACATTGAGTGGACCGAGAAGACAGGGAGTGGACTGAGAGGACAGGGAGTAATCTAAGAGGACATAGAGTGGACTGAGAAGACAGGTAGTGGACTGAGAGGACAAAGTGTGGACTGAGAAGACAGGGAGTGGACTCAAAGGACTTAGAGTGGACTGAGAAGACAGGGAGTGGACAGAGAGGACATAGAGTGGACTGAGAAGACAGGGAGTGGACTGAGAGGACAGGGAGAGGACTGCGAGTACATAGAGTGGACTAAAAGGACATAGAGTGGACTAAGAGGACAGAGAGTGGACTGAAAGGATATAGAATGGACTAAGAGTACATGGAGTGGCCTGAGACAACATAGAGTGGACTGAGAGAACATAGAGTGGACTCAGATGACAGAGAATGGACTGAGAGCACATAGAACAGACTGTGAGAACAGAGAGTGGGCTGAGAGCACATAGAGGGGACTGAGAGGACATAGAGTGGACTAAGAGGACATAGAGTGGACTAAGAATTCTGACAGTGGAATATAAGTACAGACAGTGGACTGGGAGAACAGAGAGAGGCCTGGTTGGACTGTGAGTGCACTGAGAGAACCAGATAGGACAGAGATGAGAGAGAGTCGACTCAGAGGACACAGAGTGGACTGGGAGCACATACAGTTGACTGAGAAAACGAAGAGTGGACTGAGAGGACATTGAGCGGACTTAGAGCACATAGAGAGGACTGAGAGGACAAAGAGTGGACTTAGAGCACACAGAGTGGACTTAGAGCACACGGAGTTGACTGAGAGGTCATAGAGTGGACAGAGAGCACATAGAGTGGATTTAGAGCACATAGAGTGGACTGAGAGGACACAGAGTGGACTAAGAGGACATAGAGAGGACTGAGAGGATATAGAGTGGACTAAGCGGACAGAGTGGACGTGAGAGGACAGAGAGTGGACTAAGAGGACATGGAGTGGACTGAGAGCACACAGAGAGGACTGAGAGCACACAGAGTGGACTGAGATGGCAGAGAATGGACAGAGAGCACATAGAGTGGACTGAGACAACTGAGAGTGGACAGAGAGCACATAGAGTGGACTGAGAGGACATAGAGTGGACTTAGAGCACATAGAGTGGACTCAGAGGACAGAGAGTGGACTTAGAGCACAAGGAGTGGACTGAGAGGACAGAGAGTGGCCTTAGAGCACAACGAGTGGACTGAGAGAACAGAGAGTGGACTGAAAAGAAATAGAGTGGACTTAGAGGGCATGCAGTGGACTGAGAGTACATAGAGTGGGCTGAGAGCACATAGAGTGGACTGAGATGACAGAATGGACTGAGAGTACATAGAGTGTACTGAGAGAACAGAGAGTGGACTGAGATCACATAGAGTGGACTGAGATGACATTGAGTGGACATAGAGCACATAGAGTGGACTTAGAGCACCTAGAGTGGACTGAGAGGACATACAGTGGACTTAGATTACATAGAGTAGACTGAGAGTACAGAGAGTGGACTGAGAGGACATAGAATGGACTTAAAGCACACAGAGTGGACAGAGAGGACAGAGAGTAGACTGAGACGACATTGGGTGGACTTAGAGCACATAGAGTGAACTTACACGACAGAGAGTGGACTGAGAAGACAGAGAGTGGACTGAGAGGACAGAGAGTTGACTGAGACTGGACTGACAAGACAGTGAGTGGACTGAGTGCACATAGAGTGGACTGAAAGGATATAGAGTGGACTAAGAGCACATAGAGAGGACTGAGAGGACAGAGAGCGGAATTGAGAGGACATAGAGTGGTGTAAGGGGTCATAGAGTGGACTTAGAGGACATAGAGTGGACTGAGAAGACGGAGTGGACTAAGAGGACATAGAGTGGACAGAGAATACAGGGAGAGGACTGAGAGGACATAGGGTGGACTGAGAGGACATAGAGTGGACTGAGAGGACATAGAGTGGACTGAGAAGACGGAATGGACTAAGAAACACATAGAGTGGACTGAGAAGCAGGGAGTGGACAGAGAGGACATAGAGTGGACTGAGAAGACAGGGAGTCGACTGAGAAGACATAGAGTAGACTAAGAGGACATAGAGTGGACTGAGAAGACAGAGAGTGGACTGCGACGACATAGAGTGGACTGAGAAGCCAGTGATTCGACTGCGAGTACATAGAGTTGATTGAGAAGACAGCGAGTGGACTCAAAAGTCATAGAGTGGACTGAGAAGACAGGAAGTGGACTGAGAGGACATAGAGTGGACTGAGAAAACAGGGAGTGAACTGGGAGGACATAGGGGGGACTGAAGGGACATAGAGTGGACTGAGAAGACAGGGAGTGGACTAAGAGGTCATAGAGTGGACTGAGAAGTCAGGGAGTGGACTGAGAGGACATAGGGTGGACTCAGAAAGCAGGGAGTGGACTGAGAGGACACATAGAGTGGACTGAGAAGACTGGGAGTGGACTGAGAGTACATAGAGTGGACTGAGAAGACAGGAAGGGGAGTGAGAGGACATAGAGTGGACTGACAGGTCATAGAGTGGACTGAGAAGACAGAGTGTGGACTAAGGACATAGAGTGGACTGAGCAGACAGGGAGTGGACTGAGTGGGCATAGAGTGGACTGAGAGCACATTGATTGGACTGAGGAGACACGGAGTGTACTGAGAGGACGTAGATTGGACTGAGAGTACATAGAGTGGACTGAGAAGACATGGAGTGGGCAGAGAGGACATGGAGTGGACTGATAGGACATAGAGTGGACCGAGGAGACAGAGAGCGGACTGCGAGGACAGAGAGAGGACTGGGAGGACATAGAGTGGAGAGAGAGGACATAGATTGGATTGAGAAGACAGGGAGTGGACTGAGAGGACATAGAGTGGAATGAGAAGACAGGGAGTGGACAGAGAGGACATAGAGGGGACTGAGAAGACAGGGAGTGGACTAAGAGCACATAGATTGGACTGAGTAGACAGAGTGTGGACTCAGAGGACATAGAGTGGACTGAGAAGACAGGGAGTGGACTGAGAGGACAGAGAGTGGACTCAGAAGACAGGAAGTGGACTGATAGGACATAGAGTGGACTGAGAAGACAGGGAGTGGACTGAGAGGACATAGAGTGGACTGAGAGGACACAGAGTGAAGTGAGAAAACAGGGAGTTGACTCAGAGGACAAAGAGTGGACTGAGAGCACATTGATTGGACTGAGGAGACAGGGACTGTACTCATAGAACATAGATTGCACCGAGAGTACATAGAGTGGACTGAAAATACAGGGAGTGGACTGAGAGAACAGGGAGTGGACTGAGAGGACTTAGAGTGGACTGAGACGACGGGGAGTGGACTGAGACGACGGGGAGTGGACTGGGAGGACATGGAGTGGAATGATAGGACATAGACTGGACTGAGAGGTCAAGGAGTAGACTGAGAGGACACAGAGTGGACTGAGAAGACAGGGAGTGGACTGAGAGGACTTAGAGTGGACTAAGTAGACGGGGAGTGGACTGGGAGGACATGGAGTGGACTGAGAGGACTTAGAGTGGACTAAGTAGACGGGGAGTGGACTGGGAGGACATGGAGTGGACTGAGGGAACATAGAGTGGACTGAGAAGACATGGTGTGAACTGAGAATACATACACTGGACCGAGAGGACATAGAGTGGACTGAGAACACAGGGAGGGGACTGAGAGGACATAGAGTGGACTGAGAAGACAGGGAGTGGACTCAGAGGACATAGAGTGGACTCAGGAAACAGGGAGTGGACAGAGAGGACATAGAGTGTTCTGAGAAGACAGGGAATGGACTGAGAGGATATAGAGTGGACTGAGATGACAGGGAGTGGTCTGAGAGGACATAGAGTGGACTGAGAAGACAGGCAGTGGACTAAGAGGACATAGAGTGGACTGAGAAGACAGGGACTGGACTGAGAGGACATAGAGTGGACTGAGAAAACAGGGAGTGGACTGAGATAACGTAGAGTCGACTGAGAAGACAGGGGGTGGACTGAGAGGACATAGAGTGGACTGAGAGGACAGGGAATAAACTAAGAGGACATTGAGTGGACTCAGAAGACAGGGAGTTTACTGAGTGGACATAGAGTGGACTGAGAAGACTGGGAGTGGACTGAGAGGACATAGTGTGGACTGAGAAGACAGGGAGTGGACTGAGAAGACATGGAGTGGACTGAGAACACAGGGAGTGGACTGAGAGGGCATAGAGTCGACTGAGAAGACAGGGACGGGACAGAGAGGACATAGAGTGGACTGAGAACACAGGGAGTGGACTGAGAGGACATAAAGTGGACTGAGAAGACAGGGAGTGGACTGAGACGGCATGGAGTGGACTGAGAAGACAGGGAGTGGACTCACAGGACATAGAGTCGACTGAGAATACAGGGAGTGGACTCAGAGGGCATAGTGGACAGCGAGGACATAGAGTGCACTGAGAAGACAGGGAGTGGACTCAAAAGACATAGAGTGGACTGAGAAGACAGGGAGTGGGCTGAGAGGACATAGAGTGGACTGAGAAGACATGGAGTGGACTGAGGAGACATAGAATGGACTGAGAGGACATAGAGTGGACTGAGAAGACGGAATGGACTAAGAAACACATAGAGTGGACTGAGAAGCAGGGAGAGGACTGAGAGGACACAGAGTGGACTGAGAAGACAGGGGTCGACTGAGAAGACATAGAGTAGACTAAGAGGACATAGAGTGGACTGAGAAGACAGAGAGAGGACTGCGACGACATAGAGTGGAGTGAGAAGACAGTGATTGGACTGCGAGTACATAGAGTGTATTGAGAAGACAGCGAGTGGACTCAAAAGTCATAGAGTGGACTGAGAAGACAGGAAGTGGACTGAGAGGACATAGAGTGGACTGAGAAAACAGGGAGTGGACTGGGAGGAGATAGAGGGGACCGAAGGGACATAGAGTGGACTGAGAAGACAGGGAGTGGACTAAGAGATCATAGAGTGGACGGAGAAGTCAGGGAGTGGACTGAGAGGACATAGGGTGGACTCAGAAAGCAGGGAGTGGACTGAGAGGACACAGAGAGTTGACTGAGAAGACTGTGAGTGGACTGAGGGTACATAGAGTGGACTGAGAAGACAGGAAGGGGAGTGAGAGGACATAGAGTGGACTGACAGGTCATAGAGTGGACTGAGAAGACAGAGTGTGGACTAAGGACATAGAGTGAACTGAGAAGACAGGGAGCGGACTGAGTGGGCATAGAGTGGACTGAGAGCACATTGATTGGACTGAGGAGACACGGAGTGTACTGAGAGGACATAGATTGGACTGAGAGTACATAGAGTGGACTGAGAAGACATGGAGTGAACTGAGAGGACATAGAGTGGACCGAGAAAACAGGAGGTGGACTCAGAGGACATAGAGTGGACTGAAAAGACTGGGAGTGGACTGATAGGACATAGAGTGGACCGAGGAGACAGAGAGCGGACTGAGAGGACATAGAGTGGACTGAGAAGACAGGGAGTGGACTAAGAGCACATAGATTGGACTGAGTAGACAGGGTGTGGACTCAGAGGACATAGAGTGCAAAGAGAAGACAGGGAGTGGACTGAGAGGACACAGAGTGGACTCAGAAGACAGGGAGTGGACTGATAGGACATAGAGTGGACTGAGAAGACAGGGAGTGGACTGAGAGGACATAGAGTGGACTGAGAGGACACAGAGTGAAGTGAGAAAACAGGGAGTTGACTCAGAGGACAAAGAGTGGACTGAGAGCACATTGATTGGACTGAGGAGACAGGGACTGTACTCATAGAAGATAGATTGGACAGAGAGTACATAGAGTGGACTGAAAATACAGGGTGTGGACTGAGAGAAGAGGGAGTGGACTGAGAGGACTTAGAGTGGACTGAGAAGACGGGGAGTGGACTGGGAGGACATGGAGTGGAATGATAGGACATAGACTGGACTGAGAGGTCAAGGAGTAGACCGAGAGGACACAGAGTGAACTGAGAAGACACTGAGTGGACTGAGAGGACTTAGAGTGGACTAAGTAGACGGGGAGTGGACTGGGAGGACATGGAATGGACTGAGGGGACATAGAGTGGACTGAGAAGACATGGAGTGAACTGAGAAAACATAGACTGGACTGAGAGGACATAGAGTGGACTGAGAACACAGGGAGGGGACTGAGAGGACATAGAGTGGACTGAGAAGACAGGGAGTGGACTCAGAGGACATAGAGTAGACTCAGGAAACAGGGAGTGGACTGAGAGGACATAGAGTGGTCTGAGAAGACAGGGAATGGACTGAGAGGATATAGAGTGGACTGAGATGACAGGGAGTGGTCTGAGAGGTCATAGTGTGGACTGAGAAGACAGGAAGTGGACTAAGAGGACATAGAGTGGACTGAGAAGACAGGGACTGGACTGAGAGGACATAGAGTGGACTGAGAAAACAGGGAGTGGACT
Source organism: Periplaneta americana (assembly GCF_040183065.1). NCBI lineage: Eukaryota > Metazoa > Arthropoda > Insecta > Blattodea > Blattidae > Periplaneta > Periplaneta americana. Next base: position 5,468,900 of record NC_091125.1, on the reverse strand, counting down.
GAGAGAACGTAGAGTCGACTGAGAAGACAGGGAGTGGACTGAGAGGACATAGAGTGGACTGAGAGGACAGGGAATAATCTAAGAGGACATTGAGTGGACTGAGAAGACAGGGAGTGGACTGAGAGGACAGGGAGTTATCTAAGAGGACATTGAGTGGACTGAGAAGACAGGTAGAGGACTGAGAGGACATAGAGTGGACTGAGAAGACAGGGAGTGGTCAGAGAGGGCATAGAGTGGAATGAGAAGAGAGGCAGTGGACTAAGAAAGCATGGAGTGGACTGAGAAGAGAGGGAGTGGACTGAGAGGACAGGGAGTAATCTAAGAGGACATTGAGTGGACTGAGAAGACAGGTAGTTGACTGAGAGGACATAGAGTGGACTGAGAAGACAGGGAGTGGACTGAGAGGGCATAGAGTGGACTGAGAAGAGGGGCAGTGGACTAAGAAGGCATGGAGTGGACTGAGAAGAGAGGGAGTGGACAGAGAGGACATAGAGTGGACTGAGAGGTTAGGGAGTGGACTAAGAGGACATAGATTAGACTGGGAACACGGGGAGTGGACTGAGAGGACATAGAGTGGACTAAGAGGACATTGAGTGGACTGAGAAGACAGGGAGTGGACTGAGGCAACATAGAGTGGACTGAGAAAACAGGGAGTGGACTGATAAAACATGGTGTGGACTGTGAAGACAGGGAGTGGACTCAAAGGACATAGAGAGGACTGAGAAGACAGGGTGTGGACAGAGGGAGTGGAAAGAGAGGACATAGAGTGGACTGAGAAGACAGGGAGTGGACTCAAAGAACAGAGAGTGGGCTGCGAGGACATAGAGTGGACTGATAAGACAGGGAGAGGACTGCGAGGACATAGAGTGGACTATAGGGACATAGAGTGGACTAAGAACACAAGCAGTGGACTAAGAGGACATGGATTGGACTGAGAATTCAGGGAGTGGACTGAGAGGACATAGAGAGGTCTGAGGAAGCAGGGAGTGGACTGATATTACATAGAGTGGACTGAGAAGACAGGGAGTGGACACAAAGGACATAGAGTGGACAGAGAAGACAGGCAGTGGACAGAGAGGACATAGAGTGGACTGAGAAGACAGGGAGTGGACTGAGAGGACAGGGAGAGGACTGCGAGTACATAGAGTGGACTAAAAGGACATAGAGTGGACTAAGAGGACAGAGAGTGGACTGAAAGGTTATAGAATAGACTAAGAGTACATGGAGTGGCCTGAGACAACATAGAGTGGACTGAGAGAACATAGAGTGGACTCAGATGACAGAGAATGGACTGAGAGCACATAGAACAGACTGTGAGAACAGAGAGTGGGCTGAGAGCACATAGAGGGGACTGAGAGGACAAAGAGTGGACTAAGAGGACATAGAGTGGACTAAGAATTCTGACAGTGGAATATAAGTACAGACAGTGGACTGGGAGAACAGAGAGAGGCCTGGTTGGACTGTGAGTGCACTGAGAGAACCAGATAGGACAGAGATGAGAGAGAGTCGACTCAGAGGACACAGAGTGGACTGAGAGCACATACAGTTGACTGAGAAAACGAAGAGTGGACTGAGAGGACATTGAGCGGACTTAGAGCACATAGAGAGGACTGAGAGGACAAAGAGTGGACTTAGAGCACATAGAGTGGACTTAGAGCACACAGAGTTGACTGAGAGGTCATAGAGTGGACTGAGAGCACATAGAGTGGATTTAGAGCACATAGAGTGGACTGAGAGGATATAGAGTGGACTAAGCGGACAGAGTGGACGTGAGAGGACAGAGAGTGGACTAAGAGGACATAGAGTGGACTAAGAGGACATGGAGTGGACTGAGAGTACACAGAGTGGACTGAGATGGCAGAGAATGGACAGAGAGCACATAGAGTGGACTGAGAGAACTGAGAGTGGACTGAGAGCACATAGAGTGGACTGAGAGGACATAGAGTGGACTTAGAGCACATAGAGTGGACTCTGAGGACAGAGAGTGGACTTAGAGCACATGGAGTGGACTGAGAGGACAGAGAGTGGCCTTAGAGCACAACGAGTGGACTGAGAGAACAGAGAATGGACTGAAAAGATATAGAGTTTACTTAGAGGGCATGCAGTGGACTGAGAGTACATAGAGTGGGCTGAGAGCACATAGAGTGGACTGAGATGACAGAATGGACTAAGAGTACATAGAGTGTACTGAGAGAACAGAGAGTGGACTGAGATCACATAGAGTGGACTGAGATGACATTGAGTTGACATAGAGCACATAGAGTGGACTGAGAGGACATACAGTGGACTTAGATTACAGAGAGTAGACTGAGAGTACAGAGAGAGGACTGAAAATACAGGGAGTGGACTGAGAGAACAGGGAGTGGACAGAGAGGACTTAGAGTGGACTGAGACGACGGGGAGTGGACTGGGAGGACATGGAGTGGTATGATAGGACATAGACTGTACTGAGAGTTCAAGGAGTAGACTGAGAGGACACAGAGTGGACTGAGAAGACAGGGAGTGGACAGAGAGGACTTAGAGTGGACTAAGTAGACGGGGAGTGGACTGGGAGGACATGGAGTGGACTGAGGGAACATAGAGTGGACTGAGAAGACATGGTGTGAACTGAGAATACATACACTGAACCGAGAGGACATAGAGTGGACTGAGAACACAGGGAGGGGACTGAGAGGACATAGAGTGGACTGAGAAGATAGGGAGTGGACTCAGAGGACATAGAGTGGACTCAGGAAACAGGGAGTGGACAGAGAGGACATAGAGTGGTCTGAGAAGACAGGGAATGGACTGAGAGGATATAGAGTGGACTGAGATGACAGGGAGTGGTCTGAGAGGACATAGAGTGGACTGAGAAGACAGGCAGTGGACTAAGAGGACATAGAGTGGACTGAGAAGACAGGGACAGGACTGAGAGGACATAGAGTGGACTGAGAAAACAGGGAGTGGACTGAGATAACGTAGAGTCGACTGAGAAGACAGGGGGTGGACTGAGAGGACATAGAGTGGACTGAGAGGACAGGGAATAAACTAAGAGGACATAGAGTGGACTCAGAAGACAGGGAGTTTACTGAGAGCACATAGAGTGGACTGAGAAGACTGGGAGTGGACTGAGAGGACATAGAGTGGACTGAGAAGACAGGGAGTGGACTGAGAAAACATGGAGTGGACTGAGAAGACAGGGAGTGGACTGAGAGGACATAGAGTCGACTGAGAAGACAGGGACGGGACTGAGAGGACATAGAGTGGACTGAGAACACAAGGAGTGGACTGAGAGGACATAAAGTGGACTGAGAAGACAGGGAGTGGACTGAGACGGCATGGAGTGGACTGAGAAGACAGGGAGTGGACTCACAGGACATAGAGTCGACTGAGAATACAGGGAGTGGACTCAGAGGGCATAGTGGACTGCGAGGACATAGAGTGCACTGAGAAGACAGGGAGTGGACTCAAAAGACATAGAGTGGACTGAGAAGACAGGGAGTGGGCTGAGAGGACATAGAGTGGACTGAGAAGACATGGAGTGGACTGAGAGGACATAGAGTGGACTGAGAGGACATAGATTCGATTGAGAGGACATAGAGTGGACTGAGAAGACCGGGAGTGGACTGAGAAGATATGGAGTGGACTGAGAAGACATGAAGTGGACTGATAGGACATAGAGTCGACTGAGAAGTCAGGGAGTGGACTGAGAGGACATAGAGAGACTGAGAAGACAGGGAGTGAACTATGAGGACATAGAGTGGACTGAGAAGACAGGGAGTGCACTATGAGGACATAGGGTGGACAAAGAGGACATAAAGTGGACTGAGAAGACATAGAGGGGACTGAGAGTACATAGAGTGGACTGAGAAGACAAGGGGTGGACTCAGAGGACACAGAGTGGACTCAGAAGACAGGGAGTGGACTGAGAGAACAAAGAGTGGAATGAAAAGACAGGGAGTGGACTGAGAGGACACAGAGTGAACCGAGGAGACAGGGTGTGGTCTCAGAGGCATAGAGTGGAATGAGAAGGCTGGCAGTGTACTATTAGGACATAGATTGGACTGAGAAGACAGGGATTGGACTGAGAGGACAGGGAGTAATCTAAGAGGACATTGAGTGGACTGAGAAGACAGGTAGTGGACTGAGAGGACATAGAGTGGACCGAGAAACAGGGAGTGGACTGAGAGGGCATAGAGTGGACTGAGAAGAGAGGCAGTGGACTAAGAAGGCATGGAGTGGACTGAGAAGAGAGGGAGTGGACTGAGAGGTTAGGGAGTGGACTAAGAGGACATAGATTAGACTGGGAACAGGTGTAGTGGACTGAGAGGACATAGAGTGGACTAAGAGGACATTGAGTGGACTGAGAAGACAGGAAGTGGACTGAGGCAACATAGAGTGGACTGAGAAAACAGGGAGTGGACTGAGAAAACATGGTGTGCACTGTGAAGACAGGGAGTGGACTCAAGGGACATAGAGAGGACTGAGAAGACAGGGAGTGGAATGAGAGGACATAGAGTGGACTGAAAGGTCATGGAGTGGACTGAGAAGACAGGGAGTGGACGGAGAGGACATAGAGTGGACCGAGAGTACAGGGATTAAAGTTATAGGACATTGAGTGGACTGAGAAGACAGGGAGTGGACTGAGAGGACATAGAGAGGACTCGGAAGACAGGGAGTGGACTGAAAGGACTGAGTGGATTGAGAATACATAGAATATACAGAGAAGAGAGGGAGTCGAATTGAGAAGACTTGGAGTGGACTGAGAAGACATGGAGTAGACTGAGAGCACATAGAGTAGACTGAGAAAACAGGGTGTGGACTGAGAGGACACAGAGTGGACTGAGAAGACAGGGAGTGGACTCAAAGTACATAGAGTGGACTGCGAGGACATAGAGTGGACTGATAAGACAGGGAGAGGACTGCGAGGACATAGAGTGGACTATAGGGACATAGAGTGGACTAAGAACACTGGCAGTGGACTAAGAGGACATGGATTGGACTGAGAATTCAGGGAGTGGACTGAGAGGACATGGAGAGGTCTGAGGAAGCAGGGAGTGGACTGATATTACATAGAGTGGACTGAGAAGACAGGGAGTGGACTCAAAGGACATAGAGTGGACTGAGAAGACAGGGAGTGGACAGAGAGGACATAGAGTGAACTGAGAAGACAGGGAGTGGACTGAGAGGACATAGAGTGGTCTGAGAAGACAGGGAGAGGACTGCGAGGACATAGAGTGGACTAAAAGGACATAGAGTGGACTAAGAGGACAGAGAGTGGACTGAAAGGATATAGAATGGACTAAGAGTACATGGAGTGGCCTGAGACAACATTGAGTGGACTGAGAGAACATAGAGTGGACTCAGATGACAGAGAATGGACTGAGAGCACATAGAACAGACTGAGAGAACAGAGAGTGGACAGAGAGCATATAGAGGGGACTGAGAGGACAAAGAGTGGACTAAGAGGACATAGAGTGGACTAAGTTTTCTGACAGTGGAATAAGAGTACAGACAGTGGACTGGGAGAAAAGAGAGAGGCCTGGTTGGACTATGAGTGCACTGAGAGAACCAGATAGGACAGAGATGAGAGAGAGTCGACTGAGAGGACACAAAGTGGACTGAGAGCACATACAGTTGACTGAGAAAACGAAGAGTGGACTGAGAGGACATTGAGCGGACTTAGAGCACATAGAGTGGACTGAGAGGACAAAGAGTGGACTTAGAGCACATAGAGTGGACTTAGAGCACATAGAGTGGACTGAGAGCACATAGAGTGGATTTAGAGCACATAGACTGGACTGAGAGGACACAGAGTGGACTAAGATGACATAGAGTGGACTGAGAGGATATAGAGTGGACTAAGCGGACAGAGTGGACTGAGAGGGCAGAGAGTGGACTAAGAGGACATAGAGTGGACTAAGAGGACATGGAGTGGACTGAGAGCACACAGAGTGGACTGTGATGGCAGAGAATGGACAGAGAGCACATAGAGTGGACTGAGAGAACTGAGAGTGGACTGAGAGCACATAGTGTGGACTGAGAGCACATAGAGTGGACTTAGAGCACATAGAGTGGACTCAGAGGACAGAGAGTGGACATAGAGCACATGGAGTGGACAGAGAGGACAGAGAGTGGCCTTAGAGCACAAAGAGTGGACTGAGAGAACAGACAGTGGACTGAAAAGATATAGAGTGGACTTAGAGGACATGCAGTGGACTGAGAGTACATAGAGTGGGCGGAGAGCACATAGGGTGGACTGAGATAACAGAATGGACTGAGAGTACATAGAGTGGACTGAGAGAACAAAGAGTGGACTGAGATCACATAGAGTGGACTGAGATGGCATAGAGTGGACATAGAGCACATAGAGTGGACTGACAGGACATAGAGTGGACTTAGATTACAGAGAGTCGTCTGAGAGTACAGTGAGTGGACAGAGAGGACATAGAATGGACTTAAAGCACACAGAGTGGACAGAGAGGACAGAGAGTAGACTGAGAGGACATTGAGTGGACTTATAGCACATAGAGTGAACTTACACGACAGAGAGTGGCCTGCGAAGACAGTGAGTGGACTGAGAGGACAGAGAGTCGACTGAGAGTGGACTGACAAGACAGAGAGTGGACTGAGAGCACATAGAGTGGTCTGAAAGGATATAGAGTGGACTAAGAGCACATAGAGAGGACTGAGAGGACAGAGAGCGGAATTGAGAGGACATAGATTGGTGAAAGGGGTCATAGAGTGGACTTAGAGGACATAGAGTGGACTGAGAAGACGCAGTGGACTAAGAGGACACAGAGTGGACTGAGAAGACAGGGAGAGGACTGAGAGGACATAGAGTGGACTGAGAAGACGGAATGGACTAAGAAACACATAGAGTGGTCTGAGAAGACAGGGAGTTGACTGAGAGGACATAGAGTGGACTGAGAAGACAGGGAATTGACTGAGAAGACATATAGTAGACAAAGAGGACATAGAGTGGACTGAGAAGACAGAGAGTGGACTGAGACGACATAGAGTGGACTGAGAAGACTGTGAGTGGACTGAGAGTACATAGAGTGTATTGAGAAGACAGCGAGTGGACTCAAAAGTCATAGAGTGGACAGAGAAGATAGGGAGTGGACTGAGAGGACATAGAGTGGACTGAGAAGACAGGGAGTGGACTGGGAGGACATAGAGGGGACTGAAAGGACATAGAGTGGACTGAGAAGACAGGGAATGGACTAAGAGGACATAGAGTGGACTGAGAAGTCAGGGAGTGGACTGAGAGGACATAGAGTGGACTCAGAAAGCAGGGAGTGGACTGAGAGGACACAGAGAGTTGACTGAGAAGACTGGGAGTGGACTGAGAGTACATAGAGTGGACTGAGAAGACAGGGAGAGGACTGAGAGAACTTAGAGTGGACTGACAGGTCATAGAGTGGACTGAGAAGACAGGGTGCGGACTAAGGACATAGAGAGGACTGAGAAGACAGGGATTGGACTGAGTGGGCATAGAGTGGACTGAGAGCACATTGATTGGACTGAGGAGACAGGGAGTGTACTGAGAGGACATAGATTGGACTGATAGTACATAGAGTGGACTGAGAAGACATGGAGTGGACTGAGAGGACATAGAGTGGACCGAGAAGACAGGAGGTGGACTCAGAGGACATAGATTGGACTGAGAAGACTGGGAGTGTACTGATAGGACATAGAGTGGACCGAGGAGACAGAGAGCGGACTGAGAGGACAGAGAGTGGACTGGGAGGACATAGAGTGGACAGAGAGGACATAGATTGGATTGAGAAGCCAGGGAGTGGACTAAGAGGACATAGAGTGGAATGAGAAGACAGGGAGTGGACAGAGAGGACATAGATGGGACTGAGAAGACACGGAGTGGACTAAGAGCACATAGATTGGACTGAGTAGACAGGGTGTGGACTCAGAGGACATAGAGTGGACTGAGAAGACAGGGAGTGGACTGAGAGGACACAGAGTGGACTCAGAAGACAGGGATTGGACTGATAGGACATAGAGTGGACTGAGAAGACAGGGAGTGGACTGAGAGGACATAGAGTGGACTGAGAGGACACAGAGTGAAGTGAGAAATCAGGGAGTTGACTCAGAGTACAAAGAGTGGACTGAGAGCACATTGATTGGACTGAGGAGACAGGGACTGTACTCATAGAACATAGTTTAGACTGAGAGTACATAGAGTGGACTGAAAATACAGGGAGTGGACTCAGAGGACAGGGAGTGGACCGAGAGGACTTAGAGTGGAATGAGAAGACGGGGAGTGGACTGGGAGGACATGGAGTGGAATGATAGGACATAGAATGGACTGAGAGGTCAAGGTATAGACTGAGAGGACACAGAGTGGACTGAGATGACACTGAGTGGACTGAGAGTACTTAGAGTGGACTAAGAAGACGGGGAGTGGACTGGGAGGACATGGAATGGACTGAGGGGACATAGAGTGGACTGAGAAGACAAGGAGTGAACTGAGAAAACATAGACTAGACTGAGAAAACATAGAGTGGACTGAGAACACATGGAGGGGACTGAGAGGACATAGAGTGGACTGAGAAGACAGGGAGTGGACTCAGAGGACATAGAGTGGACTCAGGAAACAGGGAGTGGACTGAGAGGACATAGAGTGGTCTGAGAAGACAGGGAATGGACTGAGAGGATATAGAGTGGACAGAGATGACAGGGAGTGGTCAGAGAGGTCATAGAGTGGACTGAGAAGACACGCAGTGGACTAAGATGACATAGAGTGGACTGAGAAGACAGGGACTGGACCGAGAGGACATAGAGTGGACTGAGAAAACAGGGAGTGGACTGAGAGAACGTAGAGTCGACTGAGAAGACAGGGAGTGGACTGAGAGGACATAGAGTGGACTGAGAAGACTGGGAGTGGACTGAGAGGACATAGAGTGGAATGAGAAGACAGGGAGTGGATTGAGAAGACATGGAGTGGACTGAGAAAACAGGGAGTGGACCGACAGGACATAGAGTCGACTGAGAATACAGGGAGTGGAATCAGAGGACGTAGTGGACTGCGAGGACATAGAGTGCACTGAGAAGACAGGGAGTGGACTCAAAAGACATAGAGTGGACTGAGAAGACAGGGAGTGGGCTGAGAGGACATAGAGTGGACTTAGAAGACATGGAGTGGACTGAGAGGACATAGAGTGGACTGAGAGGACATAGAGTGGACAGAGAGGACATGGAGTGGACTGAGAGGACATAGAGTGGACTGAGAGGACATAGAGTCGACTGAGAGGACATAGAGTGGACTGAGAAGACCGGGAGTGGACCGAGAAGATATGGAGTGGACAGAGAAGACATGGAGTGGACTGAGAGGACATAGAGTCGACTGAGAAGACAGGGAGTGGACTGAGAGGACATAGAGTGGACTGAGAAGACAGGGAGTGAACTATGAGGACATAGAGTGGACTGAGAAGACAGGGAGTGCACTATGAGGACATAGGGTGGACTGAGAGGACATAAAGTGGGGTTGAGAAGACATAGAGCGGACCGAGAGTACATAGAGTGGACTGAGAAGACAAGGGGTAGACTCAGAATACACAGAGTGGACTCAGAAGACAGGGAGTGGACTGAGAGGACAGGGAGTAATCTAAGAGGACATTGAGTGGACTGAGAAGACAGGTAGTGGACAGAGAGGACTTAGAGTGGACTGAGAAGACAGGGAGTGGACTGAGAGGGCATAGAGTGGACTGAGAATAGAGGCAGTGGACTAAGAAGGCATGGAGTGGACTGAGAAGAGAGGGAGTGGACTGAGAGGACATAGAGTGGACGGAGAGGTTAGGGAGTGGACTAAGAGGACATAGATTAGACTGGGAACAGGGGGAGTGGACTGAGAGGACATAGAGTGGACTAAGAGGACATTGAGTGGACTGAGAAGACAGGGAGTGGACTGAGGCAACATAGAGTGGACTGAGAAAACAGGGAGTGGACTGATAAAACATGGTGTGGACTGTGAAGACAGGGAGTGGACTCAAAGGACATAGAGAGGACTGAGAAGACAGGGAGTGGAATGAGAGGACATAGAGTGGACTGAAAGGTCAGGGAGTGGACTGAGAAGACAGGGAGTGGTCGGAGAGGACATAGAGTGGACTGAGAGGACAGGGATTAAAGTTATAGGACATTGAGTGGACTGAGAAGTCAGGGAGTGGACTGAGAGGACATAGAGAGGACTCGGAAGACAGGGAGAGGACTGAGAGGACATAGAGTGGACTGAGAAGACAGGGAGTTGACTGAGAAGACATATAGTAGACAAAGAGGACATAGAGTGGGCTGAGAAGACAGAGAGTGGACTGAGACGACATAGAGTGGACTGAGAAGACTGTGATTGGACTGAGAGTACATAGAGTGTATTGAGAAGACAGCGAGTGGACTCAAAAGTCATAGAGTGGACAGAGAAGACTGGGAGTGTTCTGAGAGGACATAGAGTGGACTGAGAAGACAGGGAGTGGATTGGGAGGACATAGAGGGGACTGAAAGGACATAGAGTACTCTGAGAAGACAGGGAGTGGACTAAGAGGACATAGAGTGGACTGAGAAGTTAGGGAGTGGACTGAGAGGACATAGAGTGGACTCAGAAAGCAGGGAGTGGACTGAGAGGACACAGAGAGTGGACTGAGAAGACTGGGAGTGGACTGAGAGTACATAGAGTGGACTGAGAAGACAGGGAGAGGACTGAGAGGACTTAGAGTGGACTGACAGGTCATAGAGTGGACTGAGAAGACAGGGTGTGGACTAAGGACATAGAGTGGACTGAGAAGACAGGGATTGGACAGAGTGGGCATAGAGTGGACTGAGAGCACATTGATTGGACTGAGGAGACAGGGAGTGTACTGAGAGGACATAGATTGGACTGAGAGTACATAGAGTGGACTGAGCAGACATGGAGTGGACTGAGAGGACATAGAGTGGACCGAGAAGACAGGAGGTGGACTCAGAGGACATAGAGTGGACTGAAAAGACTGGGAGTGGACTGATAGGACATAGAGTGGACCGAGAAGACAGAGAGCGGTCTGAGAGGACAGAGAGTGGACTGGGAGGACATAGAGTGGACAGAGAGAACATAGATTGGATTGAGAAGACAGGGATAGGACCGAGAGGACATAGAGTGGAATGAGAGGACAGGGAGTGGACCGAGAGGACATAGAGGGGACTGAGAAGACAGGGAGTGGACTAAGAGCACATAGATTGGACTGAATAGACAGGGTGAGGTCTCAGAGGACATAGAGTGGACTGCGAAGACAGGGAGTGGACTGAGAGGACATAGAGTGGACTCAGAAGACAGGGAGTGGACTGAGAGGACATAGAGTGGACCGAGAAGACAGGGAGTGGTCTGAGAGGACATAGAGTGGACTGAGAGGACACAGAGTGAAATGAGAAAACAGGGAGATGACTCAGAGGACAAAGAGTGGACTGAGAGCACATTGATTGGACTGAGGAGACTGGGACTGTACTCATAGAACATAGATTGGACCGAGTGTACATAGAGTGGACTGAAAATACAGGGAGTGGACTGAGAGAACAGGGAGTGGACAGAGAGGACTTAGAGTGGACTGAGAAGACGGGGAGTGGATTGGGAGGACCTGGAGTGGAATGATAGGACATAGACTGGACTGAGAGGTCAAGGAGTATACTGAGAGGACACTGAGAGCACTGAGAAGACAGGGAGTGGGCTGAGAGGACTTACAGTGGACTAAGTAGACGGGGAGTGGACTGGGAGGACATGGAGTGGACTGAGGGGACATAGAGTGGACTGAGAAGACATGGAGTGATCTGAGAAAACATAGAGTGGACCGAGAGGACATAGAGTGGACTGAGAACACAGGGAGGGGACTGAGAGGACATAGAGTGGACTGAGAAGACAGGGAGTGGACTCAGAGGACATAGAGTGGACTCAGGAAACAGGGAGTGGACTGAGAGGACATAGAGTGGTCTGAGTAGACAGGGAATGGACCGAGAGGATATAGAGTGGACTGAGAAGACAGGGAGTGGTCTGAGAGGACATAGAGTGGACTGAGAAGACAGGCAGTGGACTAAGAGGACATAGAGTGGACTGAGAAGACAGGGGCTGGACTGAGAGGACATAGAGTGGACTGAGAAAACAGGGAGTCGACTGAGATAACGTAGAGTCGACTGAGAAGACAGGGTGTGGACCGAGAGGACATAGAGTGGACTGAGATGACATTGAGTGGACTGAGAAGACAGGGAGTGGACTGAGAGGACATAGAGTGGACTGAGAAAACTGGGAGTGGACAGAGAGTACATAGAGTGGACTGAGAAGACATGGAGTGGACTGAGAGGACATAGAGTCGACTGAAAAGACAGGGAGTGGACCGAGGGGACATAGAGTGGACTGAGAAGACAGGGAGTGGACTGAGAGGACATAAAGTGGACAGAGAAGACAGGGAATGGACTGAGAAGACATGGAGTGGACTGAGAAGACAGGGAGTGGACTGACAATACATAGAGTCGACTGAGAAAACATGGAGTGGACTGAGAGGACATAGAGTGGACTGAGAAGACAGGGAGTGGACTCAGAGGACATAGTGGACTGCGAGGACATAGAGTGCACTGAGAAGACAGGGAGTGGATTCAAAGGACATAGAGTGGACTGAGAAGACAGGGAGTGGGCTGAGAGGACATAGAGTGGACTGAGAAGACATGGAATGGACTGAGAGGACATAGAGTGGACTGAGAGGACATAGAGTCGACTGAGAGAACATAGAGTGGACTGAGAAGACCGGGAGTGGACTGAGAAGATATGGAGTGGACTGAGAAGACATGGAGTGGACTGAGAGGACATAGAGTCGACTGAGAAAACAGGGAGTGGTCTGAGAGGACATAGAGCGGACTGAGAAGATAGGGATTGAACTATGAGGACATAGAGTGGACTGAGAAAACTGGGAGTGAACTATGAGGACATTGAGTGGACTGAGAGGACATAAAGTGGACTGAGAAGACATAGAGTGGACAGAGAGTACATATAGAGGACTGAGAACAGAGGGAGGGGACTGAGAGTACATAGAGTGGACTGAGAGGACATACAGTGGACTTAGATTACAGAGAGTAGACTGAGAGTACAGAGAGTGGACTGAGAGGACATAGAATGGACTTATAGCACACAGAGTGGACAGAGAGGACAGAGAGTAGACAGAGAGGACATTGAGTGGACTTAGAGCACATAGAGTGAACTTACACGACAGAGAGTGGACTCAGAAGACAGGGAGTGGACTGAGAGAATAAAGAGGGGACTGAAAAGACAGGGAGTGGACTGAGAGGACGCAGAGTGAACCGAGAAGACAGGGTGTGGTCTCAGAGGCATAGAGTGGAATGAGAAGCCTGGGAGTGTACTATTAGGACATCGAGTGGACTGAGAAAACAGGGATTGGACTGAGAGAACATATGGTGGACTGAGAGGACAGGGAGTAATCTAAGAGGACATTGAGTGGACTGAGAAGACAGGGAGTGGACTGAGAGGACATAGAGTGGACTGAGAAGACTGGGAGTGGACTGAGAGGACATAGAGTGGACTGAGAAGACAGGCAGTGGACTGAGAAAGCATGGAGTGGACCGAGAAAAGAGGGAGTGGACTGAGAGGACATAGAGTGGACTGAGAGTTTAGGGAGTGGACTAAGAGGACATAGAGTAGACTGGGAACAGGGGGAGTGGACTGAGAGGACATAGAGTTGACCAAGAGGACATTGAGTGGACTGAGAAGACAGGGAGTGGACGGAGGCAACATAGAGTGGACTGAGAAAACAGGGAGTGGACTGAGAAGACATGGAGTGGACTGTGAAGACAGGGAGTGGACTCAAGGGACTTAGAGTGGACTGAGAAGACAGGGAGTGGAATGAGAGGACATAGAGTGGACTGAAAGGTCAGGGAGTGGACTGAGAAGACAGGGAGTGGACGGAGAGGACATAGAGTGGACTGAGAGTACAGGGATTAAAGTTATAAGACATTGAGTGTACTGAGAAAACAGGGAGTGGACTGAGAGAACATAGAGTGGACTCGGAAGACAGGGAGTGGACTGAGAGGACTGAGTGAACTGAGAATACATAGAATATACTGAGAAGACAGGGAGTGGACTGAGAAGACATGGAGTTGACTGAGAAGACAGGGAGTGGACTGAGAGGACATAGAGTCGACTGAGAAGACAGGGAGTGGACTGAGAGGACACAGAGTGGACTGAGAAGACAGGGAGTGGACTCAAAGAACATAGAGTGGAGTGCGAGGACATAGAGTGGTCTGATAAGACAGGGAGAGGACTGCGAGGACATAGAGTGGACTATAGTGACATAGAGTGGACTAAGAACACAGGCAGTGGACTAAGAGGACATGGATTGGACTGAGAATTCAGGGAGTGGACAGAGAGGACATAGAGAGGTCTGAGAAAGCAGAGAGTGGACTGATATTACATAGAGTGGACTGAGAAGACAGGGATTGGACTCAAAGTACATAGAGTGGACTGAGAAGACAGGGAGTGGACAGAGAGGACATGGAGTGGACTGAGAAGACAGGGAGTGGACTGAGAGGACATAGAGTGGACTGAGAAGACAGGGAGAGGACTGCGAGGACATAGAGTGGACTAAAGGGACATAGAGTGGACTGAGAAGACAGGCAGCGGACTAAGAGGAAATGGATTGGACCGAGAAGTCATTGAGTGGACTGAGAGTACATAGAGAGGACTGAGAAAGCAGGGAGTGGACTGAGATTACATAGAGTGGATTGAGAAGACAGGGAGTGGACTCAAAGAATATAGAGTGGATTGAGAAGACAGGGAGTGGACAGAGAGGACATAGAGTGGACTGAGAAAACAGGGAGTGGACTGAGAGGACATAGAGTGGACTGAGAGTTTAGGGAGTGGACTACGAGGACATAGAGTAGACTGGGAAAAGAGGGAGTGGACAGAGAGGACTTAGAGTGGACTAAGAGGACATTGAGTGGAGTGAGAAGACAGGGAGTGGACTGAGGCGACATAGAGTGGACTGAGAAGACAGGGAGTGCACTGAGAACACATGGAGTGGACTGCGAAGACAGTGAGTGGACTCAAAGTACATAGAATGGACTGAGAATACAGGGAGTGGACTGAGAGGACATAGAGTGGACTGAGAGGACAGGGAGTGGACTGAGAAGACAGGGAGTGGACGGAGAGGACATAGAGTGGACTGAGAGGACAGGGATTAAAGTTATGCTACATTGAGTGGACTGAGAAGACAGGGAGTGGGCTGAGAGGACATAGAGTGGACTGAGAAGACAGGGAGTGGACTGAGAGGACATAGAGTGGACTGAGAGGACATAGAGTGGACTGAGAGGACATAGAGTGGACTGAGAGGACATAGAGTGGACTGAGAAACAGGGAGTGGACTGAGAAGACATGGAGTGGACTGAGAAGACATGGAGTGGACTGAGAGGACAGAGAGTAGACCGAGAGGACAGAGGGTGGACTGAGATAACATAGAGTGGTCTTAGAGCACACAGAGTGGACAGAGAGGACAGAGAGTAGACCGAGAGGACATAGAGTGGACTTAGAGCACATAGATTGGACATAGACGACAGAGAGTGGACTGAGAGGACAGAGAGTGGACTGAGAGGACAGAGAGTGGACTGAGAGGACATAGAGTGGACTTAGAGCACACAGAGTGGACAGAGAGGACAGAGAGTAGACCGAGAGGACATAGTGGACTTATAGCACCTAGAGTGGACTTAGATGACAGAGAGTGGACTGAGAGGATAGAGAGGACAGAGAGTGGACAGAGAGGACATAGAGTGGACTTAGAGGACAGAGAGTTGACTGAGAGTGGACTGACAGGACCGAGAGTAGACTGAGTGCACATGGAGTGGACTGAAAATATATTTCTCCAAATGGCGGCTTCAACACTTGCAGACTTCTAACTCACGAGTACAGGCTCTAACAAATGACACATTACAGTGCTTCCATTCCTCATGAGGTATAGAAATTCTTATACATTCAAAAATTTAAAATAAAAATATTATAGTTCAGACACATAATCTGATGACATTAATTCGTCTATTTAGGCACAGAAACTTAATCATATAGAAAAGCCAAAATCATATTTTGAATAATCTACTATTTTCTGACGTTAATAAAAATAAAACAGAGTTCAGGCAAGTTTGGGGGGCAGAGACCCCTAGGCCCCTCCCCCATAACTCCACCTATGCCTGTCCTATGTCACAGAGTTGCCAGATTGCGTGAAAACTAGCGGTTTGGTGTACTCCGAAGCCCTGTTTGAGACATTTGTACTTACGGCAATTTGCAAACTTTTGGGCTACTAGAAATTTTGGCGAACGGAATTAGGGCGGAAGAAAACTCCTTATCAACCAAAACAAACCTAACGTTTTCTTTCGTTTTTCTTTGAGTTCATATTTGCATGACATGGTTTTCGATGTCTAAATCAATGATTTCCTATAAAACCCTTGCCTATACGATTATTGTAACCACGTTTCAGCAAGGAGTCAACACGTAAGAGTTTCCTCGCATTACTTAGTAATAAAAACGGAGCGTTGCTTCATGCTCTCAAGCATTTGCTACTATAAAATCTGAGGTACGTAAATAGGTAACTGAATCTTGTGGAGTGAAGCTGATCTATCGAAATGGCTGAGTTTGATGGATATTCAATGGCCTCTAAAGTTGTATAAGAAGTACAGAGATTCACTTTCGAGAGATAATAAAACTTTGTACCGATTTAATCAGGAAATGTGGATTGTTTAACCGACTATTTCTTAGGTGACACAAACCAAACCAGAGGTAGCGCATTTAAATATTTCCTTAACAGATTTGCAGAGGCTATTATAAGGAAAAGCGTGCAAGACTCTGAAAACTACTGTCAAATCACAGCTGATAACATACGAAATGTCGATTACCTCTTTATTTACGACTTACACCAAATGTAAATTACATGAAATTATCAGTTCTGGTGGGCCTATTATGCACTGGAATGAAATGGAATTTCGGGAGAGGGGCACTATGACCCAGCACTGCTACCTATAACGATTTGTTGCACTAACCCTCAAGCTAGGCACATTCCCAAACTCAGACCGGCTGACTACAATAAGGTGCGCTATGTATCCAGGTTTCGAGTAAGCAAACCAACTCATCCCTAGGACATTCCCTCCTTACGTCACTAGCCGGCATTCGAGGAATGCTATGGAATAATGACTGAATGGAGAAATGTTGACAGAATGAAGTAGATTCCTAATCAGGGAAAACGGGATAACCCCGAGGAAAACCCAACTGCAACCTTGTTCACCACAAGTGTCACTATGGATTCTACAATTAAAGATCCCATACAAACCCGACTCTGTCAGAGAGTTACGCCTTATGACTTGTTATAAAAGTTTATTCATTTGTCGTCCTAGAAGTTCGTTTTTTTATGATGTGTAGTACTCGATTTCTTACAAGTAGGCCTAGTCGAACCGTTATGTTGTTCGGTACCGGTACTTGCTTTGCTTTTTTCATTTGTATTTTAATCCTAGTATTTTTTCAATTGTCTTTTGATCCTAGCATATCGGTATATAATTAAGTTTACTGTTACCCTATTATTTTGAGAAAGGAGAAAGTTACACAACAGAACTGGTTGCATTGTATTCTACACCTGATATAATTAGGAACATTATATCCAGACGTTAGAGATGGGCAGGAAAGTGTAGCATGTATGGGTGAAACCAGAAACGCATATAGACTGTTAGTTGGGAGGCCGGAGGGAAAAAGACCTTTGAGGAGACCGAGACGTAGGTGGAAAGTTAATATTAAAATGGATTTGAGGGCGGTGGGATATGATGATAGAGACTGGATTAATCTTGCTCAGGATAGGGTCCTGTGGCGGGCTTATGTGAGGGCAGCAATGAACCTCCGGGTTCCTTAAAAGCCAGTAAGTAAATAAGTATGTTTATAGGCACCCTAACCCTTTTTTCGATATTACTAATTTCTGCAAATGCGGCGGATTTATTTTTGCCACCAATTCGGTAACATTGACTTCTGAAATATAACAACTGTAAAATGCTTAATGAAGTCCATAAACAGAAATAAATATTTCCCTTTTTTCTAAACATCAGCCTCCGTGTCACTCATAGCTCAATCACTAATTCTTTCGATCGAAATACACGTGCCGGTATCGCTTGTTGTGGCTTGACTGACCTCGACCGACGACTCTACTGATACGAACTCCCACGCGAGGTGAAGCAAACTATGTGAGCAAGCTACAGCACGTACAGTAGGAACAAGCTCCGATACTTACTTACTTATTTACTTACTTTTAAGGAACCCCGCCCTCACATAAGCCCGCCATTGGTCCCTATCCTGAGCAAGATTAATCCAGTCTCTATCATCATATCCCACCTCCCTCAAATCCATTTTAATATTATCTTCCCACCTACGTCTCGGCATCCCCAAAGGTCTTTTCCCCTCCGGCCTCCCAACTAACACTCTATATGCATTTCTGGATTCGTCCATACGTGCTACATGTCCTGCTCATCTCAAACGTCTGGATTTAATGTTCCTCATTATGTCAGGTGAAGAATACAATGCGTGCAGCTCTGCGTTGTGTAACTTTCTCCATTCTCCTGTAACTTCATCCCTCTTAGCCCCAAATATTTTCCTAAGAACCTTATTCTCAAACACCCTTAATCTCTGTTCCTCTCTCAAAGTGAGAGTCCAAGTTTCACAACCATACAGAACAACCGGTAATATAACTGTTTTATAAATTCTAACTTTCAGATTTTTGGACAGCAGACTGGATGATAAGACCTTCTCAACCGAATAATAACACGCATTTCCCATATTTATTCTGCGTTTAATTTCCTCCCGAGTGTCATTTATATTTGTTACTGTTGCTCCAAGATATTTGAATTTTTCCACCTCTTCGAAAGATGAATCTCCAATTTTTATAGTTCCTTTTCGTACAATATTCTGGTCACGAGACATAATCATATACTTAGTCTTTTCGCGATTTACTTCCAACCCTATCGCTTTACTTGCTTCAACTAGAATTTCCGCGTTTTCCCTAATCGTTTGTGGATTTTCTCCTAGCATATTCACGTCATCCGCTTAGACAAGAAGCAGATATAACCCATTCAACTCCAAACCCTGTCTATTATCCTGAATTTTCCTAATGGCATATTCTAGAGCGAAGTTAAAAAGTAAATGTGATAGTGGATCTTCCCGCTTTAGCCCGCAGTGAATTGGAAAAGCATCAAATAGAAACTGGCCTATACGGACTCTGCTGTATGTTTCACTGAGACACATTTTAATTAATCGAACTAGTTTCTTGGGAATACCAAATTCAATAAGAATATAATATAAAACTTCTCTCTTAACCGAGTCATACGCCTTTTTGAAATCTATGAATAACTGATGTACTGTACCCTTATACTCCCATTTTTTCTCCAATATCTGTCGAATACAGAAAATCTGGTCATTAGTCTATATATTACGCCTAAAACCACACTGATGATCCCCAATAATTTCATCTACATATGGAGTTATTCTTCTCAAAAGGATATTCGACAAAATTTTGTACGACGTCAATTAAAGGGATATTCCTCGAAAGTTACTACAGTTAGTCTTGTCCCCCTTCTTAAAAATAGGCACGATTATGGACTCCTTCCATTGTTCTGGTACAATTTCCTTTTCCCAAATTGCAAGTACAAGTTTATAAATTTCGTTAGATAATGCCCTTCCACCCTCTTATATTAATTCTACTGGAATTTGATCAATACCTGGAGACTTGTACTTTTTCAGATTTCCTATCGCAATTTCGACTTCTGAAAGTGTGGGTTCCGGTATAAATGGCTCAGCAGTTTGTATTTGAATTTCGTCCTGATCATTTCTATTTGGCCTATGTGTATTTAGTAGTGCCCAAAATAGTTTTTCCATCTGTTCAGGATTGAATGAGAGTCTGCAAGTAAGTCACCTTTCTCATCCTTGATCACGTTTACCCTTGCCTAATATCCGTTTAAATTCCTTTATACCCTTATATAAATCTCGAATATTTTTATTCTTGCTATTTGTTTATACCTCATTCAGTTTTTCCTTCAAGTAATCTCTCTTTTTATTCCTAAGTGTACGACTTGCTTCCCGTCTGTCATTGAAATAATTATCTCTATTCTCCACAATTGGATCCTGTAAGAATTTCAATTTTGCCTGTTTCCTTCTATCTACTACAATGCACCAATCTTCATCAAACCACGGTTTCTTTTTCTTAGTTTCATGATAACCTATGCTGTGCTCAGCTGCAATTTTGATATTATCTCGGATATTCGCTAATATGTTTTCGCGGGATATCAGCCGAGTTAAGATTTTGGAATGCTCCAAGCTTCTTCCCTGAAGATGGCTGCAGAGATAGCAGTCGAAATCTTGGAGCATTCCAAAATCTTAACTCGGCTGATATCCCGCGAAAACATATTAGCGAACCAACGCCGAGAAAGCCTCAAATCATACATCTCGGATATTGTCCCACACGCTATTAACATCTCACTCTTCCTCAGCTTCGTCAGCAGTTGCTAAAGCATCAAACCTATTTGAAATTTCAACCTGATAACGTTGCTTAGTTTCCTCGTCTTTTAATTTGAAAAATTTGAATCTACTAATATTAGCTTGTTGCTCTACTCGCTTGGCTTTCTCTTAATTCTCCAATTACCAAATAATGGTCACAATTACAGTCTGCCCTCCTGAAAGTTCGAATGTCTACTATACTAGTGTGCCTTCTTTTATCTACCAAGATGTGATCTATCTGGTTATGTGTCATTCCGCCTGGAGAAGTCCACATATATTTATGTATAGCCTTATGGGGAAATGTTGTACTCTTGACTATTATATTTTTTGATGTGGCAAAGTTGACTAACCTAACTCCATTATCATTACTACTTACGTGCAGGCTCTCTTTTCCAATTGTTGGTTTAAAAATATCCTCCCGTCCTACTTAAGCATTGAAATCCCGCAGATAGTTTTTATTAATACATTTCAGAGCTTCGTCGCTAAAAGAACAAACTCGTTTTGCTCATGAGGAAGATTAGCAAAGTAAGGTCTTAAATTAAATTAATACCACCCTAATACTTAGATGCAGTGCAAGTAGTAAATTCCGTATATAGGAAATAATTGGTTCGTGAGTTTTGGCAAGGAAAACTTGTAGTTGAACAGATTCTTAACTGTATTATTCCCTATAGAGTTCAAATCGTGTGTGGGACAAATTGACTTCTTGACGATTTTTCCAGGGTTTTCCCTCACCCTTTTAGAGCAGATGCTGGGTATGTTACAATTTTTCAAAATCGAGTTTTAATGGAATAATGCTCTGTATAGTCTTACACAGCTATAACAGAAATTATTTTTCAATTTCAGTATCAGAGGCGCTTCTACACAAGTCACAACCATGAATTTCTTGCTAGGAACAACGGTCTATACCACTAGTCACATCTAGCAAAAGCGTATAGTATTGTAGGGCAGGGTTTAGTAGATGCTTCTGAGAGAGATGTTGAGGGACTGGGAGACCGTAACTCTCGACCTATGAGTGCGATATGCCGAGCTGAGATAACAGATAACATTCAGTAGGGTATATCATCCGTTGAAAAACATTGCCGCTCCATAGTCTGTAAAGAACCTTTTTAAATCTCTGCCCCTATGCAAGGTCACAGTTTGCGTTTAGAAGGAAGAGAGATAGCAAAATGTTATGTTTTTATACTATACTAAAAGCATGAGATATCTGTGGAAGCTATTACAGGATCGAAGACTCATTCGAGGACGACCGAACATTATTGATTTGCGCTGCAAGAATATGACAAAAGTTAAACGCTTTAGAGCAGAGCAAAGACAAATTGTCTCTATGAGTCTTCGATAGACACCGATTGGAATTTCCAAAAATTGGTGGCAGAAAAGATAAGATGTTAGAAGGAAACAAGTCAAAAAGGCTAATAATAGTAGATATAGGTTTCGAAACTGATTTCTTGATGGTGGTCTCCTCAATTATAAAGGTGGCTCAACTACTGGTGACTACCACCAAGAAATGAATTCATCCAGCTTAGAGAAATGGTTGAGAGAGCAAGTAACTCCAAACTTGCCACCTGCCTCTGTAACAGTGCGAGTCATCTATGGACGAAATAATTCGAGTAAGTGCAGATGGAATGATGCTAGTGATAGTGATGATGGCGGTGGTGGTAGTGGAATGAAAGTCCTAGTGCTAGTGATAACTCTGTCTTAGCTATGCCTTTGGAGTGAAAAACACATGGTTTTATGTGACAATAATAACATATACAAGTTAGACTATGTATATAATTATATAAACTGGGTGTAGTATAAGCAGTAATATGTGCTGTTGCCAGGAAGTCAGGAGGAGAATAGCAATGGCAAAAGAAGATTTAATACATTAATGAGCAACTTCTGCCGACCTATGAAAAACGAAGAGGAAGAGACTAGTAATGTGCTTTGTGTGGAGTGTGGCATTCTGTGAGGCTTAAACATGGACATTACGACGAAGTGAATTGAAGAGACCAGAAGCATTTAAAATAGGGATATGGAGAACAATGGAGCGTGTGAAATGGACAGACAGAATAATAAATGAAGCTGTGTTGGAAAGAGTGGGTGAAAGAATAATGCTGAAACTGATCAAGAAGAGAAAAAAAAATTGGCTGGGTCTCTGCCTGAGAAGAAACTGTCTACTAAAGAATGCACTGGAACGAATAGTGACACTCCACACAAAGCACTTCACTAGTCCCTTCCTTAGTTCTCTCTCCAGAGGTCCACAGAAGATGCTCCTCTTCCTATTAAAAGCTTCCTTTGCCATTGCTATTCTCCTTTGCACTTCTTGGCAGAAGCACTATGAATATATATATATATATATATATATATATATATATATATATATATATATATATATATATATACATTCATAGCGTTCTGTCCAAGGGTAGGTCTTTCAATGCACACCCAGCATTCTACAGTCTTTCCTATTTTCTGCTTTCCTCTTTGTCTCCTCTTATGATCCATATAATATATAACTTTCAAGAATGTAATAATTGGCATTTAACTACTAATCCACACAATACTCAACTTCGATAGTCTATGTCTATATTCGTAATTTACATATGCTCAACGTTCAAGAACATCGTAAGGAATGTGTGCAGTACACAACACTAGGGAATGAGCTTATTATCATAAATAAAGACTTGCTACTACATCCATACAGTGGAATCTTGTTCTCCTTATCGGGATTATAAAATACTTGTGCTGCTTATGTATATAGAGCAAATGTTTTTCGTACGCTAGTAGCAGCTTTTGTACATGTTAATATAACTCGCTTATCGCGATTACGTCATCAGGAATACGGAGTCCAGCTCGTTACCAAACGTGGCCCTACACGAGGTACTTTACAAGTGCACACTAATATTTTGCAGTTTCAGTACCGCAGGCCACAATACAAAACTATTCCTTTCTAAGCGAGGGGAGAGTTATGTACAGTAAAAAGGCAAAGGTATCCCAGGTATCCCTGTAACATGCCATGAAGGCACTTGGGCGGGGGGCATGGAGGTAGAGCCACATGCTTTCAATTGACCTCGGCAATAGAATGAGGTGGTGAGGTCGGCACCACGCTCTGATCGCCTTTTACCCACGGGAAAAACACGGTCCTCAATTTTATAGGAGGCTGAGGGAAATACTTCTGTCACCAGCTAGGATCGAAACCCCGACTTTCCAGTCCGTTGTCACCTGCTCTACCAAATGAGCTACATACAGAACTATTAGACTGATTAGTGATATATTTCAAAAGCAGTGTGCCGTAAAAATGTTGGGACACCGTATGTACTCATATACCACTCTCAGTCCAATCTATGCGCTCTCAGCCCACTCTATGTGCTCTCAGACCACTTTATGTCATCTCAGTCTACTCTCTGTCCACTCTGTGTGCTCTAAGTCCACTCTATGTCCTCTCAGTCTACTCTCTGTCCTGTCAGTCCCCACTCAGTCAACTCTCTGTCCTCTAAGTCCACTCTATGTCCTCTCGGTCCACTCTGTCCTCTCAGTCTACTCTCTGACCTCTCACTCTACTCTATGTGCTCTAAGTCCACTCTATATGCTCTCAGTCCACTCAATGTCCTCCCAGTCCACTCTATGATCTCTAAGTCCACTCTATGACCTCTCAGTCCACTCTCGGATCTCTCAGTTCAATCTATGTGCTCTAAGTCCAATCTCTGTCCTCTCTGTCCACTCTATGTGATCTACGTCCACTCTCTGTCCTCTCAGACCACTCTAAGTACTCTAGGTCCACTCTATATCCTCTCAGTCCACTCTATGTCCTCTCAGTCCACTCTATGTCCTCTCGGTCCACTCCCTGTCTTCTCAGTCCACTCTATGTCCTCTTAGTCCACTTCCTGTCTTCTCAGACCACTCTATGTCCTCTCAGTCCACTCCCTGTTTTCTCAGTCAACTCTATGTCCTCTCAGTCCACTCCCTGTTTTCTCAGTCCACTCTATGTCCTCTCAGACCACTCCCTGTCTTCTCAGTCGACTCTATGTCCTCTCAGTCCACTCCCTGTTTTCTCTGTCCACTCTATGTCCTCTCAGTCCACTCCCTATTTTCTCAGTCCACTCTATGTACTCTCAGTCCACTCCCTGTCTTCTCAATCCACTCTATGTCCTTTTAGTCCACTCCCTGTCCTCTCAGTCCACTCCCTGTATTTTTAGTTCACTCTATGTCCTCTTAGTCCTCTCCGTCTTCTCAGTCCACTCTATGTTCTCTCGGTCCACTCTATGACCCCTTAGACCACTCTATGTCCTCTCAATCCACTCTCTGTCCTCTCAGTCCTCTCTATGTCCTCTTAGTCCACTCTATATCCTTTCAGTCCACACTATGTACTCTCAGTCCACTCCCTGTCTTCTCAATCCACTCTATGTCCTTTTAGTCCACTCCCTGTCCTCTCAGTCCACTCCCTGTATTTTTAGTTCACTCTATGTCCTCTTAGTCCTCTCCGTCTTCTCAGTCCACTCTATGTTCTCTCAGTCCACTCTATGACCCCTTAGACCACTCTATGTCCTCTCAATCCACTCTCTGTCCTCTCAGTCCTCTCTATGTCCTCTTAGTCCACTCTATATCCTTTCAGTCCACTCTATGTGCTCTCAGTCCACTCTCTGTCCTGTCAGTCCAGTCTCAGTCAACTCTCAGTGCTCTAAGTCCACTCTATGTCCTCTCAGTCCACTCTATGTCCTCTCAGTCCACTCTCTGTCCTCTCAGTCCACTCTCTGTCCTCTCAGTCCACTCTCTGCCGTCTAAGTCGTCTCTATGTGCTCTAAGTCCACTCAATGTCCTATCAGTCTACTCTCTGTCCTCTCTGTCCACTCTGTGTGCTGTAAGTCCATTCTATATCCTCTCAGTCCACTCTCTGTACTCTCAGTCTACTCTCCGTAATCTAAGTCCACTCTGTGTCCTCTCAGTGCTTTCTATGTGCTCTAAGTCCACTCTATGTGCTCTATGTCCACTCTATGTCCTCTCAGTCCAGTCTATGTGATCTCAGTCCACTCGCTGTCTTCTCAGTCCACTTTATGCCCTCTTAGTCCATTCCCTGTCTTCTCAGTCCACTCTATGTCCTCTCAGTCCACTCTGTGTCCTCTCTGTCCACTCTATGTCCTCTCAGTCCACTCCCTGTCTTCTCAGTCCACTCTATGTCTTCTCAGTCCACTCTGTGTCCTCTCTGTCCACTCTATGTCCTCTCGGTCCACTCGCTGTCTTCTCAGGCCACTCTATGCCCTCCTAGTCCACTCCCTGTCTTCTCAGTCCACTCCCTGTCTTCTCAGTCCACTCTAGGTCCTCTCAGTCCACGGACTGTCTTCTCAGTCCACTCTATGTCTACTCGGTCCAATCTATGTCCTCTCAGTCCACTCCATGTCTTCTCAGTCCACTCTATGTCCTCTCAGTCCACTCCCTGTTTTCTCAGTCCACTCTATGTCCTCTCAGTCCACTCCCTGTCTTCTCTTTCCACTCTATGTACTCTCAGTCCACTCCCTGTCTTCTCAATCCACTCTATGTCCTTTTAGTCCACTCCCTGTATTTTTAGTTCACTCTATGTCCTCTCAGTCCACTCTAAGTCCTCTCAGTTCACTCCCAGTCTTCTCAGTCCAATCTGTGTCCTCTCAGTCCACTCCCTGTCTTCTCAGTCCACTCTATGTCCTCTCAGTCCACTCTATGTCCTCTCAGTCCACTCCCTGTCTTCTCAGTCCACACTCTGTCCTCTCAGTCCACTCTATGTCCTCTCAGTCTACTCTAAGTCTTCTCAGTCCACTCCCTGTCTTCTCAGTACACTCTATGTCCTCTCAGTCCACTCCCTGTCTTCTCAGTCCACTCTATGTGTTTCTTAGTCCACTCCGTCTTCTCAGTCCACTCTATGTCCTCTCAGTCCACTCTATGTCCTCTCAGTCCACTCCCTGTCTTCTGAGTTCACTCTATGTCCTCTCAGTCCACTCTATGTCCTCTCAGTCAACTCCCTGTCTTCTCAGTCCACTCTATGTCCTATGTCCTCTTAGTCCTCTCCGTCTTCTCAGTCCACTCTATGTCCTCTCAGTCCACTCCCTGTCTTCTGAGTTCACTCTATGTCCTCTCGGTCCACTCTATGTCCTCTCAGTCAACTCCCTGTCTTCTCAGTCCACTCTATGTCCTATGTCCTCTTAGTCCTCTCCGTCTTCTCAGTCCATTCTATGTCCTCTCAATCCACTCTCTGTCCTCTCAGTCCTCTCTATGTCCTCTTAGTCCACTCTATATACTTTCAGTCCACTCTATGTGCTCTCAGTCCACTCTCTGCCCTGTCAGTCCACTCTCAGTCAACTCTCTGTCCTCTAAGTCCGCTCTATGTCCTCTCAGTCCACTCTATGTCCTCTCTGTCCACTCTCTATCCTCTCAGTCCACTCTCTGCCGTCTAAGTCCACTCTATGTGCTATAAGTCCACTCAATGTCCTCTCTGTCTACTCTCTGTCCTCTCTGTCCACTCTGTGTGCTGTAAGTCCATTCTATGTCCTCTCAGTCCACTCTCTGTACTCTCAGTCTACTCTCTGTAATCTAAGTCCATTCTGTGTCCTCTCAGAGCATTCTATGTGCTCTAAGTCCACTCTTTGTGCTCTATGTCCACTCTATGTCCTCTCTGTCCACTCTATGTGATCTCAGTCCACTCTCTGTCCTCTCAGTCCACTCTATGTGCTCTAAGTCCACTCTATGTCCTCTCAGTCCACTATTTGTGCTCTCAGTCCACTCTCTGTTCTCTCAGTCCACTCTATGTGCTCTCTGCCCGTACTCTGTCATCTCAGTCCACTCTGTGTGCTCTCAGTCCACTCCATGCACTCTTAGTCCACTCTATCTCCTCTCAGTCGACTCTATGTTTTCTCAGTCCACTCCATGTCTTCTCAGTCCACTCTATGTCCTCCAAGTCCACGCCTTGTCCTCTCTGTCCAATCCCTGTTTTCTCAGTCCACTCAATGTCCTCTCAGTCTACTCCCTGACCCCTCAGTCCACTCTATGTCCTCTCAGTCCACTCTATGTGCTCTCAGTCCACGCCCTGACTTCTCAGTCCACTCTATGTCCTCTGAGTCCACTCCCTGTCTGCTCAGTCCACTCTATGTTTTCTCAGTCCACTCTGTGTCCTCTCAGTCCACTCCATGTCCTCTCAGTCCACTCGCTGCCTTCTCAGTTCACTCTATGCCCTCTTAGTCCACTCCCTGTGTTCTCAGTCCACTCTATGTCCTCTTAGTCCATTCCCTGTTTTCTCAGTCCACTCTATGTCCTCTCTGTCCACTCCCTGTTTTCTCATTCCACTCTATGTACTTTTAGTCCACTCCATGTCCTCTCACTCCACTCCCTGTATTTTTAGTCCACTCTATGTCCTCTCAGTCCACTCTAAGTCCTCTCATTTCACTCCCTGTCTTCTCAGTCTACTCTGTGTCCTCTCAGTCCACTCTATGTCCTCTCAATCCACTCCCTGTCTTCTCAGTCCACTCTATGTGTTTTTTAGTCCACTCCGTCTTCTCAGTCCACTCTATGTCCTCTCAGTCCACTCTATGTCATCTCAGTCCACTCTATGTCCTCTCAGTCCACTCCCTGTCTTCTCAGTTCACTCTATGTCATCTCAGTCCACTCTATGTCCTCTCAGTCCACTCCCAGTCTTCTCAGTCCACTCTATGTCCTCTTAGTTCACTCCGTCTTCTTAGTCCACTCTATGTCCTCTCAGTCCACTCTATGACTTCTTAGTCCACCCTACGTCCTCTCAATCCACTCTCTGTCGTCTCAGTCCTCTCTATGTTCTCTTAGTCTACTCTATATCCTTTCAGTCCACTCTATGTGCTCTCAGTCCATTCTCTGTCCTCTCAGTCCACTCTCAGTAAACTCTCTGTCCTCTAAGTCCACTCTATGTCCTCTCAGTCCACTCTATGTCCTCTCAGTCCACTCTCTGTCCTCTCAGTCCACCCTCTGTCGTCTAAGTCCACACTATGTGCTCTAAGTCCACTCAATGTCCTCTCAGTCTACTCTCTGTTCTCTCTGTCCACCCTGTGTGCTTTAAGTCCATTCTATGTCCTCTCAGTCCACTCTCTGTGCTCTCAGTCTACTCTCTGTAATCTAAGTTCACTCTGTGTCCTCTCAGTCCACTCTATGTGCTCTAAGTCTACTCTATGTGCTCTATGTCCACTCTGTGTCCTCTCAGTCCACTCTATGTGATGTCAGTCCACTCTCTGTTCTCTCAGTCCACTCTATGTCCTCTTAGTCCACTCTATATCCTTTCAGTCCACTGTCTGCTCTCAGTCCACTCTTTATGTTCTAAGTCCACTCTCTCTCCTCTCTGTCCACTCTATGTGCTCTAAGTCCACTCTGTGTCCTCTCAGTCCACTCTATGTGCTCTAAGTCCACTCTATGTCCTCTCAGTCCACTCTATGTGCTCTCAGTCCACTCTCTGTTCTCTCAGTCCACTCTATGTGCTCTCTGTCCATTCTCTGTCATCTCAGTCCACTCTGTGTGCTCTCAGTCCCCTCCATGCCCTCTATGTCCTCTGAGTCCACTCCCTGTCTTCTCAGTCCACTCTATGTCCTCTCAGTCCCCTCCCTGTGTTCTCAGTCCACTCTATGTCCTCTCAGTCCACTCTATGTTTTCTCAGTCCACTCCATGTCTTCTCAGTCCACTGTATGTCCTTTCAGTCCACTCCCCGTCTTCTCAGTACACTCTAAGTAATCTCAGTCCACTCCCTGTCTTCTCAGTCCACTCAATGTCCTCTGAGTCTACTCCCTGACCTCTCAGTCCACTCTATGTCCTCTCGGTCCACGCCATGACTTCTCAGTCCACTCTATGTCCTCTGAGCCCACTCCCTGCCTTCTCAATCCACTCTATGTTTTCTCAGTCCACTCTGTGTCCTCTCAGTCCACTCTATGTCCTCTCAGTCCACTCGCTGTCTTCTCAGTCCACTCTATGCCCTCTTAGTCCACTCCCTGTGTTCTCAGTCCACTCTATGTCCTCTCAGTCCACTCCCTGTCTTCTTAGTCCACTCTATGTCCTCTCAGTCCACTCTCTGTCTTCTCATTCCACTCTAAGTATTCTCAGTCCACTCCATGTCTTCTCAATCCACTCTACGTCCTTTTAGTCCATTCCCTGTACTCTCACTCCAATCCCTGTATTTTTAGTCCACTCTGTGTCCTCTCAGTCCACTCTAAGTCCTCTCAGTCTACTCCCTGACCTCTCAGTCCACTCTATGTCCTCTCAGTCCACGCCCTGACTTCTCAGTCCACTCTATGTCCTCTGAGCCCACTCCCTGCCTTCTCAATCCACTCTATGTTTTCTCAGTCCACTCTGTGTCCTCTCAGTCCACTCTATGTCCTCTCAGTCCACTCGCTGTCTTCTCAGTCCACTCTATGCCCTCTTAGTCCACTCCCTGTGTTCTCAGTCCACTCTATGTCCTCTCAGTCCACTCCCTGTCTTCTTAGTCCACTCTATGTCCTCTCAGTCCACTCTCTGTCTTCTCATTCCACTCTAAGTGTTCTCAGTCCACTCCATGTCTTCTCAATCCTCTCTACGTCCTTTTAGTCCATTCCCTGTCCTCTCACTCCAATCCCTGTATTTTTAGTCCACTCTGTGTCCTCTCAGTCCACTCTAAGTCCTCTCAGTTCACTCCCTGTCTTCTCAGTCCACTCTGTGTCCTCTCAGTCCACTCCCTGTCCTCTCAGACCACTCTATGTCCTCCCAGTCCACTCTGTCCTCTCAGTCAACTCTATGTCCTTTCAGTCCACTCCCCGTCTTCTCAGTCCACACCCTGTCCTCTCAGTCCACTCTATGTCCTCTCTGTCTACTTATGTTTTCTCAGCCCACTGCCTGTCTTCTTCTCAGTCCACTCTATGTCCTCTCAGTCCACTCCCTGTCTTCTCAGTCCACTCTGTGTTTTTTTCGTCCACTCCGTCTTCTCAGTCCACTCTATGTCCTCTCAGTCCACTCTATGTCCTCTCGGTCCACTCTATGTCCTCTCAGTCCACTCCCTGTCTTCTCAGTTCACTCTATGTCCTCTCAGTCCACTCCCTGTCTTGTCAGTCCACTCTATGTCCTCTGAGTCCACTCCCTGCCTTCTCAGTCCACTCTATGTCCTCTCAGTCCCCTTCCTGTGTTCTCAGTTCACTCTATGTCCTATCAGTCCACTCTATGTTTTCTCAGTCGACTCCATGTCTTCTCAGTCCACTCTATGTCCTCTCAGTCCACTCCCTGTCTTCTCAGTTCACTCTATGTCCTCTCAGTCCACTCTATGTCCTCTCAGTCCACTCCCTGTCTTCTCAGTTCACTCTATGTCCTCTCAGTCCACTCCATGTCTTGTCAGTCCACTCTATGTCCTCTGAGTCCACTCCCTGTCTTCTCAGTCCACTCTATGTTCTCTGAGTCGCCTCCCTGTGTTCTCAGTTCACTCTATGTCCTCTCAGTCCACTCTATGTTTTCTCAGTCGACTCCATGTCTTCTCAGTCCACTCTATGTCCTCTCAGTCCACACCCTGTCTTCTCAGTCCACTCAATGTCCTCTCAGTCTACTCCCTGATCTCTCAGTTCACTCTATGTCCACTCGCTGTCTTCTCAGTCCACTCTATGCCATCATAGTCCACTCCCTGTGTACTCAGTCCACTCTCTATCCTCTCTGTCCACTCCCTGTCTTCTCAGTCCACTCTATGTCCTCTCAGTCCACTCCCTGACTTCTCATTCACTCTATGTACTCTCAATCCACTCCATGTCTTCTCAATCCACTCTGTGTCCTTTTAATCCATTCCCTGTCCTCTCACTCCACTCCCTGTATTTTTAGTCCACTCTATGTCCTCTCAGTCCACTCTAAGTCCTCACAGTTCACTCCCTGTCTTTTCAGTCCACTCTCTGTCCTCTCAGCCCACTCCCTGTCCTCTCAGCCCACTCTATGTCCTCTCAGTCCACTCTATGTCCTCTCAGTCCACTCTATGTTCTCTCTGTCCACTTCCTGTCTTCTCAGTCCACACCCTGTCCTCTCAGTCCACTCTATGTCCTCTCAGTCTACTCCATGTCTTCTCAGTCCACTCCCTGTCTTCTCAGTCCACTCTATGTCCTCTCAGTCCACTCCCTGTCTTCTCAGTTCACTCTATGTCCTCTCAGTCCACTCTATGTTCTCTCAGTCCATTCCCTGTCTTCTCAGTCCACTCTATGTCCTCTTAGTCCACTCAGTCTTCTCAGTCCACTCTATGTCCTCTCAGTCCACTCTATGTCCTCTCTGTCCACTTCCTGTCTTCTCAGTCCACACCCTGTCCTCTCAGTCCACTCTATGTCCTCTCAGTCTTCTCCATGTCTTCTCAGTCCACTCCCTGTCTTCTCAGTCCACTCTATGTCCTCTCAGTCCACTCCCTGTCTTCTCAGTCCACTCTACGTGTTTCTTAGTCTACTCCGTCTTCTCAGTCCACTCAATGTCCTCTCAGTCCACTCCCTGTCTTCTCAGTTCACTCTATGTCCTCTCAGTCCACTCTATGTTCTCTCAGTCCAATCCCTGTCTTCTCAGTCCACTCTATGTCCTCTTAGTCCACTCAGTCTTCACAGTCCACTCTATGTCCTCTCAGTCCACTCTATGACCTGTTAGACCTCTCTATGTCCTCTCAATCTACTCTCCGTCCTCTCAGTCCTCTCTATGTCCTCTTAGTCCACTCTATATCCTTTCAGTCCACTCTATGTGCTCTCAGTCCACTCTCTGTCATGTCAGTCCACTCTCAGTCAACTCTCTGTCCTCTAAGTCCACTCTATGTCCTCTCAGTCCACTCTATGTCCTCTCAGTCCACTCTCTGTCCTCTCAGTCCACTCTCTGTCCTCTCAGTCCACCCTCTGTCGTCTAAGTCCACTCTATGTGCTCTAAGTCCAGTCAGTGTCCTCTCAGTCTACTCTCTGTCCTCTCTGTCTACTCTGTGTGCTTTAAGTCCATTCTATGTCCTCTCAGTCCACTCTCTGTACTCTCAGTTTACTCTCTGTAATCTAAGTCCACTCTGTGTCCTCTCAGTCCACTCTATGTTCTCTAAGTCCACTCTATGTGCTCTATGTCCACTCTATGTCCTCTCAGTCCACTCTGTTATCTCACTCCACTCTCTGTTCTCTCAGTCCACTCTATGTCCTCTTAGTCCACGCTATATCCTTTCAGTCCACTGTCTGTTCTCTCAGTCCACTCTTTATGCTCTAAGTCCACTCTCTGTCCTCTCAGTCCACTCTATGTGCTCTAAGTCCACTCTATGTCCTCTCAGTCCACCCTATGTGCTCTCAGTCCACTCTGTTCTCTCAGTCCACTCTATGTGCTCTCTGTCCATTCTCTGTCATCTCAGTCCACTCTGTGTGCTTTCAGTCCACTCCATGCCCTCTTAGTCCACTCTATGTCCTCTTAGTCCACTCTCTGTCCTCTCAGTCCACTCTATGTCCGCTTAGTCCACTCTATATCTTCTCAGTCCACTCTATGTGCTCTAAATCCACTCTATGTGCTCTCAGTCCACTCTATGTCCTCTCAGTCAACTCGATGTGCTCTAAGTCCACTCTTTTTCCTCTCAGTCCTCTCTATGTGCTCTAAGTCCGCTCTATGTCCTCTCAGTCCACTCTTTGTCCTCTCAGTCAACTGTATGTGCTCTCAGTCCACTCTGTGTCCTCTCAGTCGACTCTCTCTCATCTCTGTCCTATCTGGGTCTCTCAGTCCACTCACAGTCCAACCAGGCCTCTGTCTGATCTCCCAGTCCACTGTCTGTACTGATATTCCACTGTCTGAATTCTTAGTCCACTCTATGTCCACTTAGTCCACTCTATGTCCTCTCGGTCCTCTCTTTGTGCTCTCAGTCCACTTTCTGTTCTCTCAGTCTCTTCTATGTGCTCTCAGTCCATTCTCTGTCATCTGAGTCCACTCTATGTTCTCTCAGTCCACTCAATGTTGTCTCAGGCCACTCCATGTACTCTTAGTCCATTCTATATCCTTTCAGTCCACTCTGTGTCCTCTCAGTCCTCTCTATGTCCTCTTAGTCCACTCTATGTCCTCTCAGTCCTCTCTATGTCCTCTTAGTCCACTCTATGTCCTCTCAGTCCACTCTATGTGCTCTAAATCCACTCTATATGCTCTCAGTCCACTCTATGTGCTCTCAGTCCACTCTATGTGCTCTTAGTCCACTCTATGTGCTCTGAGCCCACTCTCTCTCTCCTCTCAGTCCTATCTGTTTCTTCTCTGTCCGCTCACAGTCCCACCAGTTCACTCTCTGAATTGTCACTCTACTCCATGTCCTCTCAGTCCACTCTATGTTCTGTCAGTCTACTCTTTCTTCTCCGTCCACTCTCTCTCTCTCATCTTAGTCCAATGTGGTTCCTCTCAGTCCACTCTCTGTCCTCTGAGTCCATTTTCTGCCCACTGAGTCCCCTCTCTGAGCTTGGAGTCCTCTCTCTGTCCTCTCAGTCCACTCTATGTGCACTCAGTCCACTCTCTGTCCTCTCAGTCCCATCTGCTTCCTCTCAGTTCACTCACAGTCAAACCAGTACTCTCTTTGTACTCATATTCCCCTGTCTGAATTCTTAGTCCACTTTATGTCCTCTCAGTCTACGCTCTGTTCTTTCAGTCCATTCTCTGTCCTCTCAGTCCACTCTATGTGCTCTCAGTGTATTTCCTTTCCTGTCATTGGGGATTATATGATCTGGTTTTGCAACAATTTGCATTTCTGTCATATTCATACATATTTTTTGGAATTGCATTTATTCGGGGTTCGAACCCGGGTAATAATTTGTTTGTTGTACAGTTCTTTGCCGTACGGGTATCTTGAGCTGAAAAAATAGTGTCATTGCGACTCTGGTGTTCTGTCTGTAAACTACGTCCACGATTTAATACAGTTACAACTTATTACCTTTTCAAATACATGATGGCAGCTTTTCTCTCATCGCTATCGCTAAGGAGTGTAGTGTTGGCTCCCATGCATACATGCTTAATTTGATTTACGTAGTGGCCTTGCGCGCGTCCGCCATGACAGTTCGCCTTGGCAACAGTTTATTGGATTATACCGGTAAATTAATTATTTCAGTATTTAAAAATTATAAGCATGGAAATCATTAGAGTAATAATTGTAATAGAGTGTATCTCTATTGGTTTCGCAAGTAAAATATAAAACTGATTCCAGTTTAAATCAATTAAATAATGCTTTATTACAAGCAGGATGAAAAAAGATTCAACTTAATATAGGCATATTGGCTGAACTATGAATTAGTAGAAACATTACCGTAATATATCCAAACTTTGATATTACTACGACATCAATTTTACTGTCCCTTGAATAATGCAGTGTTGTTTGCAATATTCTTATTGAACCAGCACTGTCCACAGACTTTTTATAGGTATAGAAAAGGCGAATATTCACATACTTCAATGAGATAGTCTTCATTAAATACCCTATATATAATGGATTTGCAATGCTTCTTATAGAAAATCTTGTCGATTTAAGCAAGTGAACGTATAATTCACTTCCCAAATAAATTCTTGTAGCACAACTCTTGTCAAAATAGTCTCCTCTGAACATCTTTTTCATAAAATGGTCACCACTTCCCTTAACAGTTGTCCTTACCATTTTTTCTGCGGTAATGCAGACTCTGAAGGAAACAATATAGGCCTCCTTTGTTTTCAACAGATATAAGTCCCTATTTACACTTGCTATTTGTCGTTCGACTTACAGCGCGGGCGCATGCGCAGTACGGATTTCGTTCCTTTCCTTTCGACATCTGCTGAGTAGAAGCTGTTTCTATTTCTGTGCGACATTTCCTAGGTGGGCCAGCCGAATTGACGCGACAGGACCCGAACATGGTTCGGAAAAGCAGTAGTAGACAACTTTTAATCAGCTGTTTCTCTCTTTCCGCGCGGTTTGTAGCATCATGTCAGAGTGGAACAAAAACCAAGTAATGAAATTAATCAAGCTTTACGAGGAATTTCCATACTTTTATGATATCAGAAATAAGGACTATCACAATAGGATTCGGAGGGAAAATGCACTGGAGTTTATTTGTAAAAATTTGGAGTCTGTTCGTCCCAATACTATTCCCTCCGACATCAAAACAAAAATAAAGAACATCAGAAGTCAATATGCAAGAAAAAAAAATAAACTTTCAATTCATTTTAATATATAATAAATATCTATTGGACAATTTCGTTCCAGTTTGAAATCTTTACTGAGAACATGGAATAATCCTTTCTCCTGCCTTCTGGACCTCCATCTCCTTTCCCAGTCTATCTCTTTTTTTTTTTTTTTTTTTTTTTTTTGCTTCTCATTAGTGCAAGCTAATAAAACACTTGAAGCTGCAGAAGCTAAAACAGCTACTTTTTATTGTTAAAATCCATTCTGTTCATTTAAAAGGCTCACCACATCATTGACACGTTGCTCGAGCTCAACAACTAGCCTCGAGTAGCAGACGAGAAATCTGCCAAGAGTGAACGGTGGTACTACATTTAGCCGACAGGAAGCGCAACAACTTGCGTCGACTTGTGGACGAAAAATCTGCCAAGTGTAAACGGTGATGCTACATATAGCCGACAGAAAGCGCTTGATGTTGCGCGACAAATAGTAAGTGTAAATAAGGAGTGAAGTGATTAAGTGTAGTGTTGGCCTATTGAAATATTATAGTGTGGTGATACTAAAGGGTTGAAATAACCTAAGACTAATATACATAAGTACATTAAATTGAAAAGTGAGTGAAATTGAATTTGTAAATAAGGTATACTGTATACACAATGTGTGCTATGGCTGCTCTGTCTGGAAACTGTCGTAGTTGTAGGAGGATTGTAGTGAAAGGATTGGTATGTATTAGTTGTAATTTCTGTTTTCATTGGAAATGTATAGATATAGATCCTGATAATTTTGTTGATAATGGTAATTGGGAATGTAGTGATTGTAAGTATGATAGAAAGATGCTCGATCAATTGGAGAGAATCAGAGCCCTAGAATTGGAATTAGATGAGTGTGAAATTAATAAATTGAGAGCTTTGAAGGATAGCATCAGTGTTTCGATTAAAGGGGGATCTGACAATTGGATGAAACCGAAGAATTCCAAATCTAGGGGTAGGCGTTTTTTCTGCGGATGATGCTGCATCAATCAAACTGACCAACAAATTCAGTGCTCTTCAAGTAATGAATGTTGATCAGGAGAACTCAGACCCAGTATCGACACTGGTAAAGGTCAGTCAGAAAACAGATAAGCTTAATGATTGTAAGAATAAAGTATTGATTTTAGGAAGCAGCCATGCAAGAGGTATTTCCTCACTTTTGAAGTCGAAACTGGGCAATGAGTTTGAGGTAAAAAAAAAAAAAATGTTATGTTTTATTTAACGACGCTCGCAACTGCAGAGGTTATATCAGCGTCGCCGGATGTGCCGGAATTTTGTCCCGCAGGATTTCTTTTACATGCCAGTAAATCTACTGACATGAGCCTGTCGCATTTAAGCACACTTAAATGCCATCGACCTGGCCCGGGATCGAACCCGCAACCTTGGGCATAGAAGGCCAGCGCTATACCAACACGCCAACCAGGTCGACAGTTTGAAGTATCTGGTGTATGTAAACCTAATGCTCCTCTCAAGAATGTTGTTGAGGATATGGTGAAATTGAGTTCAGATTTTTCTAAGAGGGATCATGTAATAGTGGGTGGGCCAGGTAATAGTATTGATAACGATTGTAACTATTCTATTGAGAAGGCTGTCAACAACATAATTGAATTGAGCAGCCATACCAATGTGGGATTTCTCAGTCTTTTCAGCAGGTACGACAAACCGTATCTTCACAGGAGGGTGCGGAGTTTGAATATGCGGCTTGAGCGGGCTCTGATGAGACCTGGGGCATCGCACATTGGTTTGATAGATGTAAGCCCTATAAGAAGGTATGAATATACGTCACATGGCTTGCATCTGAATGGTAGAGGCAAGGAGCACCTTTCGGTTCTTATTGCTAATAGCACAGAGGCAGCCATGATAAAAAGCAGAGTTGTAATATTCCTGTGTTAGTTAATGCTAGGGCTTCTCCTTTTTTAGGTTAAACCTCCCACCAGTAAGGTGTTTGAAACAAGTTCAACTAAATTGTAAATGCTCTGATGTTTCTAGTAATGAACACAGTAACTTCACTATTTTTCATCAAAACAAAACTGATGAATTGATCACTTCTTTAGCAACTCAAAATCATAAAACTCAGATATTATGTATAACTGAACATCATATGAAGCAACAGGAAATATTAGAACTGTCTTTACATGGCTATGTATTATGTTCTCATTTCTGTAGACATGTCTTCCAAAAAGGGGGTGCCTGTATTTTTATCAGAGAGGATCTATTATTTAGTAAAATTGATATATCTGATTTTTGTCTTGAATAAGATATTGAAATCTGTGGAATACAAATTCATTATGAGATATCGAATTTAATTATCGTA
The DNA here is from genome assembly GCF_040183065.1 of Periplaneta americana. Taxonomy (NCBI): domain Eukaryota; kingdom Metazoa; phylum Arthropoda; class Insecta; order Blattodea; family Blattidae; genus Periplaneta; species Periplaneta americana. Next base: position 5,430,969 of record NC_091125.1, on the reverse strand, counting down.
TGTGTTTATAGGGCGCCAATGGGAGATTATAAGAAATTTACAACTAACTTAGATTCATTATTGAAAAGACTTTATAAACCACATACCGAATTTGTAATCTGTGGTGACATAAATATAGATTATCTATCAGAACGCTAACGTAAAAGAAAATTAATCTCACTTCTTGAAACTTATAATCTTAGTCACACAGTAAGTTTCCCAACCAGAATACAAGCTGGAAGTAGTACAGCCATTGATAATATATTTATAGATAAAAGTAGATTGAATTCCTATTCAACAGTACCATTAGTCAATGGCCTGTCTGATCACGATGCACGAATTCTAAGTGTTTTCAATAAGAGTAAAAAATTCCAAAGTATTAATTTAAAAATCAAAAAAAGGATTGTAAATGCTGAATCTCTTAATCATTTAAATACATGTCTACAAAATGAATCTTGGGAAAATGTATGTAGTACCAATACCATTGATATTAATACTAAATTTAATGCATTTTTCACTACATTTACGAATTATTTCAATTAATGTTTTCCACTCAAGGTAGTGAAAAAATGTAAAAGTAAAAATATGTGGATAACTCAGGGAATTAAAATATGTGCTACAAAAAGGAATCTATATTTAATGAGTAGGAATAGTGATGATCCTCATTTCTTAATTACTGTGAAACTTTGACAAAAGTTATAAAAGATGCCAAAAAAATGTATCTGAACGAAAAAATACAAAATTCAGATAATAAGATTAAAACTATTTGGGATATTATTAAAATGAAACTAATCGATTTTCAAAGAATGAAAATATTACTTGCATTAAGTTCAGTGATAGTAAAATAGGTAACCCAAAATCAATTGCAAATCATTTTAATGACTTCTATATAAATATTATTCAGAACTTAAACATTCAAGATTGTGCAGAAGATGCTGCACTTGGTTACCTAACTGATGCATTTAACACTGAGTTTTTAGGTCTCAAATTTATTCCCACTACCGCAGCAGAAATTATGCATGTGATAAAACAACTAAAAACAAAATATTCCTCTGGATATGATGAAATTCCAAGTAAAGTTCTGAAAGTTTGTTCTGAAATAATATCCCCTCTGTTAAACTATCTATGCAATTTGTCAATGCAATGTGGTATCTTTCCAGAAAGACTCAAATATTCAATAGTAAAACCAATATGCAAAAAGGGAGATAAATGTACCATTGCTAATTATAGAGCCATATCATTATTAACAACGTTTTCTAAAGTGTTTGAGAAAGTTATGTATAATACATTACCGGTATATCATTACCTGGAGTCTAACAATATATTAGCTCTAGAACAGTTTGGATTTAGAAAACAAAAATCGACAGAGAATGCTGCTTTTAGTTTGGTGGCTGAAATACTAAATTCATTAAATTCGAAACTACATGCAGGTGGAATTTTTTGTGACTTGGCTAAAGCATTTGATTGTGTAGACCATAGTATATTAGTAAAAAAAAATTGGAGTTTTATGGTATTAAAGATGAGATGTTGGTTTACATCGTACTTATCAAATAGAAAACAAAAAGTAGAAATAAATGTACCAAATAGTCATAAAGTTACTTATTGAGAATTTAGAAATTTTAAACATGATGTTCCGCAGGGATCAATTTTAGGTCCATTCTTGTTTCTAGTTTATATTAATGATTTAGCCTTGGCCATAAACAATTTATCTCCTGTAATTTTATTTGCAGATGATACAAGTGTAATTATTTCAAGCAAACATTACGATCATTTTATAAACACTTCTAATACAGTGCTGAATCTAATGAATGAATGGTTCCATGCAATAAACTAGCACTTAATGTTGATAAAACCAGTGCAGTCAAATTTAGTACACACAATAGTGCTCAGGTTTCCTACAGTATTCGATTAAATGGAACTCATCTCAAAGAATCTATAAGCACAAATGTTCTTGGTTTAGAAATGGATAATCACTTGAACTGGAAAACGTATATAGAATGTATTACTCGTAAATTGAGCTCTGCCTGTTATGCATTAAGATCCTTATCTACTATTGGTGATATAAACTTACTTAAATGTCATACTTTGCATATTTTCACTCTGTAATGAAATATGGATTAATATTCTGGGGTAACTCGTCTGAAGCTAAACACGTTTTTGTTTTACAAAAGAAAGCTATAAGAATAATGGCCAGTGTGCATAAAAGGACATCATGTAAAAATATTTCCGAATCTTAGAAATCTTGACTTTACCTTGTGAATACATCCTTTCCATAATGATGCTGTATATTAAGAACCAAGATAAATTCAGTACTAATCAAGACATTCATCATTTCAAGACATAAACCAGATCTTCTTCTACCCTCTGTTAATCTAAGCTGTTTTAAAAAAGGAGTTCGCTATTCATGTATAACAGTCTTCAATGCACTGCCTAATTATCTTAAAGATTTGAAGAACCATGAGAAAAGGTTTAGAAAAGAATTAACCAAATTTCTACATACTCATACCTTCTACACAACTGATGGATTGTTTATGCTTGTGAATTGAATTATTCTACTTAAATGACATGTACAATTTTATATAGCTCAACTAAAATATGTTTTTATATTGACTTAATCTGTTTACTATGCATTGTATATTTTTGTTTAGCATAACTGATGATTTGTATGTTCTGTAAATTGAATAGTATACTGTATAGGTCAACTGATGAATTGTGTAAACTTATAAATTGAATTAATCTACTTCATATGAATTGTACAATTTTGTATAGCTTAACGAAAATAAGTTTGTAAATTGAACTATTTCGATTGTATATGTTTGTATAGTTTGGGTGATAAATTGTATATGCTTTTAAAATGATTACTAGTCTGTGTAGCTCTAATGATGAATTGTATATAGGCCTACTGTAAAGTGAATGGTAGTCTGTATAGCTCAATTGATGAATTGTATATGCTGTAAATTGTATAGTAGTGTGTATAGCTCAACTGATGAATTGTTTATGATTATAAATAGAATTAATGTACTTGATATTAATTGCACAATTTGTATAGCTTAATGAAAGTGTGCTTGTAAATTAAATTAATCTGCTTACTTTGTACTGTATATATTTGTATAATTTTGGCCCATGAATTGTATATCCTTTAAATTGAATAGTAATCTGTATACGGTAGCTCTATTGATAAATTGTTTGTGTTTGTAATTTGAAGTAGTTTGCATGATATGTATTATCAATTTCTGTATATCACAACTTGTTGAATTATTTATGCTTTAAATTTAATTAACTTACTTGTTTTGTATTATACATATAGCTCAGCTGATAAATGATCGTTTGCGTTTGTAAATTTAATAATCTGATTGGCTATGTATTGTATACTTTTAGTAAAGCCATCGATGTAGCTCAGTCGGCAGACTCGCTGGGCTGCTGATCCGGAGCTTGGGTTGGATCCCCCTTTGGTCTTTGGTTTCTTCCGAGGTTTTCCACAGCAGTGGGACTGAAGCCGGATGGTCTGTTGCGAGTCCTCGGCATCAACCCCTTTGATTTGATTGCCCCCCTTTGATTTGATTACTTGGTTGGTTTTTTTCCGAGGTTTTCCCCAACCAAAAGGCAAATGCCGGGTAATATTTTGGCGACTCCTCGGACCTCACCTCATCTCACTACATCTCGCCAAAATATTGTAAAGAATTGCACAAAATTGTAAAAATTATAGAAAGTTACTAAATTATAAAAGTGTAAAAATTGGTAAAAATTGTAATTGTAATATTGTAAAATTTTGACTTGTTCCACATCTTAAAGATTCATTGCTCATATAAGATCTATGGAATAAAATAAATGAATGAATGAATTGTGAAATGGCTAAGCCCTTTCAATGTGCAAGATAACACCTACTATCCTAACGGCAAACAAACGAGTCATCTCGACTCTTCCTGCACTGCGATATGACACAGTTCATTTCAATGTGCAGATTTACACCAGCCATTTCCAACTCGTCCCGTCCTGTGATCACTTGATTACATTTCCGTCCCCTCACGTATGTGGTACCTAAGAGTTTACGTCCATTTTCGGCTTTCCCCCTTCAAAATTTTCTAGAACTCTTTGAGTGGAGCAGCGTAAACCGGAGTGAGACTAGTGGCCAACAGCCTTCGAGCTCACATATTTAGTTTCTTACAGCCACCAACCGCTTGCAAGTATGCGTTTGCGTACATTCTAAATTTGTCCTCCCAATTCTCCACTTTTCGTTTCGTTTTTAACCACGATTTGAAAGGAAAGATTCTTTCGATTCGATTCAGCGGCGAACCACAGGATCAGTTGCCTCAGGTAAGCCGAGAAGAGTTTTGCGACCTCGGATACCACTCCACTGAAGATGTCTGCCGCAGTTGCAGACGAAACGTCTGGTAGAAAACCAACCACAGACCACGGCCTCTCAGCCCGGAAAATGAATCTAGATCTATGTTCATCATGTTCGGAAATCCTAAATTTCATGTTCAAAATGTAAAAAATCTCGAATATTTTTCAAAATAACTAGAATTGTCGAAATTTCCTAATTTCCAAGATTGTTGAAATTATTCAAAATTTTTAAAATTGTTCGAAATGGTGGGAATTACAAAAATTGTTCAAAATATCCAAACTTTCGAACATTTTTCAAAATATCCAAAATTCTCTAAAATTGTCAATGTCGAAAATTGTTGAAAATGTTCAAAATTTCGTAAATTGTTAAATTCGCAAAATTATTCAAAATGCACGCAATTCTGAAAATTTGTTCAAAATTCAAAAGAGTGGAAATTAAAAAAAAATACTTAAAGTATTCAAACTTAAGAGAATTGTTCAATGTATTTAAAATTCCAGCATTCTCAAAATGTCGGCAGTGTTGAAACTGTTAAAAAGTTCAAATTGACCGAAATTTCCAAAAATGTGAAATTTCTTGAAAATGATCAAAATATCATACAGTGTCAAATTGTTCAAAATTGTTCCAAATAATGGACATTTAAGAATTGTTAAAATGTTCAGTATTTCGAAAAAAATTCAAAATGCAGTGAATTTGTAAGATTTTTTTAGCAATTGATTAAGATTGGTCGGTGTTCAAAATTCCAAATTTGTCAAATTTTTAAAATTGATATTATTATCTAAATTTCAAGTATTTTTCATGTTACAATTGTTCAAATTTATAAATATTTTGAAAATTTTCCAAAATCATCAAAATGATGTGAATTCTTGAATATGTAGAAAAATGTTCAAATTGTTCAAAATTTTGTACTTGTTCAAAATTCTTGAAAATGTAGAAAATTTCGAAAATTTTAGAAAAAGTCTTACATTTCGAAAATGAAACAAGCCTTTAATAATTCAGAAAAATCTTCAAAATGTTTTAATTTTTCATAGATCTAAAATATTTCGAAAATGTCCAGAAAATTTTTTAAGAGATACAAAATTAAAAAAATTTATAAAATATTCAAGATTCTTCAAAATGCTCATCATTTCCAAAATGGTTCAAATTTTTAAATATTTCGAGAATTTTTGTGTTCAAAATTGTCAAATTTTCAAAAACCGTGCAAAATATTACAAATTTTTTGAAAATTGTATGAAAATGAAAAATTGTAATACTATCGAGCATTGCTCAAAATGTTCCGGATTAATAAAAATTAAAAAAATTCCGTAAATTCTTCAGATGTACACCATATTAAAAATTTCGAAATTGTTCAAAATTGTTAAAAAATGAAAACATGAAAACTGTTCAATGTGGAAAATTTTTATAACTCTTCAAAATGGTCATAAAATAGGAAAATGTTCCCAATATTCTATATTTTGAAAATTGCCCGATATATAATACTTATTCAAAATGTTGAAAGATTCGAAAATATTTAAAATTGTTCACTGCATTCAAAATTTAAAAAATTATTCAATGTGTTCACAATTTGTTAAAAATTGTTCAAAGTCTTCTAAATTTCGAACATTAATCAAAATTTCCAAACTAAATAATTAAAAAATACTAATTTTTAAACATTTCGAGATATTAAAATTGTTCGATACTTAAAAAAATATTCAAAATGTTCAAAATTCTTGAGTTTTTGATATTATTCAGTCTATTCAAATTTTCGGAATTTCTTCAAAATATTCCTTATGGCAATTTTTGAAAATGGTGAAAATTTCGAAAGTAGTTCCAATATTCAAAATTGTTCAAAAAGTCCAAGCATACAAAATTGTTCAAAATGTTCTAAATTCTTGAAAATTTTCAAAATTTTACCGCATGTTAATATTGTCAATTTATCCATTGTTCAACATTTTCAGCTCAAAATTTTTAAAATGTAAAGGATTTTTTCACAGTTTTTAAAATTGATCTAAATTGTACTAAATATTCAAAATTATGAAAATTCTTTAAAATATCACTCAAATTTTTTCAAATTTCGAAAAATGATTACAATGTCCAGAATGTTGGAAATTGTTCAAAATTTAAAGTAGAGTTAAAAATTATTTAAAATCTTCAAAGTTTCGAAAATTGTTCCAATTTTTCAAGTTAAATATTTCAATCTTAAACAGTAATGATATTGCACCACTTAAAAAATTAGCTAAAATCTCTTGGGTATCAGATAGTGTGGGCTAGCTCGAGGAATAAACATTTATTTATTGGGAGGTTATCAGAGTTATCACTTTAACAAGCGAGATTCGGCACCCGTGGAATAACTGTAAGCGAATCTGGCCGCGATACGTATTAGCCCATGAACGATTCCGGGACGAAACAAGTTAACTGAATGAAAAACTTTCCGGCGTTTTCCTTCAATCCATTAAGAGCAAATGCTGTGTAACTATCGCTGATGGACCCCGGACTCATATGTGCAGCGTTACGACCTTCATTTCATTCAGACGCTAAATAACCTGATGTGATGATATAGCGTCTTAAAATAACTTAAGGAAACAAGAAATGCACAAGTCATTAACCATAAATAAGATATAACAAATACACTTTGACTTACCTCTTTTTAATACACCGTGTTCCGCTTATAAGTATAACAAAAGAAATAGCTATAACTTCTGAATTAATACAAGTATATAGTTGAAACCAACTGCTACAAAGAATGAAAACTGGGAATTTTTGTTACCTTATGTTCCATAAACCTCAACATGGCTTCCATTGGTGGCACGGGAAATATCCAACCGGTATTCAACCTCGACCCAAGTGTTATGAAGCATCTGTGGTGTAACATTGTTGACAGCAGCATAAATTCTTTCTTGTAAGTCTGCCAAATCACGTACTGGCGTCCTGTAGACCTGGTCCTTAACAAACCCCCACAGGAAAAAATCAGGTGGTGTTAGATCTGGTGATCTGGCAGGCCATGTGATGTACGGTGATCCTCTTCCGATCCATCTTGCAGGGAATTGTTCGTCTAAGAATGTGCGAACCATGTTGGCAAAGTGTGGTGGAGCCCCATCTTGCTGGAAAATTGCTCCATCTGGGAGTTGTGGCACAGCATACAGTTGCAACATATCCAGGTACGTGTTTGCAGTGACTGTCTTTTCAGCAAAGAAATAGGGACCAATGATTCTGTCACGCATGATCCCACACCAAACATTCCATTTAGGGGAATCCCGTTGGTGTTCAATTACGACACTTGGATTTTCCGACACCCAGATGCGACAATTGTGTCGGTTTACTTTTCCACTGACGTGGAAGGTTGCCTCATCTGAGAAACAGACTCGAGTTAGAAATGTGTCGTCATCGTCCACTTTATCCAACATTGTTTCTGCAAAGCGTTTTCGTTCCAGTTTATCATTCGGCGTAATCATCTGATGAAGTTGCAGCTTGTACGCTCGCAAACGCAATCTTTTATGGAGCACTGTATGCACTGTTGTTGGTGGGATGTTCAACTGCACACTAGCCTGTCGAATGGATTTCCGCGGGCTTCTCTGAAATGCCTCGCGAATGCGTTCGACATTTTCGTCAGACACTTTACGCTTGGAATGTTTATCTGCATTAGACAACAAACTTCCTGTTTCTCTGAGCTGCCTATCCCATTTCATTATTGAGACGTACGTCGGTACAGCTTCCCTCGGTCTAAGATTGTACTGACGGCGAAACAAGCGCTGTACACGAATTATGGATCTATGTTCTGCTAATGACAGCACACAAAAGGCTTTCTGCTGTGGCGTCCACATGCTGACTGACTAAAGATACGATACGAATTCTCTTATTTAATGATCTGCGCATGCGTGAGTCTTCTAAAAATAAGTAACAACAATGGATTAAAACTTCCCAATTTCCTCTTTACAATGGTACCAATCTTAACCCATTTGCATGCATTGTTATGAAATTATAACTATTTCTTTTATTATACTTATAAGCGGAACACGGTGTATTCGTCGTCATGGGACTCCTGTTTCTTAGGCATAGGTATATTAGACCTGCACCCTATCACCGCGGGGTTACTTTGTCGACGACACGCAAGTCAATAACACCGTCTAACCGCCAATTTCTCGAAGCACTTGGGTTCGCGGTAAACATACATGGATCCTCTCGCGATAACGGCACCGGAGCCCTCCGACAATAGAATAACGAAGGTGGAGGAATTTGTGTTTAAACCGTATAACAACACCGCACTGAACGAGAGCGATGAGATCAGGATATCGGTTCAGACTGAGGATCTTCTCACGCTTCCGTCTAACAGCTGTCTGTACATTGAGGGTACATTTAAGAAGACTGCTGCTTCGAATGACAAGACGACCGCGAAGCTAGTTAATAATGCCTTGGCATTTCTCTTCGATGAAATCAGACTAGACCTAAACGGCGTAAGGATCGATGATGTGCGCAATGTCGGTATCGCCAGCCTCATGAAGAATTATGCATCCCTTAACATCATGGAAGCTAAACGGTTGCAGAATGCAGGGTGGGACCTTGAAGGCACTAACGCGATCGTTACCAATAACACGTTCAGTGCTGTTGTGCCCCTGCGGATGCTACTAGGCTTCGCTGAGGATTTCACGCAGGTTCTACTAAATTGTAGACAGGAGCTGATTCTAATCCGAAGCAAAAATACAAAAAACGCAACCATCGGTACCGATCTGGACCCCGGGCTAATACAAATAACGGGCGTAGAGTGGAGGATGCCCATCGTGACCGTGGAGGATACTGAAAAACTCATGTTCTATAAGCTCTTGGAGGGTGATACACCAATACGTGTACCGTTTCGGTCCTGGACTCTCTACGAACGCCCATCGCTCCCCCAGGCCACTACGCATTCCTGGGACGTTGGCACGTCTCTTAAGGCGACAAAGCCGAGATTTATAATTGTGGGATTCCAGACCGACAGGAACGGTGTGACTAAGGACGCGAGTAAATTCGACCATTGCAACATCACGTACCTAAAGGTGTACCTAAATGGAGAACGGTTTCCCTATAGCAACTACAATCTAGATTTTAAAAATGATAAGTTCGCAATGCTATATGAGCATTACGCCAGATTCCAAGGCGCCTACTATGGGGGCGAAAGCTATCCTCTCCTTCAGAGATCACAGTTCAAGGACACCGCCCCCCTCTTTGTAATTGACTGCTCCAAACAAAAGGACCAACTGAACGTCGGTTCCGTCCACGTGCGCATTGATTTCACAACGTCGGAAAATATACCGGCTCAAACTAATGCGTATTGCCTCATTCTGCACGAGAAGGTTGTGGACTATACACCGCTCTCCCGAATTGTACGAGACGTCGCGTGAACATGTAAGTCGGCTATCGATATACGTTACTTGTTCACACATTCATGTGCATTGGTCGTACTTAGAGGTGGACGAAATACTAGGTTTGTCCATATCGTAACTATTGCTCTCATTCACAGGGAAACCTACATTATACTCGATGTTCAGGGATTCCACACCACTGCAGGGAACTTTGTCTTCAAAGAATTAGCTGCCGTGACGGATGACTACCAGATGGTGCATTGCATATTCCGCCCACCTTCACACTGCACACCGTCGAGAAGTGCATCCTGGCTCGAGTCCAGCTTCCACGGGCTCCAGTGGGACAGTGGATGCATTCCATACCCCGAACTCCAGCGCATACTGCATATGGTCGTCCAAGGAGTGGATAAAGTGTATACCAAAGGAGAGGAGAAGAAGGCGTACTTGGAATCAATATTGGGGCGTGATGTCATTGATTTGTATTCATGTGGCTGCCCACCGCTAAGGACATTAAAACAGCATGTGGGGATAAAGGCCAGCTGCCTTTTCCATTGTCGACGTGCGAATATTCAATGTGCGTTACAGAACATATATGTACTGTACAATTGGATGTCAGGAAAATAAATATGCTTTTTTTGTGATACCATACCATACTTATTTCCTTACTCCCATGTGCGGGATATAGGTACAGGATAGCTCCCCCCTACGCAAACGATCCCACCCCCCGGTCAGGTGATTGTAGGGTTCCAATACCAAACACCGATGCATGGAGTCATCTACATTTATTAATTATTTACAATTGTGTATTTTCATTACGCACACGCACACACACACACACACACACACACACACACACACACACCTACTCCTCACGCAGCGAATACCTGTCGTCAGCGTCGGATAACACCACGCCCTCGTCAGAGGACGGGGTGTCATCCGGCAAGAAGTATTCGAAGCCGTCCGATGACGATGCGTCTTACACCTCTCCACCAGAGGTGAAAACGTCGTCGTCACCGGACGACGGCAGGTCCGCTGCAGCCCACAGCGATGGCGAGGCCGGTGCGCTGATCGTGGACGCCGTGTCCCAATCGATGTGCATTGGGGACGGCGTCCGCGACCACGGATGGTCGTAGTCCGGCGTTGGGGTGAGAACCCTGGACTCCGACTCTGACGGCAGCCTGCACCACGTCGGCTGCCGTGGCGGTGTCTCGTCCAGGGGCCGCATCCCGGAGGTGGAGGGGGCGGCGAGGTCATTGCTCGGTGGGAGGCCTGCTGCAGGAGCCGGCTCGCACGTGAGGTCCAGCGCCTGGCTGTCCCTCACCCTTGCACACAGTACGTTCTCCAAGAACTGAAACATGTAAACAGTACATCAATACATCGTCGCTCTGTGATACATATCCGGTCCCTTTAAGACAATGTTGTTCTTTCTGCTTACCGTTTGAGCCGTCCTGGCGAACGTGAAGCAGGTGTACGAACAGGGTCTTCGCTGTTCCATACACCCGCCCTCCCTCGGGTCGGAACACGTCTCAACGTGTACCAACCCGTAGCACTCCTCCGCGTGGAAGGCCGTGCGATGGGCTGCTGTGGCCTCCGATCCACAGAACAGCACCCAGCGGTGCTGCCCAAACCTCGCCACGTACTGTAACAGCAGACACCACATGCATTAGCTCACTGATCGCCGGTACCATATATATATTTCATCACTCCATTTATCATCATTACGTACCTCGCCCAGGCAACGGTAAAATTCAGGGCAGCCCGGGTAGCACGTCGACGTCGTCACCTCGGCCTCCCCCTCCCAGGGGTGGGAGCACACAATAGTGTGGTTCATCCCATCACAGAGATGGGTGTGGAACTCTTCACTATGGTGCTCCCACGCCTGGAGCACCCCCCGCAAGATGCTGTCATCTTGCTCACTCCACAACTAGAAGACAAAACAAGATACATAATACCCTTTATGTTCACCGTGCACAACGACTAAGTCACCCTCATTGTCTATACGTACCTCCGGCTGGTTCCTCGACTCTGCCATTGTACCTTTGTGAAAACTGGTGATGGTCTGTCTGATAGGTGACCGTTTATATACATTTTGCAGATGACTTCATCTCCCCCCTGCTCCGTTGTGAGGATGGGGCACGTGGACCCCACATCCGCTGTAACCGTCACTTCTCTACAAGTGCAAAATTAACGATTGTCTTGTATTCTGTACTCATCTTCCGAGGAATATATGGGACGTGTTTGTAATTTTGCGTTGAGACCCCCATTGTTGCCACCAGTAGTGACCCAGCGTCCGCTACCATGGTTCTCACACCATCGCATTGTGTTCTGCTCGGCGACGGCACGTGTAGTACATCCAGGTCTAGACGATACGTTGTGATCGATAAATTGCACTCCGCGTATATTTCTTTAATTGTATCAACCCCGGTAAAACTTGGTAGTAGCACAACAAAATCGCCGTGCTCGCCTAGTGACGACACAGTCTCTTCCTTTTCTAGCCCTGTCGGTCGCATCCGCATCGTCTGCCCGTCTTGTCGTGTCAGGTGTACGGCTACCGATCTCGATAATGTAGGATTGTATATTACAATCGCGAACTTGATATGGTCACTACGGTAGTCCACATCGCGCACTATCTTCACTGTTGTTGAGGTGCCACCCACCGTGATAGAGTCAATCTGCGCATCGTTTACCAGTTTTTCTTCGCAAACAATGCGTTGCCAATATAAAAGTATGATGACTCCATGATGCCTCCTACTGACGTACTAACCGCTCTTGTTGCTCCCCATCGCCCTTTTAGTAGTGCGGCGCCCAGTCCGCTGGCATCCAGCCCATCGGGGAGGGGTTAATTTCCACCATATCCATGGTCTTCCGACGCCCATAGTAATATAGGCTGTGCGGTGTCCTGGACATTAGCTGCACATCGGTATACGTCAGTCCATCAAATTTCGATGGTAGGAAGAGCGACTCGCCATTCTTCAGGTCGGCTATTACCTTCCGCCCGTACTTCGTGTAAGCAAATCGAAGTCGCTTAATCGGGTACTCCATCCCTTTCACTAGATCGCCCACTTTAATGTTACACATCTTGTCCGGTGGTGGCCCCTCCGTGTAACCGTCCTCGCACTGCATTTCTTGAGGCGATGGCTGCCTCCTAGCAAAGCAATCACATTTGCACGTCGGTAGGTGATCCATGGTATTCCTCAGAATGATGCTCGTTTGTGGTAAATTCATCGTTTTTATACCCATAATTCACATTTTCTCTACATCACGTACGGTACAAGTTCATACCTGTCGTTCTGCATGCATTAGCATGCATGGGTAGGTCTCTGCTTCCTGTCGTTGGCTAGGGGCGACATCCTGCTGGGGTACGTGCCTCCCACCACGTACGTCCTGTGCATTGGTATGCATGCAGGCGGGGGTCGGCTTCCGGCCGGGTACGTGCTTTCTGACACGTCTTCTTGATCATTGACATGCATGCAGGCGGGGTGGTCCGCTTCCGGCGGGGAACGTGCGTCCGGTGCGGTACGTGCTACCTCATGTTGCAACATGTCTTCATTAACGCGGGGTACGTGCTTCCGGCGGGGTACGTGCTCTCTCAAGGCCAATGACCATGACCTACCTCAAGGTCACTGACCTACACCAACGCGTACGTGACCTACCTCAAGGTCACTGACCTACCCCTACGCGCACGTGACCTTCCTCAAGGTCACTGACCTACGCGTACGTGACCTACCTCAAGGTCACTCAAGGTCGCGCCATTTCCGGGACTCCGCTATGCTTTGACGTCACGCGCAAACCTTCTCTACTCATTTCATTTTAACTTTCCGAGCCACTGACAACGGTGTCAAGTAATATCTCACGCAAATGATCCCAGTTAGACACAGGCACCTTTCGCGCCATCTTGCCGTGTCACCACCAATTCAGCCGTAATTATTCATTTCATCATCCAATAAAAACAAAAGGTCGTAAGATGTTTACTTCCACGAGCATTTTATGTGCTCTCTAACAAATTTGGTAGAAAGTGGTTGTTATTAAGTCCCTCGAGGCGATAATATATTATTTTAGGTTACTTACGTTTTCTTGATTCATCCAATTATACCAAAATATTTATCACGAATCAAGATTAACTGTGGGAACAGCTGTATATACGTGGTGTGTCTAAAAAGTTCGGTGAATGGTGTCATATCTGAACGGCAACTTGGCGCATGTGCTTGCGCATGCGCATGGTTCTTCAGAGACTTGGGGAGAATCGATACACAGCATGCAATGCATGTGACTGGCAGTGTAAACAGACTGTGACCAGTTGAACGTAGTCAGTGTGAGAGGAAGTGTCACAGCGCAATGGAGCAACGTGTAAACATCAAGTTCTGCTACAAATTAGGGAAGACTGCAACGGAGACACATGAAATGTTGGTGCAGGTGTACGGGAGGGAAGCCGTGAGCAGAAAATGTGTTTACGAATGGTTTAAACGCTTCCGTGAAGGGAAGGAAACAATTGAGGATGAGCCAAGTTCAGGTCTGCCATCGACAAGCAGAACCCCAGAAATGATCGAGAAAGTGCGACAAATGCTGGCACAAGATCGGCGACTGACTCTAAGATTGATTGCGGAGGAATTGGACATTAGCAAGGACACGGTGCACACCATCGTCCGCGATGATTTGTGTAAGCGGAAGATCTGCTCCCGATTTGTGCCGCACAAACTCGCAGACGAGCAGAAAGCAAAACGGATGGAAACTTCTGGTGATTTCGTTTCCATGTGTGACCAGGATCCATTGCTTCTGAAAACCATCGTCACGGGAGATGAGACCTGGTGCTACCAGTTCGATCCGGAATCAAAACGGCAATCGATGTTATGGTGTTCACCGACTTCCCCGCGACCAAAAAAAAACAGTCTGCAAATATCCAAGGTGAAAAGACTGTTGATCGCCTTCTTCGACAACAACGGAATCATCCACAAGGAATTTGTTCCTGGAGGTCAAACCATTAATGCTGCATTTTACCAGTCCGTTTTGAACCGATTGCTACAGCGTATCCGGCGGGTTCGTCCAGAGTTGCACAGAACTGGAAGATGGATGCTGCTCCATGACAATGCCCCTACATTTGTATTTCTGTTCGCTCCATATGTTGTCAAATAACTATACTAGATCTTTAGTTACTGTATCAAATTGTTACAGTTTTCTTTCGTTTCATGTCAAACTAACGGTAACTAAGCTTGATTATTTCTTTAACGTGGTCCTTTTAAATGTTAATAAGATTTGTTTTCATTTATCCATTCAGATTGAGTTACAAGAGAAACCAAACATACATATATATATGGCACAAGATACATATATATATATATATATATGTATAGTGAAGCTGTCTGCTAGCTGGTGCTTCTCCCAAAATATGGCGGCGGACGCAAGCTTCAATGTGTCCCTACTCTAAACTTCAGCGCAGCCTCGGCTGTAGGGGCTCGGGTAAGATAGACTTGCGTCTAGAGCCTCCAAAGACGTTGTAGTTGGCTGTAGCCTACCAAAAGTTTTCACTTGAGTAAGTAGTTAGCATTTCACTCGTCAGGTGGCAGTGGTATTACAGTTTTCGTATTAATAGAATCTTTTGATGCTGGATGGCGGTAACACTAAAGACGTAAAATAGATATGTGTATTATTTTATTAAGTCTTGCTGCATTACACTCTATTCCCTAAGGAAAATTCGGTAAATATGTTAAAAGTTAAATAAATGGCAAAAAAAAAATATTAATTTACAAGCTGTCCGACAGGGAGTATGATTATTGTACTAATCAAAATCAGGTAATTGCGAAAAGAAAGAAATTGTTAAAGGATAAATTTTACATAATGGGATCCTTTTTTTTTACACAAGTAGAATCTAATTTATGATATTCATATCATTAAATATTGTTCCTCTCCAATGAAGTGTTGCTATGCGACTGTATTGCATTGTAGGTACAATGATTGGAAACATAACTATTCGGAGTCGTATTACTGCCTTGTGTTAATTCTTCTGATTGTTTATGTTTATCGGAGGTAGATGAGATTTTGTTTTGAAGTATTTGAGAATATGTTGAGGAATCGACATTTTCAGACCAATGTTTGACCTCATAAGTGGTATATTATGTTAAATCATATTTCAGGAAATCAGGATAGGCTACCGGTACATTTTGTCATTAGAATTATGGGTTTTCTTTCTGTTCGCAATTACTTGATTTTGATTAGTACAATAATTATACTCCCTGTTGGACAGCTTGTAAATTAATATTTTTTGCCAGTTATTTAACTTTTAACATATTTACTGAATGTTCCTTAGGGAATAGAGTGTAAATCAGCAAGACTTAATAAAACAATACACATACGTTGCCGCCATCTAGCGTCGAAAGATTCTATTAATACGAAAACTGTAACACCACTGCCAACTGACGAGTGAAATACTAACTACTTACTCAAGTGCACGACCTACTTGATGCTCGCTTCGCTTGACCTTGACCAAAGAGTTTGTAATTATTACAAACCCTTTGGCCTTGGCACATAATTTTTATTCCTGTGTTAAAGCTGTGCTCGAGAATATATATAATTCTCGCCAGATGACACTGACTGCCAAGATTCACTGAGGAATGTGTGTATGGTTTCTTGTACGATTATACTTAGTAATATTGTGCTTCTTTCTACTGGTATATGAGTTTATTGTGATATGATTCAAAATGACGTATTGTTATGGGCCATTATGTACTTCGAACAGAAAAAAAGAGTGGAGGAACAATTTCATTCCACGAATTTCCGAGTGACAAGGAAAGATGATTATGTCTCGTGACCAGAATATTGTAAGAAATGGAAATATAAAAACTGTTTTATCCTTCGAAGAGGTGGAAAAATTCCAATATTTTTATATGATTTTAGTAGGCTATTTTACGATGCTTTATCAACATCTTAGGTTATTTAGCGTCTGTATGAGATGATGATAATGCCGATGAAATGAGTCCGGGATCCAGTACCGAGAGTTACGCAGCATTTGCTAATTTTGGGTTGAAGGAAACCCCCTGAAAAAACCTCAACCAGGTAACTTGCCCCGACCGGCAATCGAACCCGGGCCGCTTGGTTTCTCAGCTAGACGCGCTAACCGTTACTCCACAAGTGTGGACAGAAATCAAACTATCATGGAGCAATGGTAACAAATATAAATGACACTCGGGAGGAAATTAAACGCAGAATAAATATGGGAAATGTCTCTTATTATTCGGTTGAGAAGCTTTTCTCATCTAGTCTGCTCTCAAAAAATTTGAAAGTTAGAATTTATTAAACAGTTATATTACAGGTTGTTCTGTATGGTTGTGAAACTTGGACGCTCACTTTGAGAGAGGAACAGAGATTAAGGGTGTTTGAGAATAAGGTTCTTAGGAAAATATTTGGGGCTAAGAGGGATTAAGTTACAGGAGAATGGAGAAAGTTACACAACGCAGAACTGCACGCATTTTATTCTTCAACTGACATAATTAGGAACATTAAATCCAAACGTTTGAGATGGGCAGGGCATGTAGCATGTATGGGCGAATCCAGAAATGCATATAG
The DNA here is from genome assembly GCF_040183065.1 of Periplaneta americana. Taxonomy (NCBI): domain Eukaryota; kingdom Metazoa; phylum Arthropoda; class Insecta; order Blattodea; family Blattidae; genus Periplaneta; species Periplaneta americana. Next base: position 5,413,776 of record NC_091125.1, on the reverse strand, counting down.
TGTTAGTTGGGAGGACGTAGGGATTAATACCTTTAGGGAGGCCGAGACGTAGACGGGAGAATAATATAAAAATGGATTTGAGGGAGGTGGGATATGATGATAGGAACTGGAATAATCTTGCACAGGATAGGGACCGATGGCGGGATTATGTGAGGGCGACATTGAACCTCCGGGTTCCTTAAAAGCCATAAGTAAGTTAGTAAGTAAGTAAGTAAGGGAAAGATGCGAAAATGACTTAAAGTGCTTTCAAGCCAAGACTTTGTTCCAAAAGCAACTCCCCATCTTCAGTCGTTTGTAGTTTACATTTCAGGGAAGAAGATTATTCTAATAATGGAAAATTTAGACTATTAAAGCCAAATGCTGTGCCAACGGTATTCCCTCATTTTCCTAGGTATGAAGTGACAGATATCAAAAGACCATGACGAACAGTTACTAAAACCGATCTCCCTCCACCCAAGAAACGAAAATATTTTAGTAATATAGGTTTTTCACTATTTGACCATGATGTTCCAGGTGACTCAGCATCAGTTAATGACATTCCCTTCTTGCCAGTTGAAAATGACCATAAAGCGACGCAAACAAACGCTGTCAACATTGACGAGCCAGAAAGAAATTTTAACAGACTGCACGTGAAAATTACACGACTTAATCAGGTGCTACAAGAGAAGCAAAATTAGATAACAAAAACAACCGAAAAACTCCAACTAATTGATCCATTATATAAAGAACTGGAAAAAGTAAAGAAAGAGGCCGATGAAGGCAGTAGTCATGCAAAATTTATTCTAGATCAGCTGCTTAATCATCGAAATAGAATACCATACAAGAATTATATTAGAAAATTTGTGTTCGAAACTTGAGCCGTTACTGTGTGAATGACCTCTCTTGCAATGCCGAATTGTGATGAAGACTTGCTAATATCATTATTGTGAAATTTGTTAGGCCGCTTATAGATAACACTGCAGCAGCTTTAACTGAAAAGCTTGTTCCTTCGAAGATTGCGGCTTATAATCCACTGAGTCGCAAGATCTTGAAACTATGATTCTTGAGTCTACAATATCAAGTGGAATGTATCAGTGCAGTGAGTGAAATTATAAAACTCAGTACAAGTTATTGTAAATAATTACCGAAGTGATTACTTTGAAATATCGCAGTTTAGCCTATGGGTGCTACTCAGCGAATAAACTACAAAATTACGCCTCTGTCATCATGTTACTTAAACTGAACAGGTTACTATGTGTTAACTCCCTGCTTTTAAACTCACGCTTTTACCATAATTAACAGAACTAAACATAATAGTACTTATTATTTTCTTCTTATTATTATTATTATCATTATTATTATTATTATTATTATTATTATTATTATTATTATTATTATTATTATTTATGTGTTATTTTTACTCTTTAATCATTTATTTTAATTCATATTGAATATTTCTTCTGTAGACACCAACCTTGGCAGACAGCGCCTCGTGGTGGAATTGAGAAATTAACCAATTTCAGAATAAGTTTACTATTGTCAAGGCCGTATACAGAGAAGCGAAGGGAACAGCAAGTTGGCCGTGTCAAGTGGAAGCTTTTGATAGGTGAGGCTCTAGACGCATGTAGTCTGACACCAGTATTACCACATTCTAGTATATTCAGTCACGAAGCTCAATACTTACTAAATATCCAAACAGATAGTTGTTCACCACCAAGATCGCTACTATCGCCTCATCACAGACTCTTTCCCTAGCAGACGATATCATGTATTGTACTTTCGATATCGTGTTGTTTGAAAAAAATTAACACCTTCCTTCCACTATTGAAATATGAAATGCATAAGGTTTATATATTATTTTCATAAAATATGTATTATGTTCTATAAACTCACCTTCCTGGATCTTTCGAAAGAAGGATAACTCTAACCTATTTTTCTTACAATTTATAATACTACAAACGTCTCCTTGTCCCATATTATTATTCAAATTATTGTATTTGAGCCATTTACACTTATTACAACCGATAACGAACGTTTCACAGTTTACATAGCTTTTCACAAAAATACGAAATACGGCACAGTCAATACCTTTTCGATCTAGGCCGTAATGTTTGTTCGGGTTTTATATTTCAGTGTATGGAGCTCAGTGAAATATTATATTATAACTTTATTGCGTATCATTGCTAAGCTTTATATAGTGTAATGTGTCTATAAGTTTCGTTTACTTCTTGTTGCATAATATGTTGCAGAAATAATTACAAAACTGTGTTATTTTAATGTGACGAGAATTTTACATGTTAACATAATCTGTTCGCGTCAACATTTTAAGTTTAGAATGGAAGCTATTTTGAGGTTTAATGAAAAATAATTTATATTGTGATTTCAATTTAGCACATCTACCTTCCTTAATTTTAGACAAAATATTTACCATACCACTGCTATGAAATTAGTGTACGTACAATTGTGTTACTTCGTCTCTTAAATAGTAGATAAATACAATAATTCAGTACTCAATTGTAGTATTAAAATACAACAAATTGAATGTCCGGGGTTCATACATGACATTATGCTTAATTATAATGTATAATTGCGAATTTAGGAATATAAGTTAAATATAGTAAATATAACCTATAATTTTCATATGAAAGGCAAGGCATTGGAGATCACTAAATTTAGACAGAAATGGGCAACTGGTACAGTAAACATACCCTATAATTTCAACATATCTAAATATCCGTGCGGTGCATTTGAAAATGATTGAATCGTGCATAAATGAATGTACAAGAATTTCGCAATATTTAATCGAAATAAAGGCATGTATTACACATACAAACAACGTAATTTTCACACCATAAATAATATTACATCTTAACTCGCAAGTGAATTATATCTGAAGTGTCTCATAATCATTGTTTTAAATTTTCATTACCATCCATATGGCAAAAGATCTCTAGGCCGTCCAAAGATGAGATTGACTGAAAATTCTAGTTTGAGACCGTAACAGGCCACTTGGTCTAATACTTGTTAGGACGATGATGATGATGATGATAAAATTTTATTAATGGAATTACACTACATTTTAGAGAAAAATATGTTACTGTTTATGCATTCCAACTAATTTATATGGTTTAAACGCCGCCCTTCGTGATCGGGTTAAGCGAGTTACATGGCCTGCCTGTATTAGCTCACGTTGCTTGCCAATCTTCTCGTGGGATAGCACGAAGCCAAACTTGTTTTCGTCTCTCTGCTTTGGGAAGGAAAACGTAGAAACAATGCCATTTAATCTGACACTGGTGTCATAATTTGTCTTGCACCCAGGAACACAGCACTATCTAGGCATCTGAAATTGATAAAAATATACAGCAAGTTACAAAAGGAACAACAATCGTATCAGCTGTAATTTTCAGTCAAGATGTGTACCAAAATATGTAAAATCATGAAAATATTTAATATCAATATCTGGCAGATATAGGATAGGTAAGACTCTCCAGTTGTGATTTCATAGAGCACCCGACTTTTTTTTACCGCACACTTGACACATTACTATTTTTCCATCTATAGTGAAAGCTTCATCCATCGCAATCCATGATTTTATTTTTGTCGTTAGGGTTGAAGATACAGGGGCCAATGTTATTAGTTAAAAGCAGTAGATAAACTCACTTGCACTTTATACTGTAAGTACTAAAACTAGAGAACTGAGTGAAATGAATGACACAACAGTACTGCAAGCACTGTTTCGCTTTACTGGATTAGGAGAAAAATAAGAGGAGATGTGGGACACATGCATTTTAGCTGCTCCCTGTAAGAAACAAAGTACCTACTAAAACCTCAAACTATAGGTAGGCTATTTACAAACTGTTGCTTGTAAAGTGACATTCCTGTCTCATTCAGAAGGGTAGGATTATTCCAGCCGAGAACCATACTTCATAATTGCTCGGAAAATCCCATTTGCGTATAGGTCTACCAAATTTAGAGCAAAGAGGTCAAGCAATAACCTGAAAAGCTGTTTATTTTAATCTTTCAACATCTTTCCAGTTTGTTCCTTTACTTCAGCTTCTTTTCAAAAGTCGGCTACTTTATTGCGGCTCATGCCAGACTTGACATGGGTTTTCTCTGGAAGGATTAGGAAGAGGGTGGGTAAGGTTGCAAATTGCATGGGAACGGCTTATTAAGACGTGTGCAGAACAATTATTTGGAGACAAATCATGTCGTCCTCGTCCCACTTCACCGCATGAAGGCAACGCTTCTTTCTGAAGGATTTTTACAATACAAGGTAGTTGTATGAGAAAGGTTGGCTTTTGTTCACTCATATTTATAGTGGACGGTATGGGTTGAGTGCCTCTTTTACTTCCTGAAACTTCGTCCCGAAATATGTCCTTTCTTGCGTAGGTAAAAATGCTTTTTAAATCTGTGTATTTCAAATTGTAAACTTCTCCAGCAGAATTTTTTTTTCTTTTAGAGAAGTAAAAATTAATAAAAAGGTAAAAAAGGTAAAGGTATCCCCGTAACATGCTATGAAGGCACTTGGGGGGGCATGGAGGTAGAGCCCCATGCTTTCCATGACCTCGGCACTAGAATGAGGTGGTTGGTCGGCACCACGTTCTGACCGCCTTTTACCCCCGGGAAAGACCCGGTACTCAATTTTATAGGAGGCTGAGTGAACCTCGGGGCCGTTCTGAAAGTTTGGCAACGAGAAAAAATACCGTCACCACCTGGGATCGAACCCCGGACCTTCCAGTCCGTAGCCAGCTGCTCTACCAACTTAGCTACCCGGCCGCCCAGTAAAAATTAATAAATCCACTAAATATGTACATTCATGTAATACCAAGTCATAATATGTAATGTGGTGCAAATATGTAAAGATATGTAGTATCAAATTTTAATATATTAACGGCAATTACAAGATTCGCAAAGATTTGTTATTTATATACGGTTAGATGGGAAGGAATATAATATGTAATTACATAAAAATCCGGTCCCTAATTATGTATGATTAAATCGAGGATACTTACTGTTACAGATTTCTGTTCGGTGACAACAAGTGTAAGTTATCACATTACTGAAGCATTAAGCAGCCGCAAATTTATACCATATCTTCTTGAACAATGCTGTTAAATTATGTAATTCGCAACAATAGACCAATGCGTGTTTACATTTCCGTCAGCCTTTGCACAGCATTCCCAAATTTATCAACATCATGGCTTGTAATTTAAGATGGCGGTGGCAAGACTCAAGTTGAGCATTTTTAAATTGTGGTAGTTAATAGCTTTTTATACATTTATTTTGTTTTGTAATCAGAATGAAAATGAAAATATTTATTATTTCGTTTTGTGATTACTGAAAATGGAAAAGTGACAGAAATATACCAAAACGTATAATAGGCATTGGTTAAATGATACTTCATCCTTTAACTGGCTTCAGGATGTGAAAAAGGATAACAATAGAGCAGACTGTACATTTTGTAAAGTTCAAATTAGGGCTCATAAGGGAGACTTGAAAAATCATTCCGATTCAGTTAAACATACACCGCGAAATATGTCTGTCATTTATATTGGGCTACTTTTTATAAAAATTGGCTACCTTTTCAGCGAGCTTTCGCTACTTTTAGTTATAACAATCTGGCAACCTTGGCTGAGATGCGCACGCAGTCTATAGCTTTGCATGGTGTTAGGCAATGTACATAGACAGCTTAGGTATGCCACTCCGACGTTTGATGCTCCCATTGGCTGCACCGCTTTGACGTCACTTGGTATGTAGAGCGCAAAGATGAGGTGCGGGAGATACAGTTCAAAGTGTTGTTATTCCTACAATTTCTCGCGACTGTGAATTATGTGTGAATTTTTGTAGATTTAATGCCATTCCAACTGATTCGATAAGCACTTAAAAGGAATTCACAAGTTATGAGAGCATTAATTGCGTTACATTTGATAGTACATTTTACGGCAAAACAAACTATTGAGTACATCTAATACCCGTGCATTACGAAACAAAAAAAAACCATAGAGTAGGCATAACATGCATTTAGTTTATTTAATAATGAAGGAAAACACTAATCAATAGGGCTAGGATTTTGATGAAATTGCATCTTTTTTATAGCCGCTTTAGTATTTATATGTTATGTGATAAACTGAGTGTTTTAAGGGGACACTTCTGTGAGTTTTAAAACTTTTACAATTTTCATCCAAAATTTATGAATTTTAAACTACATAAATATACCTACAATACTATCATCTGTACAAACTTTTGTGCCATTAGGGCTAATAGTTTCGAAATGATATTTTTTAAATGTATTTTATATTGACGTCACTAAAAAGGCTCCTTGCGTCACAGTTTTCACAATTTTTAATCCATAGCCTATTAGCTCAAAAGCTTGAAAATAGTCGTGGGAACATAAATTAATTAGCTTTTTGAGCTCGGTCTAAATAGAGAGCCACAATAAATTTTTAAATCGGTTTTCTTAATTTTTCACCATTATTTCACCATAGTGTCCCCTTTTGTTAGGGCATTTTTTTTGCATTCTTTGCCTGTTTCAACTCATAAGAGCATCTTTTGTGTTATTCGGACATTTTTTTAGTCATTTTCATTTAATTTTTGCCACAAATCTCCATTCTTAATATAAAATAATGTTTATTTCCTTTGATATTTTGTTTCAATATTTTGTCCATTAATACCCTTTATTTTTTACTTGGTTATTTAACGACGCTGTGCCAACTACGAGGTTATTTAGCGTCAGTGGAGTTGGTGATAGTGATATATTTGGCGAGATGAGGCCGAGGATTCGCCAGATTACCTGACATTTGCCTTACGGTTGGGAAAAACCTCAGAAAAAACCCAACCAGATAATCAGCCCAAGCGGGAATCGAACCCGCGCCCGAGCGCAACTCCGGATCGGCCTTAACCAACCGAGCTACGCCAGTGGCTATTACCCATTATTTTGTATAATATTTTAATCGTTTTTCTACACAAATATTGCTCTTTTAAGTTAAAAGAGCAATATTTGTGTAGAAAGACGTTTTAACGTAGTACACTCCATGTAATGGATCAGTCCAGCCATCCCTTCAATATAGACTCCTCTATACTTGCTAATTCCGTATGAGTGGTCTTGTGATGGGCTACATGGAAACTACATCAGATAAAATAATTAATTAAAGTGTACCACTTAGAAAAAATTATGTAAAATTAAATAAACTTAAATGTTGGTACTAGAATTTTATTTAATTACTATTCTAAATATTAAGTAGAACAAAACTCCTTTTCCTACTAAGCCAATTTTAGAATGAAAGATCAATTTTTAAGGCATTTTAAGGGCATTTTTTAAAAATTGTTAGGTCATAAATGCATTGTTTTTATTATTTGTATGTCATCAGAATCCTAGCCCTACTAATCAAGTAATAGAATATTTACTCTGACGAAAATATAAAAAGTGACATTAAATTGACATGCTTATGAATTTATATCGATTAAAGTACTGCACTGAAACTTACGTGTCTGATGAGCTGATTACGATGTCTTTGAGGATGAAGCAACCCAAAGCTTACTTTTCTTAGCTGCACATTTTCTCATTGTTTGTTGCTTTCTCCTTGCATTCAGATGTCTTATTCTAATAAATGTCCAGGTTCTTACATACAAGTTAATTATTTTATCATGAACTTCGGGGAATTTTGATTCAATTAATGAAGCCAGAGTTTTCATCACATTTCTTCTTTTTGAAAAGGTCTCTCCATGAAAAGCACCAAACATTATTTCGAACTGCACAAACTTCTCCAACCACTCTTCGCTGGGACGGGTAAGACCACCTTTTGAAATAATTGAAATCCAGTCATTGGTCTCTTCACGCGGAACTGAATAGTTTTCTTGAGAGGCACTTAATGTTTTGTCTATAGTTCGACACTTGAACGCCACATAACCCGCTAGATATTTCAGGGCATCTTGCGCGATATCCTCAGTTCTTATCGGCTGGTATGAGCTCTCCATCAACAGCTCTGTTTGTTCCGTGTCATCCACTAATATTTCGGACACCGGGGACTCCTCAACAATATTACTGCACAATTCATTTGTAACGAATCCCATTAAGTTTTCTGTCTCACTGTGTTCCACAACACTTGTACAGTAGATGGGCCACTTATTTCTTCGGAGACTGATGCACTTACGGATAAAGGAATCGCATTTGCATTTCCCGACAACAGAAGCCTAACGCGATTCCTTACTTCAAAGGGAGTTGGATTGTTATAAAAAACTCCCAACCCACGGACACGAGAAAAAAAAGTTTTCTAAACAGTCTTGATTTAGTCTGGATGTTAACACATAAGAAATCCCTTGTCCTTTTAAGTTTTCCAAAAGTCCAAGTAAAGATTTAATCGAAATTACAAATCCTTTTTGAAAAGACAATAAACTTGATCTCTTCCCCACCCGTATGTGGATGATTATGTCCAGAAATCTTTTCAAGGTATTTCTTGACTACGGAGAAGCAGTCCATAACCACTTCTCAGTGGTATTTTATCATCCCTGGGGAGCCTCGAATTCATGACGTCGAAAACATCGTTAACCAGCTCAATGAAACTGCTTTCTTTTTCTTTATTGAGAACATATTTTACTGCCTGAGCAGTTCGCCGAGAAAACAACTGAGCGGCTAATCGTACATTTTGACGAGATCGTCCAGTTGCACTGAGATGAGCATCACTGATGTGATGCGTAATTCTCAAGTCATCACTTTGGTGTCCTAACAAGTCCTGTATGATTCCCTTATGAACTTCAGTGCCGTCATGCAAAACAAGACCTTCATCTAAGAAATGGTTGCGCAAAAGTTTTAGAAGATGAGGCACGTCACAAAACACCCACACTTTTCTTGAACTATCCACGGGATTATAGAAAAACATTTTCTCCATATGCACATCTAATTCTTTCCACACTTTCGCGTTTTTTCCACCCATATCACACGTTACGGCAACTACAGAAATATGACAGGCTTCAATGTTTGTAATAATATCCTGTAGTAGCCCTGATGGCATTGTTAAATCAAAATCATAGAATATAGGCTGCTTCCTTTGGGAAAACAGACCTCGCACCATGACAACTTGGACGTTACTGTGGGGACCCAGTATTATATCATCCGACATATCGTAACAAATGCGTGAATCGATATTCATTTCATCAAAGGTAAGGACAGCGAATTTTTCTAATCCTTCAAAATTCACTGCCTTACACTTTAATAGACGGAGAACTTCCTTCAAAATGCCAGGCCTACATTTCAATTGCCTTATCCATTTTTGCAAAGTTGAACGAGCAGGCAAAGGGGTGTTTCGCTTTCTCAGATATTCATAAGCTCTCTTAGAAAGCGCTCTTAACGCAAGGGCATTTGCGATGTCTTCTGAGGACCATTTCACTCTTTTATTTCCACCTAGAAGACAACGAATCTGCCCCGGCGTGAAACATTTCACAAGGACTTTATCCACTTCTTTCCTAATGTCATCTCGTTTTACTTTAGGCGGCGATAGTCGTCTTACTTTAGACACGACATACCGCGGACCCCTAATTTTTTCAGAGCTGCATTGTTTTCTTTTAGCGCCGCCAAAGTAACTGCATTTTTCTTTTCTAATACTTCTATTTCTATTTCTTTGTCCTTATTATCTACAATTGGATCCGTTGTAGTTGACTGATCGCGCTTTCTTTTCTTTAGTGATAATGTAGTCAGAGTCTTTATTGCTCGTTTTCTCCCGTTTCTGGCTTCGTGTCTTACATCTGGAGTGGAGACCTGTAGAACGAGCAAGAACGTCAATATTAGTATAAAATATTCAACTACCCATAGGCCCTATTTGAATTCTAGAAAATATTAAGTACTTAAAGCGTCATTTAATATTATCGTACGATTAATATGCAAGTAAGGGATGAGTACCTGTGGTGTGGTTTCACTTGTGCTTGTGCTAGGACCCTCAGTAAACATCTCTCCGTGCCAGTTCGGAATGAACTGCGAAGGCACAGCATTTGGGAGCAGTGTTTTCTTACTAGGCAAACCTAAAAGTTCATTTTTTAAATCTCGTTGAAAATCCCCAGGAAGAAAATGCACGGAACATACCCGAGAATTGTCTGGATTAAACTTATCACTGCGCTTACACAGAGAAATCCACAATCGCCTTAATTCTTCATTTTTTGGAAACCTGTGATACATAACACCGGCACTTTTAAATCGATAATTACGGCACTGTGCTACATCACAATAAATACGGCTTTTAACGACTTCACTCATTCTCAACTCATAGACAAGACCGAACGAGACGTCTTAACAGTTTAGAAAATCACAGCAAACTGAACCTGTATTTTTTCTGCGGTCCTTGTCTACCGACCGTCAATAGATGTAACGGGAAAAAGGTTTTCTTTTGTAGATTTCTTGGAATTCCCTTCCTTCCCTCTCCCTTAGCCCTTCTAGAATACACTTTTGCAAACACAATAATTAATGGATCTCTCAGTGGCGTCTTGGTGTTTTTCGAGTTCATTTATTCCGTATGTTAATGCCGATGTTCTATTTTTAGAGTCTAAAGGGATGGAGGAAGACGTGTCATAACCATAACAGGTGAAAAATAAGAAAACAACATATGTAGGAAGAGGGAGAAAAGCTTCCAAGGCAAGGAATTAATTTCGCGCTGCGCTGGCTTTAGATTCATACCGTGGCTTTCTCGTCTGCCACGCTTCATAATTTAGTAAGTCTATGGCTTCATACCACATGACGTCACGCGGCAAGTAGGTGGACATGAAAACAAATGAGCGGGATGCGGGAAGAGACCTCTCTGGGTATTAGGAAGGGTCTCTCGTGTTAGGTGTGCAGTTAGTAAGTTATCTTCCGGTTTTAAATAATACAGAATTTACAAAAATGCATGTATAAATTAGTCGAAATGGGGCTGTAACCGGACATTGCATGTCGTTTGTATTTTCTTGTGGCATACAATCTAAATTAGTGGGTGAAATTAACTTGTTGTGTAGGCCTATTCAGATGTCATAGCCCCCTCTTTCACGGCCCTTTTGATGTTCGCCGTAGACTGGTTGTCAGCCTAGGAGTTTCGTTTAGTGGAAGTGTAATTGAAGAGGTAGGTTGCAATTGTTTGTATTTAAGATATAACTATTCTAAGTGAACATAGGCTTTAGTGTGAAGATTACTTATGTTCTAAGACTATAGGAACTTGCTAAAATGCCATGGATTTATAGTATTGAGTAGTAGAAATTGTTGTGATCACTGGGAGAGCTGTAAGCCCACCCAACACGATCGAAATACGTACTTATATACGAAAGTTTTCGTAGGTGAATGAAGAATACGGCCATATTTCGTTAATATGATGTAATTTGAAGCAGAAACTGGAGTACGTTTCAGTGTCGCCAACATAGTAATAATACTACATACCTAATCAACGTGTACCGTGTTCTGGAGTTTTCCCTAATCAACTCTAACCAAACTTATATGATACTACGCACCTAATCAAACGTAACCTAATCTGTCACATAATACATAATTTAACCTAACCTGCCGCATAATACTATACACCTGTAGTAACATACCTTACCTTTAGTATAATTTTGCTCTTGTGTATTGCCATCCATACTTCTCGTATCGGGAGCCATTTATTTGAAGTGAATCGGGTGAATGTAGAGTATCCAACGCCCACTGAACGAATTTTTCACTTTTATCACTGCCACTGTTGCGCTATAATCGTATATGCAAGGTAGGCAATAACAAAAACCTAAACCAACCAAACCTAACCTATCAAAGAAGCAACAAGTTATACTAAATATGTGTAAAATTGGCCTATGTCTCTGTAGTGGGCGGGACATAAGTAACATTGACCCCGATATTTCACTATTTCTCATACCTCGTATTAGGTTTCAGCATGAACAGTGATGTACAGCGAGTTTTAAACGTAGTTCCACCTTTATTCCGATAGTTTGTATCCTGGCGGACACTGTCTTATCCGCTATTTTGGGTCTCCATTCATTTGTGGAAATTAAGTCTTCCAAATAGTCATAATATTTAAGTATCCTACTGTTAGTGACTGGTAAATCCGAGCCTAGGACTTGGAGAAGTTAGGGGTGGAAATTGCTCCCTACCCACCACAAGCTTCAGTAGCGAGAGTTTGTCAGTCAGTTTATGGTTGTCAGGTGGTCAGATCCTCAGTCTTGCCTGCCTGTGTGTTGTACGTGTTGAAAACATTTGGTCTGGTGATCTTTCGCTTTCTGTAATATATTTATTTTAGTAGGTTATTTTACAACGCTTTATCAACAGCTTAGGTTATTTAGCGTCTGAATGAGATGAAGGTGATAATGCCGGTGAAATGGGTCCGAGGTCCAACACCGAAAGTTACCCAGCATTTGCTAATATTGGGTTGAGGGAAAACCCCGGAAAAAACCTCTAACAGATAACTTGCCCCGACCGGGAATCGAACCCGGACCACCTGATTTCGCGGCTAGACGCGCTAACCGTTACTCCACAGGTGTGGACTTCTGTAATATATTACTAGCTCTTTAGTTTTTGTTATAATAATTTAGTTTAGTTAGTGTGTTCTTCTTTATAATTGTTTCATTTTTTAGTAATAATAAATGTCGCCTTGGACTTACTCATTCGGTGTTAACATCCGACTCCCTCTGCCTTGTTTATCTGATTCCAATGCTAAGCCTGATTTGATAATTAGTGCTGATGACGCGTAATGAACTTCTTCGTTACTTTAGCCCTTTGTCCATTTCTTAATGATTCGAGGGAGTCTCGCTATCCTTCAGCAGGCCTTCGTACACAACTTCTTTCTTTGTCTTGTTTTATCTCCGCCTTAACCGACTCAACAAGCCAACGAGATGTAGGGGATGGCATATCTCTCACAATACAGGACCATCGTGAAGACGTTACAGGACAAGTGCAAGACCTACCGAGTGCTGTGGCATAGAGATCAATTTCACCCCACGTCAGGAATGGAACCACGGACTGTCTAGTTGTGAAGCACACGCTGTCGTAACTGCGGATCCTACACTTCTTTCTTGTGAAAATTTATTGCTAGCTACTTTCACAACGCGACTTCTTAAAAGTATTATTTTATTCTATTTTTACAGCAAAGTGCTGGCTGGCACTTTCTCTTAATTTGCAGTTAGCTTATCGAAACAATTTTGAAATTACTGATGAGTGTGATTAACTCGCAATTTACTCTAAGAGTATCTGAATTCATTTACAGTTGTTGAAAGGATTGCGACTGGATTGGTATAACGTTTTCCCGTTACTAATTAAACTACATAATAGCGAACTAGTATTTACTATTTAGATGTAGTTATAGTCGTTTTCAGAATACCTTCAGATCGCTTTAATGTGTATTTGCTGTTTGATATATTACATTTAGGACACTGCAGTCCAAGTTTCCAATAATGGTTTAATTACCATCCGTTGCAAATGTTTGATGAAATAGTTAATTTCGGCGAACTAATGTAGGCCTACGTAATAATTTACCAAAAGTCTCAGAAAACTTTTCAATCTTATTTTCCTTCTGATTTTGTTGTCAGAAATATGCAATGTGCATTCTTCCGTTCTTGCAATATGTCATTTCGGTTAATGTTTGAATTTCGGCATTTCTCGTGTGATTTAACTAAGTGTATCTAACCGTACGTGTAGGGTTGTTTTTTAAATAGCGCTCTTTTTTTTTTTTAACAAAATAAGCAATTATATGTGATGGCTGTTACCACATACAGCAAAAACTTTTTCTGAGGCTAATATAATTGAGGCAACAGCATTATGATTCACCAGTGAGTAAATGTTTTCTTTATCAATAGTAGCAGTAGCAGAGCAGTCTCTCCTCTATTTGTCACGTGTTTGTAGACAGCGTGCGGACTGTTAGAAGTGGAGTGGGTCAAATTCTTTACAGGGTCGGATTTACCAGTCACCAACAATAATTACTGCAGGGGGAAAGGAACTGGCCACTCTATCCCACTATCTTCTGGTCTAGTTGCCTCATGAATGATGCCTTGATGGTGTCACTTGGGTCCAGACCTGTCTTCGGACAGTTGACTAAACAACAACTACTACTGCTTAATGTGGAGCACACTGCTACAATTGTTTCCTCCTTACAGTGGTGGAGTTATAATAGCGTGTATTTTGAAAACACAATTTTCCCCTGGAGCTAAGTTCTACACAAATAGATAGGTAGAGTTATAATAGCGTGTATTTTGAAAACACAATTTTCCCCTGGAGCTAAGTACTACACAAATAGATAGGTAGAGTTATAATAGCGTGTATTTAGAAAACACAATTTTCCCCTGAGTACTACACAAATAAATATAGATAAATATCAGCATCCTGATGACAGAGAAAGTAGCCTACAGTATGTTTCTTACACTTGTTAGTTAGCTTGATCCTCATATTTATAATAATATGAAATGCACGTGTTTATGTATTAGATATTCAGGACTCCGCGTTCACTACTCTTCTCATGAGAGTTTCATTATTATAGCGGATACAGATGTATATTCGTTTTTCTGTCATGCATTACGTCTAGTTGTCTAACTTAATGTGAGAATATAATCTGCCCATACTTACGCTATAGGCATGGATTGCCTAAACAGGCTAAACTGTGTAGCCTATGGTCGTTTATTGTTCCACGAAAATTCGTGGGAAAAACGAGCGTTGATGTTTCGGCCATTTTGAATGTGAAAATGGTCGAATTTGTAACCAGATTTCTTGCGGAGATGGATTTCAAAAGTTAACGATTTTATAGGGAAATATTTCAAGAAAGGGAAATTGTTCGAAAATGTAATAACTTACGTGTGAAATGGGAGGTGCGTGGTAATGGAAGTCCAAACGTTGATTCCACAACTTTAAATCTATATCACTTCGGAATATGTAGTTTATTGCTTTCGCGTGTTAAATACTGGGTACGGTACCTTGTTTACCAGTTTCAGCCTGTTGTGGGCTATCTTCAGAACTGAGTGGCCCTGGTTTTTACGCCTTCTGATTGCATTTCCTGTGGGGTATGTTTGTGTAGTGTAATGTGGAGTCAAGAAGTGTATGTGTTCTCAAATTGAGTTGTGTGTTGAGGATTTCATGGAGTGTTTTTGTGTCTGTGTGCCGTCAACACACAACTTAATTTCAGAATAGACACACTTGTTTACTCCACATTACACTACACAAACTCACTCCCACAGGAAACGCAATCAGGCTGCGGATGGTGCAGCCAGGGCTGGTGCACTGAATGGCTTTCTGGTGTATTGACGTGAGAGGTGGCAGGACATTGAAAACTACTTGAGCTATAACTTATGGTGGCATTGGGAAGGAGAATGGTTTGCACAAGAGGCAAACAAGTGACGTACTTACTTACTGGCTTTTAAGGAACCCGGAGGTTCATTGCCACCCTCACATAAGCCCCCCATTGGTCCCTATCCTGAGGAAGTTTAATCCATTCTCTATCATCATATCCCACCTCGCTCAAATGCATTTTAATATTATCTTCCCATCTACGTCTCGGCCTCCCTAAAGGTCTTTTTCCCTCCGGCTTCCCAACTAACACTATATGCATTTCTGGATTCGCCCATACGTGCTACATGTCCTGCCCACCTCAAACATCTGGATTTAATGTTCCTAATTATGTCAGGTGAAGAATACAATGTGTGCAGTTCTGCATTGTGTAACTTTCTCCATTCTCCTGTAACTTCATCCCTCTTAGCCTCAAATATTTTCCTAAGCACCTTATTCTCAAACACCCTTAACCTATGTTCCTCTCTCAAAGTGAGAGTCCAAGTTTCACAACCATAAAGGACAACCAGTAATATAACTGTAGAATAAAAAATACTGTTCGAGTTTGGGATTCGTCCACAAGAGCGTCACAACACCAAGAGGTTATACTCATCCAGTTGAGGATTAGCCACTGTCATCTGACACATGGCCATCTGCTATGTAGCGAGCCTCAGCCGGAATGTGATATATACCATGTTGCACTTACAGTGGAACATTTTTTGTTGCATTGCAGAAAATATGACCGTGACCGTCGGCAATATGGAATTCGGCCGACTCTACGTGACGCTGTTGGAAATGATTTTAATTGTACAAATGCAGTTCTGAAGTTTTTATCGAATATAGGACTTGACAGGGTGAATTAATTTTTTTTTTACTCGTTTTACTTGTCATCCGGACCCTTTACATCAGAGGTTACATTAGTTGTTTTGTATTTGATTTTACATCTTTGACATTTTGGACCTATACATGGAATATTTTATAAAATTTTATTGGTTTGAAATGTGATTCAAAATTTAGCCCTGGTGGCCTTATTTTTATTATTTTATTGGTTCGTTTCGAATACTACCTAAGGTGGAATAACTGCTCACTTTTATGATTTTTTACAAATCACCTTATGTATACTGCATTTATGTGCCTCGTTTTACCGTGACAACACTGTCTAGTTGTTTTAGCACTCTGATTGTTGTAATATTTGTGTCTTTGTTTTATGAAGAATTTTAAATAAGGGTGCAAATAGCCATAGTAAGTGACGCGCCCTTTTTAAAGCACATAATCTATCTCGTAGCAAATTTAACACGATAAGTCAATGTAACCTAATTAATTTAATTTGTAGTAAAGTACACTCTTGATATTACACATTACATAATACTTACCTTATCATTGTAGCGGCTTTATACGAAGGCAAGCATCCTCATCTGCAGTTTCAGTGGAACTATCACCAGATGAATTGAAGAGTCCACTGCAAGAATGATGGATGTCATTTGGAATACATTTTGCAGGAGAGGCAACTGAAAGTTTGAAATGCTTAACTCTCAAACCTTAACTGTGATTTTCCGATCATTACTGCACAATGACTATCAGTGTTAATGCCATATAACTCTCTATGTACATTCTATATGTCTTAAGCTATGCATTGACAGTCTTGGTTCATTTTCGACAAGAAAGTGACAGCCATCATTCTTGCAGTGGACTCTTCAATTAATATCACTATCAGTTGTTTCAGATTCGCTTCCAGAATCAACACGAACATTAATTATAATAATAATTATTCTTACCATTTAGTCCTCAATAAGCGCGTCCTCACACCAGTAGCACGCACGAGCCCAATCCGTTGACGTTATCTCGCATATAGCCTGCTTTGTGACCTCTCGTAGAGACTAGATCTTGGCTTCCATATTTTGTGTTGCGATTTTATGCTTTACCATGCCCCATACCAATTCAATCGGCGACATATCACAGTGATAAGGAGGTAATCTCGGAACTGTGAAGCCTCTCTCCTGGATAATTCTGTCTACCTTATATGCAGGTGGAGGTTTTGCAATTTTTGCAACCTCTAATAGTTCTGCTTTCATAAGATCTTCTGTGAAGTGTATGTTATTTTCTCGTAGTCAGGTCTGAATTTCAATTTTGCGGTTACTGCTGGATGGTGCTTTATTTTCTTGAATAGCATTGTCAAACACCACATTGGCGCCTTGTGGAAGATTCGGAATCAGTTTTTCCTCCAGCCACATTCATCTCATCATGGTAATCAGCAGATTTCGAATCATGAATTAGTTCTACACCTTGAACAAAGCCCATATTATCCCCCTGCTTGTACTATTAGGAGCCTTTCTCCCTCGCTGGAATGTTTAAGGACTCCAGGAAAAGATTCATGCTGCCAACATTTGTTGACAGTATAGTGTGTATAGATCCAAGTCTGTATAAATAATAGGCTTTTGAGGCTCCTTTTCATTTTGCCTTATTGCTCGCAAATAACCCACGTGGCGTGCTACAGTATCGTGCCATTAATAGGCTATGAGCACTAAATGTTTGTTTTTACATTTGCTGAACTTGAGTTCCATATCTTGTATGATATTCGTATATGTACTGTATCCACCCTTGAAATTTAATTAATTTTTCCAAAACTGAAGAAATTTCCAAAGAGTTGGAATTTCATTCTTCACTTCATAAAATTCGTGGAATTTTCTTCTGACTGCAAACCTATCGAATGAATCTTGGTTAATTTTATGTCTCTGTTTGCGTACTTTTCTAGGAGTTGTAATTTTTTATCCTGTTGCACATGCTTTCTCAACATCCTTTCTAATATTGTAAATAGTTCTTACACTTTTGTCTACGGATTTCACTACTCGTTCAGTTGCCTTTTGAAGCAGAATGGACAGACCGTTTATCTTTCCATACTCGCAGAACTGGATAACATTGTATATTATCTGCTCATCATCTGAATGTGTCACTGCACGAGAAGGACCCTCCATGCCTCCATGCTCCATCACTACAACCGAGCGGATAGAAGAGGCACTCTGATACAACTACATTGTGATTCACACAATGTCACAAGACTATAGTGAGGATCACGTAAAAGCAGGTCTTAAAAGTCTAATTTGGCCGTCTCTTTAGTGTTGCCAACTAATACCAGGTATCACCAAACAGGGTAAAATCACAGTGTTACGTACTGAAATAATAATAATAATAATAATAATAATAATAATAATAATAATAATAATAATAATAATAATAATAATAATACTAGTAATAATAATATAGTATAAACAATAACAATGTCTTGCTTATTTACTACATCTCATCTTTATGTTGCGAGGTGTTTCTTGAATAGTTCAGTAATTTATGAAATAGTATGTTTTCCTCCTGGACTTCTCGCATATTATGTTGGTGACTAGTATGATCTAATATTAAAATCTATTTTGTCTGGTAGCATGAAATTCATTGCTTTGACTAAACAGTTTACGATCCATGAGACCTAACCTAAAAATGTATTTACTTGCTTGCATTTTCATCAGTTTCCTTTACTGCAAACCAAAATTGTTCCTGCTAACATAACAGTTAGAAGAAAATTGCCAATTTTAGTATTTGAACATTACCCGAAATTCCAAATAAGAAACCAAAATTGGTAAAAGAAAATTCAACCTGAGAGCTAGAAAATCACTATAATGCACTAGCATATGTATAATAGGGGAAGATTGGTTAGGTTTCACCCTTAGGGTATTGAGTAAGGTGATCTGGACTATACATTTGGACTGAAGCGATTAATTCCTACTGACATGTACTACAGTCACTGTACCTTGTACTGTACAAGCACCCTCTATGTTCTCCTTCCGACTGCAATAGTTCCAGCTTCTGTCGTCGGAATGAAAACGTAACAGAGCTGTACCTAGCAGCACGTTTCCAGTTTCTCACAACAGTACAGAATCAGAATCAAGCATTTCTTTCTACACCTCATCACAGAACGTCATTATATTCACCCTCCTCTTTAGAATTCTCTACCCAGTAACATCAGGGATTGCTGAACGCTATCAAAATTCAAAATGGAGCTAGAAACGCACTTTTTGTCTAACGAAATTTATGATTAGTAAGTTCCTAGATATGTTGATTGCAGTCTTTGTATAATAACTTATTTTTGTATTTCTTATTTACATTATTATTTGCCCTTTCACGTTTACTTATTTAGATTGCCGGTAATAATATTAATATGCATCTGAAGCTTTGTTTAATAGTTTAAAGATTTAAAATTATTAATGTTTTTGCATTTTTTTTTGTTTTATGTTACTGTCATTATAAACATTCTTGTTTTGTTTTAATAAACACTTAATTTTTTTTTCGATATGTGTATACATATATCTGGTTGCGTGGAAGAGAAGGCCTGAAGGTCTTAATACTACCAGAATGAGTAAATGTATTATTATTATTATTATTATTATTATTATTATTATTATTATTATTATTATTATTAATATAAATGATACTCAGGAGGAAATTAAACACAGAATAAATATGGGAAATGCCTGTTATTATTCGGTTGAGAAACTTTTATCATCCAGTCTGCTGTCGAAAAATCTGAAAGTTAGAATTTATAAAACAGTTATATTACCGGTTGTTCTTTATGGTTGTGAAACTTGGACTCTCACTTTGAGAGAGGAACACAGGTTAAGGGTGTTTGAGAATAAGGTGCTTAGGAAAATATCTGGGGCTAAGAGGGATGAAGTTACAGGAGAATGGAGAAAGTTACACAACACAGAACTGCACGCATTATATTCTTCACCTGACATAATTAGGAACATTAAATCCAGACGTTTGAGATGGGCAGGGCATGTAGCACGTATGGGCGAATCCAGAAATGCATATAGAGTGTTAGTTGGGAGGCCAGAGGGAAAAAGACCTTTAGGGAGGCCGAGACGTAGATGGGAAGATGATATTAAAATGGATTTGAGGGAGGAGGGATATGATGATAGAGAATGGATTAATCTTGCTCAGGATAGGGACCAATGGCGGGCTTATGTGAGGGCGGCAATGAACCTCCGGGTTCCTTAAAAGCCAGTAAGTAAGTATTATTATTATTATTATTATTATTATTATTATTACTACTACTACTACTATTACTACTACTACTACTACTACTACTACTACTACTACTACTACTACTACTACTACTACTACTACTACTACTACTATTACTTTAAAAAATCACGACACTCGGGTTTTGAAACAAGCACACACTGCAATGAGAACTTGCGAAGAGACAGTTTTCACTGTGACTATTCAGTATCGAGAATCAGAAACAGATTGCCTTACTCTTCAGTTCAAGTAAAACAAAATTGTTTATATTTCCCAGCTGATCGGTCACTGGTATCTGCAACACATGTTATTTTGTTCAGTTTTGAGAACAGTGTTCACTCCCCTTAAATCGGCTTGCAGCAATTATTATAACCATTCGTCGTCCAGTTTTGAGAGCAGAGGATTTGACACCCATTGTTGAAATCAGCATCAGCTCTTAGCAATTACCAATGTGGCTTTCGTAAAGGAAGATCCACGACTGATCAGGTTTTTTCCTTACGTATGATTTTAGAGAAATTTTATGAATTTAACTTACCGTTACACCAGTTGTATATTGATTTTAAACAAGCATTTGATACAATAAATAGGAATTATATATTTGATGCAATGGCAGAATTTGGAATCCCTAGAAAGTTAATTGTCTTAACCGAGATGACCTTAATGAATACACAAAATAAAGTTAAAATACAGAATAAATTATCAGAAAAGTTCATAACTCATAATGGAATTAGACAGGGTGACTCCTTATCAACACTCTTATTTAATATTGGTCTAGAGCGAGTTATTAGAAAGATTGCCATTAATCCAGGGGGAACCATATTTAATAGAATGTTTCAATACTTTGCTTTTGCTGATGATGTAGCTGTATTTGCACGGAATGTGTCATCCTTAGATGATGTCCTCAAACAGATACATAATGAAACAAATGCTTCAAATTTAAATATTAACAGAACAAAGACAAAGTATATGAATAACATAACCACGAGAGACAATACTCTAAAACTGTTGTCTTAAATGAGGTTACTTTTGAGAAAGTGTCAAGGTTCCGATATCTCGGCTCGATAGTCACCGAGGATAACATATTAACTGAGATCAAGGATAAAATAGCCATTGGCAATCGAAGCCTCAGAGCATTAGATAAAATTATAAGAACCAGATATATCTCCAAAAAAATGAAGGTGAGGATTTATAAAACAATTATTAAACTTACAGTGACTTTTGGAAGCGAAACCTGGACTCTACCTGAACGAGCAATAACCATTTTAAATACGTGGGAAAGGAAAATTTTAAGAAAAATTTATGGCCCTATTTATGATAAGGGAGAGTGGAGAATTAGGACCAATTCTGAACTACAAAAACTATATAAAGATTTAAGTATTGTCACTGATATAAAAATTAGACGGATGGAGTGGCTGGGCCACATTATCAGAATGGACAATAATAATATTCCTAAAAGATTACTAGATGCCACGCTAAGTGGTAAAAGAAGAGCAGGAAGACCTAAACTACGATGGTTGGATGATGTTCAGGATGATCTAGTTAAAGCAGGAATTAAGAGATGGAGACGGAGAGCCCTAGAGAGGGAAGATTGGGCGGCAATTCTTAAGGAGGTCAAGGCTAAACTAAAAGGGCTGTATGACCACAGATGATGATGATGATGATGATATTGCAATCAGCTTGCAGGCAAGTTATATAACCTGTCACAAAGAGCAGTATTCCCATTATCGAATATTGAAAGATTTGTAAATTTGAAAAATTCCAGATCATTGACTGGTCACTGACACTTGCTGTAAAATGTTATTTAGTTAGATTTTACAATTTAGAGTTTAGAGACGATCTGAATCTGCGCTTTTCGACAGTCACAAAAATTATTCTCATAAGAATATTTCCACTATAAAATATTTATTTATGAAAAATGCTTAGAATAGTAAAATGACAAATTTCAGGAGAATATCTCGCAGCTCGGTATAATTGATGCCAGGGACCAATACCAGCCCGGTAGTTGAGAAACACTGGTATACAGTATATTCACTACCGCAGATGCTCCATTTACTTGAAGACAGTGCCTCACTCGATCCTGACATTCTTCTGTCACGCTTAGTAGTGTTGCAGGTGGATAAAATGAATCTTCATTTGTTTCAAGGCATATATAAATGTAGGCTCTGTCTGAAAAACGTGATGTTTCACAAATTCCCCATAGAAAGAAATTAATGAGTGTGAGGTCTGGTGATCGTGGAGACCATGACAGGTTCACTTCGTCCAACCCAACGCACACCGAACATCTCATTCAGTTTCTGGCGACCTGTTAGAGCATAATGTGCGTGGCCCTAAACCACATTTTCATCCGTTTGTTCAGTGACAAATCATACACGAACTCCATTACAGTGCTGCCTAGCAATTCCCCATATGTGTGTTGGTTTACATTTCCTTGAAAGAAATATGGTTCACAACCATATCACCTAGTATTCCACACCACACCATAACTTTTGGAGCAACAGTGTTGTTAGCTTCACGCATCCATGTTGGGTTTTCTTTTGACCGGTATAGAGCATTTTGTGTATGAGTGGGCACATAAGCATTCGTCACTGAACAGAACATGCTGATCAGTATGCAGTTGCAATATGTTCGCCTCTTGAGTGGATCCTCTTCTTACTTTATGTGTAAATGCTGTAATTTGTAAGGGTGAAGACGTACAGATTTCAATATCCTGGGAACAGATTCTCTACTGATGCCAGTTTCACGAGCCACATAGCGCACTGACCTTTTAGGGCTGATCGTCATCTTATTGAATGCTGTCCATTAGTAGCAGATTTGCGACGACCAATTCGTTTCTTGTCGAGTACATTCAAATTTGTTTTAAATTTATGCAAGAATTTGGCTACAATTTGATATGATGGTTTTGGAATGTCAGGATGACGACGATGAAGCTCGTCCGCAGCTTCTTTTGTTATCCTGTGATTCCATAGAACAGTCAAGGTTGGCATGTTTAAAAGAAAATGTTTTAAACAACGTGTTCAGAATCGTTTAAAACAATATCTGTTGATTGAAACGTTTGAAAAACAACATTTAAAACTATATGATGATATTAATGTTTAAGCCAACGAAATTGTCTGTTACGTTTTTTTTATTTATTTCTCGTTAGTAATAACAATGTTTAAAAGTATATAATCAAAACATATCCCTTTTTTTTTTTCCGATACAAGTTTTTTCTCTCGTTTTGTGGTTGTATTTTATCCTACTTGTTTACAATATAAAATCATGTTTGCTTTCTATTCAGGTCTTTATAAAATGTACAGTTATGAATTTACAGTGGTGCTTCTGACTTCATGGAGCCAAACTTTAAGTTTTTACTGTTGAAGAAATTAGAGGAGAAGAAGAAAAAGTGTTCCATAAAAGTTTGTCTATGTTGCTTATGTTACATTTTTTGGCTAAATCAGCGTTGAGTTACTTCCTCCTACTTCACTTATACACTTTCCAGTTTTAAGAGATCTCCTCACCAGCCTAACTTTAGTGAAATTACGAAAGGCTGACGCTAGTACACAGTCAGGCTATGCTTTGCATATACGAATCTGTGACAGGTTTGGTTAGTTCATGCTTTTGTTATGCCTTGCATATACGCAGGGCAAAGGCTGGTGATTTTTTGTTGTGTGATGTTGTCAGTAATAACATAGTATTATGGCGGATTTTAACTTCCGAAATCATCAGAAGTAGCTGAGCGCTAGTTTGTAAATACATAAAATTTACGACAAGATTAGAGAATTAGAAGTGAATGTAGGTACAGTAACATGAATGTTAATCACCGTCAAGTTGGAATTTATTTTGAAGGCAAATCTGACACGTGAAAAGTTAAGGAGATTGTGTTTAAAAGTGGATAATAGTTACAGCATTGTTCTGAAAGTATCATTCTTGAATACGTCATCATTGACTGACTGCATATCTGAGTGACTTATCTTGAGGAAGAGTATTGTTTATTCAGTGAAGCATATGAGCGCGCTTTCACAAACACACTTCTATTGATTCTATAGAGAAATGAGATCTCATTTTATGCACGGGGTGTCTGCATAATGCAATTTATACCGAATTACCCTCTAATTTCAGCATGTCTTGTGTTCCTACGTATAGCAGATAATTTGTTCAGAGTATTCAGGAAACTTTAAGACTCTCCTAATGTCTTACATCCTGCATATGAGTGTCAATCTCTATAAATTCCTCTTTCAGTTGAGATGGATGTGATAAAGATGCAACCTGACATCGACCCATTGCCTATTATACCACCAAGTGATACAGAAGAGAAGAAGCCCTTATCAGAGGTAAATTGAAAGTGATTATTATGTGATCTTTTCTATGTTCGAAATACGTAACACTGTAAACTGTAACGCAATCAATAACTGTTCATGTTTAAATTCACAGTTAGCAGACTTAAGTAGGCCTACACTAACAAAGGTCAAGTCAGCAGTTGCTTGTGCTGCTCATGCTATTGTAGCTGTTACAGCTGGTCCAAAGAACCAGATTTTGCTGCTCATATCCATCAGAATGCTTAGTGCACTAAGGTATTACACAGTAGTTGAAGTTTCATGACAAAATATCTTCCTGATTAAGACTAATCGGCTAACAAACCTCAGAAATTCAATTGTTGAACTGACAGAATAGGTTGTTTGTTTAGTTTCACCAACCAGGAGATGCTGCTGCTTAAAACATGGCACTCATTTATTTCCTACCTTGGCCATAGATTAAATAACATCCATCCGAACTTGTCTTGCTGTAGTAATACAAGGAGAGAAGTTAGAGTTTGCAGTTATCTGCTGCTGGAATCAATACAACTCTACTATATTCTATCTCTGATTACTCTCAGAAGGAACATCTAACAAAAAATAACTCATTTTAAAACATATTTCACATTTCCCGACATACATATTTTGTAATTAATTAAGTCATTCTGAAGTGAAATATATTTGTATGTGGAAATATAAAAAGAAGTACCGGTAAACACATATTTGAAGAAAGTAGTATCATGTTCACTTAAATGCTGCGTTACGAGGTTTTTCATACAACTCTGGAGTGTGTTCACGTGCATTCGGGATATAATAATAGAGTGGAGAGAATTAAAACTAGTCACTGGTTTCCGTGAACAGCTGCATATAATATATTTCATAATTATTATGTTTTGTGTTGCAGGAAGGAAATGTATTAGATCAGCACGTGACTGAAATAAAGACGGAATGTAAGGACGATCTCATATCAGAGATGACATTTGCTGAAGTTGAGGTGAGTGCAGTTTATGAAATGAGTTGGCCAGTAGTTATGTATTGGCTGATATGACTACTAGATTCAGATGACCAGGGGATACGATAGTTGCTCTCATGCTGTACATTTGTTCATCCTACGGTATATCACTCCTGAATCTTTCCCACCCCAATTTTATCACAGAAACTACGATGCTCAACATTAACTAAATCATATACATTTTGACAATTTGATTCCCGCTGATACTTTTTGCCATGTTTGCTTTTAATTTAATTGACAGTCGAGTATGGAATGGGGGCCGCTCTCAGTTAATCCCGTGGTAAGTGGCCTAACTGGTGGTTTGCACCTGGCTTAAGAAATACACTTAATTGTGTTTTTTTTTATTTGATTTCTAAAATAATTTGTGAGCGAAACTCCACATTTGATGACTATTTCTTGGATCCAGTTGTTTGTAAATACACATTAAAATCACGGATCGCAAAGACTACTTCATAGTTCCTTTTCCATCCTCACACTGACTGTTACATGGGGAGGAAGAATTATTCGTATTTTCCCGTCCAACTTCTTCAGTAAACCAATGCACAGGATTGCGAACAATAAAACCATTGTGGACGAGGCTTTTCATACAAATTATTTCACTAGTCATTCTGTATTGTGTATACGTGAATTCATAGACGTTAGGATTTGAAAATACGAGGGTCACTCCAAAAGTAATGCACAACAATTTTTTACTTTACTTTTTATTCTACACCTTTGCCATTTATGGAGGTCATAGGTACATTCTTCCCGCTTGTATTCAAATTTAAGTCGTTGCCGTGAGTGGCGCCATGATAGTACTCGTTCAAGATGTCTGCTGTACTTGACATTCTTCAGAAGCAATGTGCTGTTATCGAGTTCCTGTGCTGTGGGAACGGGACAGTGGGAAACATTCACAAGAGGTTGAAAAATTTGTATGGAGATGTAAGTCCTGACAATGTGCAGCGCGCTGACAACATGGCTGTGGTTGACAAACGCGTAACAGTGAAAGAATGGTCACTTCAAGTTGGAATAAGAGAAGCAAGTATGTGCGGAATATTGAAACAGTTAGTGTTAAAAAAGGTTAATGCCAAGTGGGTTCCGAGGATGCTGACAGATGCCCACAAAGAAAGCCATAGAACAATGTGCAACAAACTTTTGGACAAGTATGAGAATGGAGGAGATGACTTTCTTGCAAGAATTGTGACAGGAGATGAAACGTGGCTCCACCATTTTGAACTGGAGACAAAGAGTGTAGTGACATCATGCAAATTCACTATAAAAAAAGAAATTCAGAACTGCGCCTTTGGCAGAAAGTTATGGCTACTGTGTTTTTCGATTCAGAAGGATTCTTGCTTGTGGACATGATGCCACATGAACCCACCATTAATTCTGACGCGTATGTGGCAACTCTCAAGAAACTTCAAGCTCAACTAAGTCGTGTTCGACCACATTGGGAGAAGCAAGATGTTCTGCTATTGTATGACAATGCACGACCACATGTCAGACACAAGACCACAGACCAGATCAGAAACTTTGGATAGACAACACTAAAACTTCCGCCTTACAGTCCTGATCCGACACCATGCGATTACCAGCTCTTTGATAAATTGAAGGGATGAGGTTTGAAGATGACGACTCACTCTTGCATGTTGCTAAAGAGTGGCTGAGACGTATTTGTCCAGATTTTAACCTTGCAAGTATACAAGCCTCTTTCCAAGGTGGCTCAAGGCAATTAATAGGGATGGGGATCATGTGGAAAAGTGACATTTTGTTTTCAAAGGATGTATCTACATACTGTGAAAATAGCAAAGCTGTAGGGTAGAAGTGTAATTTTTAAATAAATGTTGTGCATTACTTTTGGAGTGACTCTCGCAATATGAAGAGACACAGTGGCGTAAATTTTTATAGTTGGGCGCCCCAGCAAAGATAATAATCTGGGCCCCTTTCCTTACTGCTATTTTTGTCATATTTTCATAATTTAATTTTTTTAATTCAATTTGAATAAAACTAATTAGGATAGAAAAATACTCCATTTTTAAACAAAATTAAAAAATATGTATATGTTTTTAAATATGACAAAAAAATCTTGCTGAGCTTGGAAAAAAAAGTTACTAGGTACTGACCAGCCACACTTGAATGCTAGTACCTGGCCTAGAATTTCAGTGAACAACAAAGATCATCTCCAAATTCTCCATCTTGAATGCATGCCGATTATCTCTGAACAATGATTTATACGGTGAAAACGATCTTTCCACATCACAGGACGTCTGACGTGCATATTTAAAGAGAGGAATATCACAAACACATACACTGTCTATTTCACCTACAGGCACACCCTCCAATACTTGAGGAACTTTACACATTTTTTTTGTATCCACTGTTTTTCCCAAACACATTCTGGAAATTGTCCCTTAGTTCTTGTACTTCTGTACCTGGTAGCGAGGCTAGTTTAATTCCCATGGCACGCACCTCTCTGTTTCAGACAACAGGTTTTTAGATGTTTCGAGTTTTTTTTATGGTGTCACACAAAAAGCTTAGATTTGCTAATAGGAAAGCCAAATCGTTTTTTAAACAATCATCTTTCAATATATCTTGAAGGACATCGATTGACGAAGCCAATAACAGGGAATCACAATAAGATGTATTGCCTTACTTGATGGACATGAGCGAGAGGTGAGAGATTTGTTTAAATTGAATAATGTTCATACCCGAGCTCTTATCTGTTGTGTTTCACAAACAAAGCATGGAATGAAATCATCTTCAGCAACAGTAAACATTCCTAATTTTGTGTTGCAAGATCTCTCCTCCTTGTCCATGTTAATTTATTCTCTAATAATAACACTGATATGCTGCCTAGCAGTTCTCAGAACTTGAGGTGATACTATGAGGAGCATTCAAAAAGAAACAAGCCGGAGGCCTAGGAACAGAAACCAGTACCTGTATGTCAAAAGTATTGGTCCTGGCTGTTGAGGCACTTGTCCCTCTGCGACACAAGGCGGTGAATGGCTGTCTCGTAAAATTCCCAGGGCTGCGTTGTAAACCAGTTCCAGTGGTATTGCTTGACGTCGTCGTCCGAGGTGAATCGTTTGCCCGTCAGAACCTTTTTTAGGGGACCAAGAATGGCGTAATAGCAGGGAGAGAGGTCTGGACTGTATGGAGGGTGACCGAGAATCTCCCACTTGAATTTCTGCAATAGTGCCTTGATTGTGTTGGGCATATGAGGCCTTGCATTGTCTTTTGACAGAGCCTTTTTTAGGGGACCAAAAATGGCGTAATCGCAGGGAGAGAGGTCTGGACTGTATGGAGGGTGACCGAGAACCACCCACTTGAATTTCTGCAATAGTGCCTTGATTGTGTTGGCCGTATGAGGCCTTGCATTGTCGTCTGCCCCTCACAGCCTATTTTAGGGGACCAAAAATGGCGTAATCGCAGGGAGAGAGGTCTGGACTGTATGGAGGATGACCGAGAACCTCCCACTTGAATTTCTGCAATAGTGCCTTGATTTTGTTGGCCGTATGAGGCCTTGAATTGTCGTTTTTGCCCCTCACAGTCTTTTTTTAGGGGACCAAAAATGGCGTAATCACAGAGAGAGAGAGAGGTTTGGACTGTATGAAGGGTGACCGAGAACCTCCCACTTGAATATCTGCAAGAGTGCCGTGATTGTGTTGGCCGTATGAGGCCTTGCATTGTCGTGGAGCAGAATGACCCCACAGGTGAGTTTGCCTGGTTGTTTCGATTTGATCGCTTGGCGAAGTGTGGTCAAGGTTTGCGAGTAACGCTGGGCATTCACTGTTGTCTTGTGCTGCAGGAAGTCTATCAGAGGGGGGCCGTCTTGGTCAAAGAAGAACATCAGTATAACCTTTTCTGCACTTGTATGGTTGGCCTCGGATTTTTTTGGTGGTGGTGACCCTGGATGCTTCCATTGCAGACTTTGTCGTTTCGATTCTGGTTCGAAGTGATGACAACAAGAATTCCTGCAGCACGTGACAAAAGTGAATGCCCAGCGTTTCTCGCAAACCCTGCCCACTCTTCACCAAGCGATGAAATCAAAACGACCAGACAAGATCACCCGAGGGGTCATTCTGCTCCACGACAATGCAAGGCTTAATACGGCCAACAGAATCACAGCTATCATTCAGAAATTCAAGTGGGAGGTTCTCGGTCACCCTCCATACAGTCTAGGCCTCTTTCCCTGAGATTACGCCATTTTTGTTCCCATAAAAAAAGTCTCTAATGGCAAAAGACAATACAAGGCCTCATACAGCCAACACAATCAAGGCACTAGTAAGGCCTCATACGGCCAACACAATCAAGGAACTATTGCAGAAATTCAAGTGGGAGGTTCTCGGTCACCCTCCATACAGTCCAGTCCTCTCTCTCCCTGCGATTACGCCATTTTTGGTCCCCTAAGAAAGGCTCTAATAGCAAAAGAGAATACAAGGCCACATACAGCCAACACAATCACGGCACTATTGCAGAAATTCAAGTGGGAGGTTCTCGGTTATCCTCCATACAGTCCAGACCTCCCTGCGATTACGCCATTTTTGGTCCCCTAAAAGAGGCTGTGAGGGGCAGACGACAATGCAAGGCCTCATACGGCCAACACAATCAAGGCACTATTGCAGAAATTCAAGTGTGAGGTTCTCGGTCATGCTCCATACAGTCCAGACCTCTCTCTCCTTGCGATTACGCCATTTTTCGTCCCCTAGAAAAGGCTCTAATGTCAAAAGACAATGCAAGGCCTCATATGGCCAACACAATCAAGGCACTATTGCAGAAATTCAAGTGGGAGATTCTCGGTCACCCTCCATACAGTCCAGACCTCTCTCCCTGCTATTACGCCATTCTTGGTCCCCTAAAAAAGGCTCTGACGGGCAAACGATTCACCTCGGACGACGACGTCAAGCAATACCAGCGGAACTGGTTTACAACACAGCCCTGGGAATTTTACGAGACAGCCATTCACTGCCTTGTGTCGCAGAGGGACAAGTGCCTCAACAGCCAGGACCAATACTTCTGACATACAGGTACTGGTTTCTGTTCCTAGGCCTCCGGCTTGTTTCTTTTTGAATGCTCCTTATATTACAAAAATGGATCACAGACACACCACACGGCGCTTAGAAACACGAAGTAACCCAGAATTCTTAAAAATATAACGTACTTCTGAGTTACATAATTGATTTAATTTTAAAATGTTTAAAAGTTCTTGTAAAAAAATTATTTAGGTAAGAAAAAACTCCAAGAATTATGTGTTTATAATGCATTTCCTGAAAATATGTATTTACATAATTTTTTTGTGAAAATATGTGTTTTTTAATGTGAAATAAAATTCGGGTTTTAAACTGCAAACTTCATGTTCGGAATTTTTAACTTTGTTAATTGTGTTTTATCACACGCAAAAATAATATTTAATTACATAGGAATCTGCTCCCTAGATATAACTTCTATTTTGCTAAAGTAATAATAGTTATACAGTAATAGGCCTTCCTAAAATAAATTTAATGTGAAGTTGAACATCTATTTTCTCATCTGGTATTTTGAGAAGCAAATGACTCAGTCAGATCATGTAGACCAAGTCTTTTGGGCCTTTTCACATTCAATACTTAATACACTGAGAGCACTAAGTCTTTCTTGAGTCACTGGGATTCGTTCCACCACAGATAGTTGGTGTTTGACTACTTGGTTGATATACTGAGTCTATTTTAATTAAATTCGAAACATACTTTTGAAGTTTCTTCCTTTTTCATTTTTCTGCACCACTCAAATGTTCATAATTACTTTTAAAAGATTTCATTGCCACAAAACACGAAAAAAATGATGAATAAAATCTGGTAACAAGTAGACGTGTTGCTATACAAAACTTCTTTATTTGAATGTGTGTTTACTGCTTATATACTGCGACTATGGCAACACCCACCACAAGAAACAATGTCTCCATCCATAAAAATCAGTCTGTCACATTTTCAATGCTGGCGTCACTGCAGTACGGTTGTGGGCGAGTCTACTGAGGCAATCGATGGGGGTGTATGATGCGGAGTTCTGCCAGTTGGATCATCGTATGCGCATCCTCGGGTCCAGTGACGGCAGTCATTATCACAGATTTTCATATGCCCTGGTCGAGGTGGATTCCACAAAGTTGGTGACCCGGGGGGATGCAGTGGTGGCTCTCGTGCTTTTCTTTTCGAACATTAATCGACTTATAACCACCCAGCCCTTTTCGTTCTCTCTTCTTTTTTGTCACTTTATTTCTCTTCCCCAGTCACCATTGCATGCAGAATGTCCACCACTTCATCACAGCCATTTTCACCTTTCCATCCCCGCTGTTAGTTCTTTGCCACGTCCGCCTATATGACGGGATTCCTTACGAATGCCTGGTGAGGATACATACTTCTTCCTCTTCTAGATATTTATATTCATTCTTAGGTTAAGTTTCTTAGGCTTATAACTCCCATCTCACCAGCGGGGATATTCCCTATCTCCATGATCTGTCCCACGGTTTCGAGCGCGACTTCCGAAATGTGCGGCCCGACAGGGCGCCCAGCAATGAAGCAATAGTGGACCCTTCATACTGCCCCTATATGCCCGGACCAGAGGTCAAGTACACTCACGTAGCGCCCCAATGAGGGCTCGGGACGATTTGCATGCCCTGGTGACCGACTCTGCTCGCCAGGGCAGATATATCACTCCGACGTGTTACCGCTGACTAATGGGTGTCGCAGTGTAATCAACCAGAAGTCCCGTGAAGCTGCGTGCGGCTTTGGTGGGCGAGTGACAGATATGCCGTGTAGCAATTACTGTCGAGCATATTTTATTGCATTGCAGGAAATATGAGCGTGACCGTCGACAATATGCAATTCGGCCGACTCTACGTGACGCTCTTGCTAATGATTTTAATTGTGCAAATGCATTTCTGAGATTTTTATAGAATACAGGACTTGACAGGGTGATTTAGTTTGTATTGACCCTTTTTCATTACAACCGGAGGTTGTATTTGTTTTATATTTTTATTGTACATATCTGACATTTCTGACCTTTTACATCTGAAGAGCCTGTTTTATAAAATTTTATTGTTTTGAAATGTGCTACACAATTGATCTCTAGTGACCTTTGTTTTATTATTTTACTGGTTCGTTTTGACTAACACTTAGGGCATGAGAACTGCTCACCTTTATGAATTTTAAAAATCACCTTGTTGATACTGCATTTGTTTACCTTGATTTTACTGTGACAGCGGTTTTAGTTCTCTTTAGCATTCTGGTTATTGTATTGATTGTGTTTTATTTTTTGTGAAAAATTTGAGGTAAGGGCGCAAGTAGCCATAGTTGCTGATGTACCCTTCTTAATCCCCATATGCCAAAGAGTAAAAAGAGTGGCTCTGCATTACGGAAAATACATAACGTGGGCCTTGAGCTGCAATTCGAACTCAGTTCCAAATATATGCCAGTACTCACTGAACGTTTTCGACCCTCCCTGGCCTCGAGGCCCCCCCGCAACACGGGGTCTGCGGGGGTGTAAGTTACGCCATTGAAGAGACATGAAAATAGTCACAACTACATAAGATATATTACATAATTTTATTATTGTGGATTGTGTGCTGCAGGAAGAAAATGTATCAGATCTACACATGACTGAAATAAAGATGGAATGTATGGATCACAGCTATGAATTGAAATCAGAGATGACATTTGATGAAACTCCTGTGGCAGTTGACTTTCCCGAATTGAAAAGTCAAGTTGAGGTGAGTACAGTTTATGAAGTGAGTTGGTCGGTAGCTCTCACTTGTTATTTACTGACCAAGGATTACGAGTGTTGCTCTCATGCTCCCCATTTCTTTATCCTGCTCTCTTTCGTGCATTTTTTCCACCCAATTTTTCTGGTAGAGACTGCGATGCTGAGCGTTCACTAAATCATATCTATTTTCAAACTTTTAGCCACCATTGATAATTTTTCCCAGTGTTCACTCAAGTGTAATGGTCAGCCAAGTATAGAGTAGGGTCAGTCTGAATTGAAGACGTCACCCGAAAAAGGGAGTATAGAGCAAAATGTAGTTCTGATATAAACTAATTTCAATGTTTGTCAGCTGCCAGGTTCATCATAGTTGCATCCGAAAAGTATAATTTAAGAGCGAAGGAAATCTTTTTCGACACAACTGTGATGAACCCGACAGCTGACAAACATTGAAATTAGTTTAAATCAGAGCTACATTTTGCTCTGTACGCCGTTATTCGGGTGACGTCTTTAATCACTCTGGCGGTAGGTGCCAGTTATTTTGTGCCTGGTGTAGGAAATACTGTTAATTAGATTTCTTGTAATTTGTCTTTTCAACTTCCTTTGATTGCTGTCTATTTCTTGGGACAGATTGCTGGTAAATACCAATGAACGCCACAATTCACAAAGACATCTTCACAATTCTGTTGCCATCCTCCTCCACTCTGCAGTAGCAGCCTCACACTGACTATTTCATGGGGAGGACATTTAATCATGTTATCGAGTCCAAATCCCTGAAATAAAGCAAGAAACTGAAATAATATCAAACCAGACTCTGGGAAAGTAAACATTTAAGGGGTCGTAAGAGGTGGGTGCGAGAGTCGACCTGAATATTCACGGTATAGATAGTTTCTTCCATTCTTTACCTGTCCTAAATTACTTTCTCTGGATTTTCAAATTATCTTACATTTGTACAAACCTTGATTTGTTTAGCTTAGTTGTATGCCTGCCACAAATCCAGAAATATCTGAAATAGTCCCAAACTTTCCTAACAAATATTTTCCATTATTCAGTTTTACCCTAACAATTAGGGCTGGATTTAGGTATAGTGCCCCAGGGCTGGATTTAGGTATAGTGCCCCTAGCCAGTGCTAAAATTTTCCACCCTGCCCCAACTCCCATAAACAGTTTATGAGCAACTATTATTAGTTTTAAGGGGACACTCAACTATATTTTGGAACTTTTTTCCTATTTGACCAATCTTTTTCAAATTTGGAGAAAAAGTTTAATGTACACGTGGAAAGTAACATGCAAAATCTCATCTCATTAGATCCAATACTTTTCAAATAAAAAATATTTCAATTTTTAATCAATCATTAATTGAAATATCACTTTTAATTATTTTTTATTTTTTGGCTTTGTGCATTTGACTGTGACTTCTCAATGAAGAGAGGAAGAATTCTGCGTACTGATTTAGTTCTGTCACGTAAATTAGTGTAGAAATTTAATTTTTCATTTCTATGACACTTTTTCTCCAATTTTTAAGTTGATTGTCCCCTTAAATGAAATGTTACAATGTAGAAAAGAAATTACTGGAATCAAAATACATGGATCATACTTGTGAATTATAAAGATTTCATTCGCACTTTCTTCAAAGAGAAAGCATTTATGATATCATGAATGCAAAGAAAAATATTCAAATTTATTCATTGTTGAAACGAAATTGATTTGTGAATGTTAGGCTGTGGTTTATTTTTAAGCATTGGTTTTGTTAATGGTATGTAATTATTACGAGTACTTCTCACTTGGATTAGAAGTATAAAGTAAATTTAACAGCAAACTCCAACTATTTGCGGAATAAAACTTTCATACAGGATTATGTAGTGCACGTGCTGGAAGAGATTAAATAGTATTGTAGACTATAGAGTATATTGGAAATGTAACTGAGAGTTGTGGTTACTATTCATAGCGATAATTAGAAAACGCACATCCAACTTGATTTTCAACACTGCATTCTTGTTTATACAAGCAGTTGTATTTAAGTAGTTTCATGGTATAATAACGTGATACTGGCATTAAAATATAATTATGCAGCTGCACACTTTCCTTTTACTCTCGATACAACAGCGACAATGCTATACCAAAACATTATCCGACTTCCACAAGTTGTTCAAGAACAAACTGCAGAAAAGATTTACCAACAAGTGTTTCAAAAATAAATTTCACTGTAAAATGAAAATGAAAAAGGAAGAGTAAGAGAAAGAGAAAATGCCGCCCTCCCAGGAAATTGCTGCCCTAGGTTTCCTAGGCCTAAATCCAGCACTGGTAACAGTTTGATCAGTTCTCTTCGTGAATCCTACTCATGTGTGAATATGATTCAAGTGTCATTCTTATTTATTCTTCCAATTGATTTATTGTTTATTTAAAACAGGATGTTTCTTACAAAATGCCATATTTTTATGTGTTTCAATTTTTAAAATTAATTTGCATTTTTCACAGACAGCGTTCGAACTTTTTACTGGATTAAGGGGAGACTGTACTTCCATATCTAACAATGTTAAATTCCTCAATTTTGATTCAATTTTTCTCAGAGGTTATGAAAGCTACGAATGTAGAAAAATAGGGCTTATGTAATACTCCTTTATGTATATAACCACTGAGCGGTTGGGGAAAAAAAAAACAAATCTATAACATTTTTTGCATTAAGAATTACTATAATTTATTTA
Organism: Periplaneta americana; assembly: GCF_040183065.1. NCBI lineage: Eukaryota > Metazoa > Arthropoda > Insecta > Blattodea > Blattidae > Periplaneta > Periplaneta americana. The sequence continues at coordinate 5,377,792 of NC_091125.1, read as the reverse complement.
TTATTTTTGCTGAAGTTAGAAATGATCTTAACTTTTTTAATATACTGTGTAAAATCCCATCACATTGATGTTGTATATTGAGTTCAGCCATCTGGGCACAATACTTTCTGAGAAAAATGCACCACTGTCACAAAAATAAGGAAGTGGAGAAAAATGGTGTCAATTCGCCATATCTTGCAATGTTAAATTTTTCAATTTTGGGAGAACTTCTCTCAGAAGTGATAAAAGATAGGAATGTAGAAAAATAGGGCATATATGTGACATACTTTTATGTTTAGAATTGGGTAAATAAATTTAGAATTCCACGAAGTGTTTTACAGAAAAAAAATTAAAAAATAACATTTTTTACATTTAGAATTATTACAGTATTTCTACTGAAGATAGGGCTAAAAGCTGACAATTAGAAAATATAAAATCATATTATAATTTTACACATATTAAACTACCGAGAATGGTAAAAACCTAAATTTATTTATTTATTTATTTATTTTTTTGTCAAAGTTCAGTGTACAGACTCCCCTTAAAGGGTTAGGTACAGCTTACAGCAGTAAAATTTTTGGAAATATGCAGCATTTTTTGTCTTCATTATTGTATCTTGTACAATAATGAAAATTGATATGTATAAAAAACTGTTATTCTGTTATATGGAAAAAATATTCATACTTTCCAGTGAACAAGCGTTTCCCTCATAACTCATAAACTTGTTAACATTTTCATGTTCTCTCTTTTATTTTATTTTTAAAACTAATGTTTACAATATCATACTCTTTCAAGTACATTCCTTAATAAATAATATTTTTTCTATTTTGTATTAGAAGAAAATACTGATATTTCACCATTTTTTTAAATGAATTTATTTTTTATCAGACAATCTATCTAAGGTAGAGAAGTGATTTTGCATCATATTGTAGATATGACCTGCATAAATACACACAAAAAATTTCATCACAGAATGTTGGATAGTTTTTGAGTTATGTGGGAAACGCTTCATCACTGCACAGTGTACTGAATTTTGGGGGGGGGGGGGGGGGACTAAATTTTTTTTAAACCGCAAAATATTTTTTCCATATAGCAGAAAGACAGTGTTTCACACATACTAATTTTCATTACTGTACAAGATACAGTAATGAAGGGAAAAAATGTTCAATATTTCCAAAATTGTACTGCTGTAAGCTGCGCCTGACTCCTTAACCCAGATGTTCCTGAACTATTCTTAAGCCCAGCATTCCGTCCTTCTGGAAGGAGGTCAGGATAATCTACTGTCTGCACTGCTTCTTCAACTACTGCTGTGCTGTAGCTTTGTTTCGCAAAATGTTTTGCAGGAGGCACGTGAGTTTGACCACCTGGAGGAGGAGGTCAAGCTGGAAGGAGCGACAGAAGAGGGTGAAGTCTCTACTGAGGGGTGAGTGCATTGTGTGATCATTTATTTGTTGTTGGTTTCACTGCTTTATTTTTATTATAGCATCGAAGAATAGAAATGTGTAATTAATGTTAACATGATTTTTGTTCAAATGAATGACTTAATATTCCGAATTGCCATGTCTACCTGTAAATCTGTCTGTTTATGTGGTTGTCTATTTGTATGTCAGTCTGTCTTCTCTCTTGTTCTGTCTGTCTATCTGTCCAACATTCCACCTACCATCCACCCACGCGTCCGTCAATGTGAATGTAAGCCCACGTATGGAAGCAATTTGTAAGTATATTAATTTCTTTGTAAACAGTTTACTCTCATTTTCCACTTGCAGTGTCCAAACCATAGAAGTGGATCAGATTAATGTAATTGCTCCACATTTTTACTTTAAAATTTGAATATTTTTATGTTATTATATGATTCAGTTGCTACAGCAGGTGGAATTTGTGAACTGTTTTGCATTTATTGTCATACTGGACTATGACTAAGAAACTTTCATGGAGAAATCCACACAATGAAGACAGCTGGGAAATTCTATTAATTCCGAAAAAATCTGTGTACTAAATTGTAGTTGATTTTGTAAAGCTGGTATTCAGGTGTGTCTTGGCCCATAGCTCAGACAAAACGTAAGGGCACAGAATTACTCGTATGTCTACACTGCTTAATGATGGAAATTGGTCATAGTATGACCATTTTGCTAAATATCAAATTTAAATGACAATCACACCAAAATGAAGTATTTAAATTTCTTTCTCTTTGTAGCTGACATTTTAAGTGTTGGCTATTACTGCTAGAAGGAATTTGTTTGCTCAATGGATGTACTCTGTAGAGAAAATATTTGTCAGACGAGTAGCTAACTTATGACGGAATAATTATTTCTATGTCTTTGAAAAGTCAGTGGATTTCTAATCCTATTCTTTTTTATTACCTGTATTTCCTTTTGAACGTTACTAATCGTGTCTTTAAATGAAGGTATTTCTCCAGGCAACTTATGCTCTTTAATAAAAAAAATGAACATCGCACTACTAGTTCTAGAATCAGCAGTAGCTACCATTCTATCTTGGCATGAAGATTGGTTATTAAAGCTTTTATGCCCCAATCACGATGGAAAGGCACAATGTGTAAAGCATTTTAATATTCTCTAGGACATTTATTGTACAGCGACATTAAGATGTATGAAATTCCCATGAATACAAGTACTTCACGGAAGATGATAGGATGAAAATTATTAACGATTATAAGGAAAACATTTGAAACTGCATGTAGTCCAAAACTTTATTGACATATTCAAAATCTAATTCCAAATTTTAATGCTGTGTTAAAACCTTATTAACAGTTTTAATGTGGCTATTATTTATTTGTTCAAATTCCATCTCGCTCGTAAGTTTCCAGCAGAAATAATGTGAATATTTGTAGTTATATGTGCTATCAGCTTTTTCACAAATGAATCTCAACGAAATTATACTGATTCTCATGTAGAGTCCATTATGAGGATAGTTTCCAGTAACACTGACATTGAAAGAATTATTTCTAGAGGACTTCGCAAAAATTTCGCAAGATTGACAATTTTCACGAATAAGGACAAACCCTGTTATTTGCCTGAACGTGTAAAAACAAAAGAGGTTTTGTATAATTTTAGTTTTATTTAAAAAATTCAGCAATGTATAAACATTTTGAAAAGGCACCAGAATAAAGCCTACTGCGCATTTATTCACGAATAGGTTGTGTCATTCACATTGTAGTAATATTTGAAATTGTTCGTGTTATGTGAAATAATTTTTATTAGCAATAATTGTGTCCACACCTGTGGAGTAACGGTCACCGCGTCTGGCTGCGAAACCAGGTGGCCCGGGTTCGAATCCCGGTCGGGGCAAGTTACCTGGTTGAGGTTTTTTTCGGGGTTTTCCCTCAACCCAATACGAGCAAATGCTGGGTAACTTTCGGTGCTGGACCCCGGACTCATTTCGCCGGCATTATCACCTTCATATCATTCAGATGCTAAATAACCTAGATGTTGATACAGCGTCGTAAAAAAAAAATAACCCTGTGGAGTAACAGTCAGCGCGTCTGGCCGCGAAACCAGGTGGCCTGGGTTCGAATCCCGGTCGGGGCAAGTTACCTGGTTGAGGTTTTTTCCGGGGTTTTCCCTGAACCCAATATGAGTAAATGCTGAGTAACTTTCGGTGCTGGACACTGGACTCATTTCACCGGCATTATCACCTTCATTTCATTCAGACGCTGAATAACCTAGATGTTGATACAGCATCGTAAAATAACCCAATAAAATGAAAATAAAAGAATAATTGTCAAATAATCCTCCAAAGATATATTGTTTAGCATAAATTTCCTAAATAAATGATTCTAGTGGACTGTATAGCCTAGTAACTTCTGGTAAATGTACATTGCTGTAGTAACTTATTCTCTAAACAATGTACACCCCTGACTAACGATTTCTTTACATGCTGCAATCACAATACTCACAAAGTGCAATCTGATAAACAGCAGTTCGTAACCTTGCCACGCCCACTTTATTTTACAAGACTTTGAGCCAGAGACGTATCTTAATGTTATTAGTAGTTGAAGCATGAAAGAATGTAACTTGTGAGAGCCCGCTGAATTGTGACACCACTCCTTACTACAGGCATGAGGGATCCAAATTTGCGGATACAAATGTGTATGTCACATGACCTCTCACCATGCAAACACTCGTTTGATTTGTAGACACGATTTCAGAACGATTATATTTATCTTAGAAAAGTATGCATGATAAAGGTTTGTAAACCATTTAGAACATCTTTGATGTGAGCTGCGATTAATGTCGGAATTTCGCTGCAAGAGCAGCTATGTTGTATGTTCTTCATTAATTACTTTTCATATCATAGATCTATATTCTAAACAAAAATGAAACATTGGGACGAACGCAGATGTAGTAGCCATCCCTCATTACCCAAATGAGTCAGATGTAGACTACTGTTATAATATCAATATGTAACCGGTCGAGGTGGATTCCCTTAACCCTAGATGGACCAAGCTTTTTTTAGTAACACTCTGGAGCAAGGGAGGGTTAATTAATGTCCATCATTATATTTTACCTTTATGGTTATATTTACAATTTTTGCGGAAGTATTATTTCTTTATTGAGTGATTTAAATAAGAAATAATGTATTTTAAGAAACAAATATTTTTTTATGTCTTGAAAATTGTCAAATTAAATTAATTATTGAAAGTTAGTGCTTGAACAAATTCTTATACATCATTCACATCTTCATTCAGATTCATCCACCTCATTCACACACTCACAGCGTATGTTTGTCTTTTGACTGTGTTTTCTACACATACAATTTGTATTTTCCACAAACAATGGTTGTTTTTGCTACTTTGTTTAGTTTTTCACTCTTGGTGCTACACTGTTTGCTACATGTATAGCACCTCCCTTTCCCTGATGGCTGCTGCTGATTCTGGGTTGTTTTGGTGATTTTATTCTTGAGGATGGCGGCCATTGACATAATGATATTGGTCTGCAGTCCAATTATCGTTGCAGCACGATGTTCCACGTTTGGTTTGATTAGTTGTAACCTCAGTTTCTGTAGATAAAAGCGCCGCCTGTTTGTTTTCTTTTTGTACCATTCTGGGAAAGTCATAATGTACAATGTATAAGTATTTATGCACGCAATATCAATTAGGGTGTAAAATACTGATAACGGCCAATGACGGGTACCTCTCTTAGTAGTATACATCCTGGCCATTTTATCTATGGTGTCAACAGAGCCTTTGGTTGAGTTATAGATTAAATTTTTATCTGATTTTTTTTTCCATCTTCAGAAAATTTGGCATCTTTATGTGATGACAGCATGATTAGGTTCTTCTTAGGTTTACGAATATACGGCACTAACATGACAGGTGATTTTCCAAATGCAGGGTCAGTGAATGCGAACTTTCTTGAGTGCAATTCTCTTCCAGTTATGGTTTCAGTTCTTCAGGAATATGTTTGCGATTATTTTTCATGGAACCAACTAAAGTAATTTTACACTCGTACAGATGTTCAGCAAACCATATGTTGCGCGAAGCGCATGGCGCATGCGCTAGCGGAACTTCCCGAGTGCTCTCAGTAGCTTCGTTTCATTGGTTGAAGATGGACGCTCCTATTCCAGCTCCCGACGCGTGTGAAGTGCTATCAGTGAAAAAGTTTCTGAATGAACAGGGCATAGCGCCGATTGAAATTGATCGCCAGCTGTGCCAGGTCTATGGGCCTAACATCATGAGCAAGCAGATGGTGCGTTGCTCCACAAGGTCGTCTGTGATGATGGTCGGCCTCCCACTGCGCTCCTCGTCATGCACATTTTGGCGTCCTGCTGAAAATTGTCTACAGCAGCGACGCACCATCTGCTTGCTCATGACCTGGCACAGCTGACGATAAATTTCAATCGGCGCTATGCCCTATGGATTCAAAAACTTTATCATTGATCGCACTTCACACGCAGCGGGAGCTGGAATAGGAACGTCCATCTTCAACCAATGAAACGAAGCTACTGAGACCACTCGGGAAGTTCCGCTAGCACATGCGCCATGCCAGGACATTACTCTATCACTTACGCGCAGTCGCTTTGCGCAACATATGGTTTGCTAGCTGTGGGACGAGTGGGAAAGTTACTTTATGGACGCGCCTCGTAATAAAATGTTGGTTTCCAAATAAGTACATTGTTACAATAAGTTCATTGTTGTAACATAGTCCCGCACCATGGCGTCGTGGTCTAAGGCATCGTGCCTAGGACTCGCGTTTACTGAATGGCGCTAGTTCCGAGTTCTCATGGGGGAAGAAATTTTCTCATGAAATTTCGGCCAGTGTATGGACCGGTGCCCACCCAGCATCGTGATGCACTTAGGGAGCTACGATAGGTAGCTAAAATCCGGTTTCACAAACCAGTTATAACGGCTGAGGGGATCATCCTGCTAACCATACGATACCTCCATTCTGGATGGATGATCGTCCACCTCTGCTTCGGCATGTGGACGTGAGGCCAGCTGCCAGTTGGTCGGTCTTGGCCCTTCATGGGCTGTAGCGCCATGGATTAACTTTTTTTTGTTGTAACATACATTTATAATTTCGAAAAGAAAAAAAATTGTTACAAGTTGGACCAAGGGAGGGTTATTTTGTGACCACTTCGAAATTTGGTCCGTATAATTAGGTTTTCAACCAAAAAAAACTTGATTGTCTTTATTGGATCATAAACTTTATACTATTTCTGACACAAAATGAGAATACCATGGTCTGAACATGTTCTATACTATAATAGCAATAGTTTTAAAAAAGTGTGGACATAAATTGACCCTCCCTTGGTCCATCTAGGGTTAAGTTGGTTACCGGGGGGGGGGGATGCAATGGTGGCTCTAGTGCTTTCCTATCTCCGTGGTCCTGTCCCACAGTTTCGAGCGACTTCCGAATTGTGTGGCCCAACAGGGGGCTCAGCAACGAAGCAATAGTGGACCCTTCATATTGCCCCTATATGCAAGTTTAGTTGCCAAGCCCCGACCAGAGGCCACGTACATTCACGTAGAGCCCCAATGGGAAGCCATGGCGATTTAGACGCCCCGGTGTCCGACTCTGCTCGCCGGGGCGGATATATCGCTCCGAGGTGTTACCGCTGACTGATGGGTGTCGCAGTGTAATCAACCACAAGTCTCCAGAAGCTGAGTGCAACCTCGGATTGCTCCGACTTTGGTGGGTGGGTCGGAGCTAGCCGAGTAGTCTGGCTGTTGTGTTCAGTGTAGTGGGGAGCCACTGGCGGTTATTCCCGTGGTAGGGGCATAAAACTGCGACATGCCTCTGGTGTAAGACTTGCCGTTAGGTGTATAATGCCCAGTTTGAAGGGTAACTTGCGTGAGGTGGGTTGCTTGTGATCGGGCTGTGGGGAGGGGGAGTTGTTCTCATAGCTGGCACAGACTGTGAAGAATTTTCTAGGTGTCTTTTCTTACGGTGGCAGGCTGACGCAGACGGTTCCATAGGGGGGGGGGCAGTTCATTATGTCATCGCGCTCTTCTCCCCCTCACTCAGAAAAACATCATAAAAAACAGAAGATAGCAATAGACACGACTGCTGGTAATATGACGAATATTGCAATGGACTTGGACCCTGAGAAAGTTACAGTTAATGTGCTGCCTCCAAAGTTTATTAGTATCACATTGGATGGAACAGAGAAGACAATGAAGAACATCAGTCCATTTTGCGTGAGAGGCGCTCTGGACGGACTCGTTGGGAAGGTCAAAATGCAACTCGACTACGCAACGGTAGTCTCCTCATCGAGACAATATCTCCAAAACTGTGTGAGATGCTGTTGAAATCGAAGATGTTAGGCTCTTACTCTATTAAAGCTGAACGGCACTCCTCACTGAACACCACATGGGGAGTAGTGCATACTGATTCTCTGGATGATATGTCTGATGAAGAGATCCACCTAGAACTGGTGGAGCAGTACGTCTTCAAGTCTTACCATTTATTATGTAAGCAGGACGGACGGACTGTTCCCCTGAGCACTGTCTTTTTGACCTTCGAAAAGCTTGTCCTACCAGAATACATCCTTGACGGGTACGAGCGTGTCCCAGTTCGTGCGTATGTGCCGAACCTAATGCGGTGCTTTAGGTGCCAGCAGTTCGAACTTACGCAAAAACATTGCACTAACGATATCATTTATGTGCAAAGTGTGGCGGTGCTGATCATGGGGATTCCCCATGTACCGGTGCCGAGCACTGTGTAAATTGTTCTGGGCACCACGCCGCTAATTCTAAAAATTTCCCAAAGTATTGATGGATATTCAAGAGCTCTGAGTCCGAGAAAATATTATGTTTCTTGAGGCACGTAAGCGTATTTTAAATGAACAAGGCAACGGAAAAGTCCTATGCCTCAGTAAAAAAAAGAAACAGAGGGCTTCCATACAAACGCCACCTCTTGCAAATATTCCTGGGAAGTGAATTGAGATCGCTACTCAGACATATGCGGACGTTGCCACTCAGACTGCTGAGTCAGACGATACGTGTGGCCTTGATATCAGGCCTTATGTTCCAGAAAACGTCACTGCTGTGGCGACAGACAAAGACTCAAGGCCTGGTAGATCGCCGTGACGTCGCACTCCTTGTTCGGGTGATGGGTCGAGATCCCGCACTCGATCAAGATCACGATCAGGTGTGCGGCGATCTGCGAGTGAGTCCCCACGGTTGAGGGCTAAGCAGTCGCAGTCAAAGGCACCAACTCTTGAAAAGATAAGAAGAGAACATCCCCTGTGAGGCCATCACCATGATTTAGCTCCTCTTGATGACTGATATTGTAAGGTGGAACGTGAACGGTGTACGCAGCAGATATACAGAACTACAACAATTGATCTATCATGAGAACCCTGCTATTTTATGTCTTCAGGAGACACACCTCCGACCTGAAAACTCCCTGAGTATCTCGGGATACTACGTTCACCGGTACAATCACCTTGCTAGTATTTGTGCTAATGGAGGTTGTGCCCTCCTACTCCACCAAAGTATATTTTCCTCTGTCATCAATATTACCACTCTCATCAATGCATGGCCGCAACAACTCTTCCTGGCATTCAGTTTTCAACAGTCTGTGTGTATATGTCCCCCAGATACTTCTTTCACACTTCATGAAATTGAACATATTCTCTCGCTGGTATCTCCTCCATATCTGGTAGTGGGTGACTTCAATACATCCCACCACTCATGGGGCTCAAATTCCGATGATGACAAAGAAAATGAAATGGCAGAGGTATGTACCCGTCACTACTCCATTCGAATGTGTATGTCCACTTTACGACCTGCGGAATCGCTCTCCCCAAACTGGATTATTAAAAAGGCGGGCTGGTCGGATTTTCGGAGTCCATATCATTCGATGATAATGGATATAAAAGTGTGGACTCAGTAGTAGAACATTTCTCAAATGTGGTTATAAAAGCAGCGGAATTATCTATCCCCTGGTCGTCCTGCAGGCCAAAACTCTTCTCTTTCCCCTGGAGGACGGATGCCTGCAGAGATGCAATCCCAGACCGCAAGCGTGCGTTACGCCAATTTGAGCGCCATCCGACCCAAGAAAATTTTGTCCAGTTTAAACGTCTTTGAGCCAAAGCTCGTCGCATTGTGTGCGATGCTAAGCAGACGTCCTGGACAAACTACGTCAGTGCATTGAAAAAGAACGTCCCAGCTAACATCATATGGGAAACGTAGTTCTGTAATCCCGGGCCTTCTGAACAATGGAGTAATGACCACCAGTCCCATAGAAATGGCTGAAATATTTGCTACCACTTTTGGACAAATAAGCAGCTCAAGGAATTCTGACCCGGAATTTCTGAAAATCCAAGATGCTGCAGAAAGACGGAACATAAATTTTAAATCTGATAACAATGAAGATTACAATGCACTGTTCACATCCGAGCAGCTGGAGGTGGCACGAGACACATCCCCTGACACCTCCCCTGGCCGTGACAACATCCATAACTGCATGCTTCACCGTCTTCTTCCAGCTGGTAAATCCTTTCTTCTGCCATTATTCAACAGAATCTGGACTGAGGGTATATTTCCATCTGCTTGGCATTCCGCAATTGTAATCCAGTTCCAGAAACCGGGAAAGGATCCTTCTTTACTCGCAATTATAAGCCAATTTGTCTAACCAGCTGCATATGCAAGGTTATGGAAAAGATGATAAGCAAATGCCTGATGTGGGTACTCGAATCGGAAAACCAATTATCTAATATCCAATGTGGGTTTCGTAAGCACAGATCCGCCGTATACCATCTTGTTCTGCAGGAGACAGCCATTAGAGATGCTGTCCTCAACAAGGAGCATCTTGTGGCAGTCTTCTTTGACCTAGAGCAGTGTTTCCCAACCTTTTTAAGTTCGCAGCACCCTTGGGAATAACATTAAAAACTGGGGGCAACCTTTCTTACATTAAAAATAAACTCGTATATTCATTTATTGAAAGATGAAATAATAAGTACCGTACATCATAACAAAATGCAGTAAACTTTACTACAATAACTGAGTAAAAATACATCAATAGAGTTTTGTTCGATTGATCATTAATGTGAAACTTATGATTGATGCTTAGAGCACAGGTACGTGATATTGGGCCTCACTTGACAATGCAACACGCAAATCATCCTCAAGTTTATTCAGTCTATTTCTTGCTTTGCATTTTGTCACCATAGCAGAGAAGGCTTGCTCTTATAGATAGGATGTTGAAAAGGGCAAAAGTGCCTTAATTGCTTTCTTCATTAGGATAGGATACTCCTCTCTCAGGTGAAGCCAAAAAGCAGCTACCAATGCCTCACTCTTGGTGAACTTACCTCTGAGTGTGGAATCAGTGCAAAGATCAATAAATCCATCTTCGTTCGCAAGCACTGAAATCTATTTTCTCTGCAATATCTACGAAATCAAATGGTGAGACAACCCTGTCGAGATTAATAGTGGAAATAGATGGAAAATACATCTTGCAATCTTGATAAGTTATCACAAATGCGGTCTTTCAGCTTACCCAGATCTTTATCTCCTGCCAGATTGAGAAGAGATGGTAAGTTCGACAGATCTCCTTCCTGAACTGTAGATCTCCAAGTACTAAGTTTTCTTTTAAAACCTTTCATTTTATTGGTTGAGAAATTTGTTGTTTCCTGTCGACCTCACATTGAAACATTCAGTTCATTCAGTTTATGAAAAATATCTGCCAGATACGACAGTTCCAAACATCAAGAATCACTTAGTAACAGCTCATGAAATGTGTCTTGATTTTCATCCTTTAAAAAGTTTTCACCTGTTCAATACATGACCCCGCGATAACCACCTTACTTCTGTGTGAAGTAACAAAGAGGTATGAGGTGCATCAGTTACGCGACATAACTGTTCAAAAATCCTGCACTTTAAAGGTCGAGACTTCATGTAGTTCACCATTTTCATAACTTGGTTAAACACTGGAGCAAAGTCTTCATTACACGCTTTCATGACTAATGCCTCTCTGAGCAAAAAACATTGAGTAATAATTATGGATGGATTTTCATTGAGAGCTCTGGCAGTAAAACTTTAAAATTTCCCAGACATAGATGGCGTACCATCCGTACATTATATCACAACAGTCTTTCCATGAAAGATCATGGTCATTGAGAAAGCAATTAATAGAAACGAAAATATCGTGGCCTGTGGCTGTAATCTCCAGTGGTCTACAGAACAGAAACTGCTTACTAATATCTTCATCATCACTTTTTCTGATAAAACCAAGGAGTTGCGGTTTGTCGCCAATATCGATGCTCTCATCTACTTACAAAGCAAATATTCTATCAGTTTTTATTTTCTCCAAGACTTGTTCGTTGATATTGCATGACACTTCACATATCCTGCGGCTGACTGTATTGTTGGAGAGAGGAATTTTCGAAACTTGATCAGCTGCTCCTTCGTCAAGAATTGTTGAAACTATAACTTTACATGCCTATGATTTCCTCTCCAAGAGTATGAGGTTTCTTTTTTTAGCTATCAGTTCTGCTACTTTAAATGAGGCTTCAAGAGCAGTGTCAGCTATGGTCAGAAAAATACATCGCGCTTTTCTGTGACACACTGGGATGCTTTGTTGTAAGATGGCGCTTCAGTTTGCTAGTTACCATGGCTTTGTTGCTGAGTGTTTCGCCACAAACTAAACACACAGGGATAGGATTTTCCTCCATACGCTAAGTAACTGTCCAGGTATGATCTTTTCTTTCGTTTGTCTTCTTTATGTGTTGCATTTGACGGTCTGGGAGAAACTCTAGTCGTAGGAGCCAACTTTTCACTTTCATTATCCTGGCATTTAGGTTTAACAATGAACTTATCCATATCAAAACACTATGAATCAACGCAAAGAAAACAACTGAAAGCGGCAGCACAACTCGTACAATTTTATTATATTCTGTTGAAGTCTCGGGAATGTTCTTGAGGAAGCGTGTAGTCTATACTAGTATACTGAATCAGGAATGTTCAGCAGGGATTGGCTCTAATGCCTTCTGCCGGAGCCGGATACAAGTATAATTGAATCATCGAAAAGTATTGATGTGTAGTGCATGAGAGTAATTAATGTGACTTATTTTATTTCAAGACCTTACAAGATTTTAGCCTTAAGTAGACAGTAATTTTTTTTGGTTTATTTAAATATCTCGTGGCACCCTTTAGCCGATCACGCGGCACCTTAGGGTGCCAGGGCACACCGGTTGGGAACCACTGACCTAGAGAAAGCTTACTATACCACATGACGTTATGGAATTCTGCAAAGTCTGCTTGATCGGGGACTTCGTAGCAGTCTCCCATCGTTTATTGTGAAGTTAATGGCAGAGCTGTATTTCCGAGTTCGAGTAGGCACCACACTTTCTAACGAACATGTTCAAGAAAACGGCGTTCTGCAGGGGTCTTAAGTGTTGTTCTTTTCTGCATTGCGGTCAATGGAATTGCCCACTGTGTGGGTGACCGAGTATCTTCTCTGTTGTATGTTGACTATTTCAGCTTCTACTACAGCTCCCGATATCTTCCATCCATCGGTCGACAGTTTCAGCTGGTCATCAACGTGCTATCAGAATGGGCTGTTCGCAATGGCTTTAAATTCTCTACTCAAAAAACGCAGTGTGTCCACTTTTACAACCATCCTGAATTTCTTCCACATAATGAACTGCGTCTTAATGGACTGGAGTTGCAATATACAGACACAGCGAAATGTTTGGGCCTTATCTTTGATTATAAATTAATGTGGGAGTCGCATATACGTGACTTGAGAAGGCGTTGTGAAAAATCGTTAAAGATTTTACGCCTTTTGTCAGGGGTGCAGATCGCATAGTGCTTTTACGGCTTTATCGTTCTCTTGTCTGATCAAAGTTGAATTATGGCTGTTTTATTTATGGCTCAGCAAATAAATCTAAATTACGACTTTTAGATACTGTCCATCATCTAGTAGGAATTCGACTCGCTACAGGTGCCTTTGGATCGAGTCGGATAGCGAGCCTGTATAGTGAAGCAGGTGAACCATCACTGTATCGGCGACGTAATGTCCTGTTGTGCTCATATGCGGTTAAGCTCCGCTCGCAGCCTGAGCACAATTCCTACGACTGTTTCCATCATTCGTCTCTTTACGGCCGATACAGTGAAAATCCACAGAGACTTCGTCCAGCAGTTGTGCGAGTTCGTGAACTGCTTTCTGAGCTCGACATCCATCTACCATCAGTTCGCACACTGGAGTATACCACCACTCCACCGTGGATTATGCGACATCCAATGTTTGATGTAAGTCTGAAACGAAGTTTTAAGAATTTTACACCAGCTTTTGTTTGTAGACTTCGTTTTAGTGAACTTTTATCATGCTTTCCAAATTATTCTTTTGGTCTTACTGACGGATCCCAGGTGAGTGATTGTGTTGGTTGCTCCTTCGTTGCAAATGGACAAATATTTAAATATAAACTGAGCGAATATACCAGTGTTTTACTGCAAAGTATATGCTTTTTACAGAGCTTTGTTGTTTTTAATTAGACAACTTTGGGGCAGATATCTAATCTGCTCCGACTCTTTAAGTGCCATTGTCTCTGCAGTCTTTCCATTCAGATGGTCTGCGCTAGAGGGAAATAAATTACAAATAATAAAGAATAGTGTTCGAGTTTGGGATTTGTCCACAAGAGCGTCACGACACGAAGTTTTACTCACCCGGTTGAGGATTGGCCACTGTCATGTGACACATGGCCATCTCCTACGTGGCAAGCCTCAGCTGGAGTGTTATATGCCGTGTCCATCGGCAATATGGAATCCGTCCGACTTTACACGACGCTTTTGGACTTGATTTTAATTGTACAAATGCAATTCTGAGAATTTTTTTATCGAGTACTGGACTTGACAGGGTGATTTAGTTTTTTATTGACTCGTTTTATTTATCCTCCTGACCCTTTACACCCGGAGGTTATATTTGTTATTTAGTATATATTTTTTAACAAATTTGACATTCGGATCTTTTACATCCGAGTATTTAAAAATGCGTCAGATAAGTTATTTGTGGTGGCGTTCATTTTATTATTTTATTGTTTCTTTTTAAATATTAGGTAGGGTCTGAGAACTGCTCTCTGTTACGATTTTTATGCATCACCTTGTTGAACCTGCATTAGTGAACCTTGTTTTAACTGTGACAACGCTTTGTAGTTCTTTTAAGCATTCTGGTTATTGTTTGTGTTTCTGTTCTGTGAAGGATTTTAGACAAGGGCGCAAATAGCCATAGTAGCTAATGGGCCCTTTTTAAACCCCACTAATTAACTCGATATGTAAGAATTGATAGTAATTTAAACCATTCATGAGCCACTGCTGTGGAGGAGTAACGGTTAGCATTTCTGACCGTTAAACTAGCGGGCCCGGGTTGAAATCCTGGTCGGGACATTTGTCTGGTTGAGGTCTTTTCTGGTGTTTTCTCTCAGCATATTAAGAGCAAATGCTGGTAACTTTCGGCACTGCACTTTTTACTCATTTCACTAGCATTATCACTTTCATCTCACTGAGATGCTAGATAACTAACTATAGGTGTTGATAAAGCGTCATAAAATAACCAATTAAACCTATTTATGAGAATTAACTTCAGTAGAATTGTTTAGTACGAGTACGTCCAAATATTCTTCGTATTACTTCCTGATTACTAAGCATAACACAGAGTGAGCCACCGGCGTAGCACAGTCGTTTAAGACACTTGCCTGCCGACCCGGAGTTGCGTTCGAGCACGAGTTCGATTCTCGCTTGGGCCCATTACCTGGTTGGGGTTTTTCCTATGTTTTCCCCAACCACAAGGCAAATGTCAGGTAATCTATGGCGAATCCACGGCCTCATCTCCAAATACCATCTTGCTATCATCAATCCTATCGACGCTAAATAACCTCTTAGTTAATACAGCGTCGTTAAATAACCAAGTACAATAAAATAATACAGGGTGATTTACGAGGAAGAAATGTCATATAGTCATGTGTCCTAATTTAAATATTTTCAGTGTTACACTTATTTGAATTTATTAAATAAAATACCTTTTTTTTAAATATTAAAGGTAAAAAAAATTACAAATTTTGAATGAACTATTCAGCAGTATCACTTCTTCAATCGGCTAATGTTCTGAAGCTAAAACATGTTGTCAATTACTTTGTACAGATTTTTTTTCAATTTACAATTTCAACATTACATCATTCTTACGCACTTATCACAAAAATAGTTTCAAATCATACGACTTTACCAACTGATGTACAGTCTTGAAGAATTTACCAGAGTTGCGTAATTTGTAACAGTTGTTTAATAAACGCATAAGAAAATGTAATTCATTCTTTATCTGTAATATTTTTTTAACCATAAACTCAAGAATAATGGTATTTTACAAACAATTTTAAATTAACGTATCTCTGAAAATATTGAGATTAAGACACTGTCATGTTCATATGACATTTTATGCTCAGAATATCTTCGGAAATAATCTATGTAAGCGACGGTAAATCCTCGTGAATCACACAGTGTATTATGATATTTCCTGCTTTAGTCTTAATTGTTCGAACTAAGAGCCCATTTTCTTCACAGTATTGGAATGCCAGCTGCTAGCAACAGTATTACAGAAGATGAGTGCCTTCAGACTGGTGAGGAAACTTACAAATGTGATGTTTGTGAAAAGTGGTTTCACGACTTGGCAAGGCACAAGAGCCATGCTCATTTACACACGAGCAAGAGCCCGTTCATTTGCGATGTTTGTGGAAAGAATTGTTTGCAATTGGATCGACTCAAAAGACACTCACATCTTCACGCAAGGGAGAAGGCATTCAGTTGTGATATATGTGGAAAGAAATTTGCGGCTTCTCGTAGTTTAAGAAAACATGCAGTTGTACACACAGGGAAGAAGGCATTCAGTTGTGATATATGTGGAAAGAAATTTTCGGCTTCTCGTAGTTTAAGAAAACATGCAGTTGTACACACAGGGGAGAAGGCATTCAGTTGTAATATATGCGGAAAGAAATTTACGCAGTCTAATAGTCTAAAAAGGCATTCACTCATACACACAGGGGAGAAGACATTTAGTTGTGATATATGTGGAAAGGAATTTACTCAATCTAATGATCTAAAAAAGCATGCACTTATACACAGAGGGGAGAAGACATTTAGTTGTGATATATGTGGAAAAAAATTTTTGCAATGTGGTGATCTAAAACGACATGCACTCGTACACACTGGGGAGGAGCCATTTATTTGTGATGTATGTGGAAAGAAATTTTTGCAATCTGGTGATTTGAAACGACACGCACTCATACACACAGGGGAGAAGCCATTTAGTTGTGATGTATGTGGAAAGAAATTTACGCAGTCTAATGCTCTAAAGAGGCACGCACTCGTACACACAGGGGAGAAGCCATTTAGTTGTGATATATGTGGAAAAAAATTCACGCAATCTGGTGATCTAAAAAAGCATGCGCTCATACACACAGGGGAGAAGACATTTAGTTGTGATATATGTGGAAAGAAATTTACGCGGGCTGGTATTTTAAAAAACCATGCACTCATACACACAGGAGAGAAGGCATTTAGTTGTGATATATGTGGAAAGAAATTTACGCGGTCTGGTAGTTTAAAAAAGCATTCACTCATACACACAGGGGAGAAGGCATTTAGTTGTGATATATGTGGAAAGAAATTTACTCAATCTAATGATCTAAAAAAGCATTCACTCATACACACAGGGGAGAAGACATTTATTTGTGATATATGTGGAAAAAAATTTTTGCAATCTGGTGATCTAAATCGGCACTCACTCGTACACACAGGGGAGAAGGCATTCAGTTGCGATATATGTGGAAAGAAATTTACGCAGTCTAATGGTCTAAAGAGGCACGCACTTGTACACACAGGGGAGAAGCCATTTGGTTGTAATATATGTGAAAAGAAATTTACTCAATCGAATGATCTGAAAAAGCATGCACTCATACACAGGGGAGAAGGCATTCAATTGTGATATGTGTGGAAAGAAATTTTCAGAATTTTGTCGTCTAAAAAAGCATGTTCTATTGCACACAAGGGAGAAAGAATTCAGTTGTGATATATGGCGAAAAAAATTTATAGAATCTGGTAGTCTAAAAAAGTATGAACTCGTTAACACAGGGGAGAAGGCATTCTGTTGTGATGAATGTGGAAAAAATTTTCAGAATATACTAATCTGAAAAAAAGAATTCTGCACTCATACACACAGAAGATTAGCCATTCGATTGTATCATATGTGGTAAGAAATTTTCGTAATCTTGTAGTTTAAAGAAGCATGCACTCGAACACATAGGGGAGAAGGCATTCAGTTGTCATATATTTGAGAAGGAATTTTCGAAATCTGATAGTTTAAAAAAACGTGCGCTTGTGTGCGCGAGAGGAGGTATTCAGTTGTGATATATGTGGGAAAAGAATCTCGGAATCTGGTAATGTAAAAAGTATACACTTTTTCACTTCAGGCAGAAGCCATTCTGTTGTTATTTATATTGAAAGAAGTTTGCCAATTCGAGGGATGTGAAAGAGCATCCACTGGTACATACAAACCGTTGACACAGTGAAACACTTGGAAAGAAATACAAGCTCCTAATTAAATTTTTTATTTTTACAGCACCGGGTTGAACAGGTCACTAAACCTAATTTTTGCGTGGTGAATTCAAATCTGTTAACTATTTTTTTCGTATTACATACGGTTTTTTTTTTGCCATGCAGACAAATATTTAATATTTTAGTAATTTATATTTTTACGTTCATTTTAAAATTCGTTACACCATGCAAAGCATGATACTATCTCAGTTGTTCAGACGCAACAGTTTAAAATGAAATACGAAACTTCAAACATATCTTATGAAAGCTATTTTTTATTTCGCTTCATTGAAAATGAACGCTTAGTTGACATGCATTGTGGTTCAGACGAGGGTTATGTCTTATTAAATACCAACAATAGTCAGCCATCCTGAAGACTTCTCATCGACCCTAGCACCTCGTTTCCATCTCTTTTATAACCTGATGGAATCGCTCACCCCACCGTTCACTTAGTGTTCCTAAGTTTACCAGAAAATATTCAGGCTGAGAATGCAGAAAATTTAAGTCAAGCTTATAGTACATCCGAGTGGTTTTAAATTTACGAGCATGGTTTTCGCAACATGCTAATGTTGGTCATTTTTAACATTACCCAGAACCTTGTTATTAACATGGCGTGTGGATGTTATTAACATCCTTGAATGAGTCGCAAGCCTGAATCTCTAAGTCAGTCATAATATTTCTAAAATCAGAATCCTTAATCAGTTTCTGGATCAGTGGACCATCGCAACGTCTTCTCTCACTTTTGATTTGGCAACTTGTGAAATTTCTGAACAAGGTATTGAAAACAAAGATCACTTTTGTAAAAAGCTTTGACAAATTGCTTCATTATTCCTAATTTTATGTGTGAAGGTGCTTGCGAAACTTTTTGTGAGTCCATTTAGTGGAACATTTGTAACACTCTATGCATCATGGACGTTGAGTGTTGGTGTCATTTGAAATGGGAACAAATGGAATATTATGTTAATTGATTTATTGATTGGATTTTTTTAGAGAGCCACTTTTTAAACTATTATATTTTGTAACAGATTACTTCAAAAATGCAAAAAAAATTATAAGCTATTATATTTTACATAGAACTATGCTGATTTCAGGTTGCTTTCGAGTAAGAAATAACTTTAAAAATAATATACTGAAGATATGTGAGAGTTTAGTGATGATTGAGAATTGCCAATAAAGAAGACAAAATTATCTAAAAAAATATCCGATACAGAAAATGCAGAAAGTTACAGATACACTTAAACATAAAATATTTCATATCACAGAAGACACAACTTCCGCTGAAAATTCAAATAATTCCGATATAATGCAGAAACTGATAGACTTCTTCCATGAAACAGACGACAGAAATCTCAAAATACAAATATTAACAATTTTTTAAAGTTGGTCCTGCAGTAAAATTCAACATCATTTTAATAACACCACTCACATGATACGAATTTCTAAACAAGTAGGAGCAGAGAAGGGGATTTTGGCTACTCCTAATCCTAAATCTGGAAAAAGTTTGGCAACATTTATAGTAGACAATGTTGTTCAATTTTATAATTCTGATGATGTGAGGAGGGTTATGGCTGACAAAAAAATTGTGTTTCAGTTAAAGAAGCTGGAAAGAGAATTCACAAACAGAAAAGATTAATACTATGAAATCTTAAGCTAACTTACCAGTGTTTCAAAGAGCAATATCCGTATATCAAAATAAGATTTTAAAAAATTTTCAAACTCAGACCAAAGGAATGTGTACTCCCTGGAACAAGTGGCACGCACTCAGTTTGTGTCTATGTTCATCATGAAAATGTTAAAATAATGCTTGATTGAATTAATAATGTTATAATATTCCTTTGAAATTTTTAACATTACTCAATATAAATAACATAACCATATATTCGACTGATGGTACCAACAAGCATAAGTGGTACGAGGTATCTTACAACTTCATTCTTTTGTTCCACTAACACAATCTCAGGCCATAATAAAGAACTATTCACTTCAAAGTGAGAGTAAAGTGGTGGACATTAAATAGAATTGGTTGTAGATGATTAGTTTTAAAAGTGCAGTGTTGTGTAAACTGTAGTAATCATTCTTACAAGTGTTTTTTTTTTTTTACAAAAATAATATTTAAATACAGTACTATATCACATAAATTACGTGAAAGAGTGATATTCTGACCGTAGAACAGTGTAAAGTGGTCACACGACTCTCATCCAGAGCTGCACCTGCACATCGTCTTGCAACAGTACTTATGCAGCTTGGTGAATCATTTAATTATTCTTCAACGGCTCAAGAGTAGCATTCTGATTTTGTTAAGGGTGTTAAAATAATTTCAAGGTATTTAAGGATTTTTCCTGTAATTTTAAAGTAAGCCGCTGCCATTAAAACATATTTTTATGTGTTGAAATGTTTTTTTAAAACAAAGTTAACAAACTCATATTTTTATATTATTATGCGAAGAACAAAATATGTACTGTCACCTTCAAATTGAGACAAAGAGCAAATCTCTGTGATGACTATTAGTGGAGTTAATCACGTTTAACAGTAATGATGCGCGAACTATTTCAGAATCTTTGATATCGCATACCTACTACAATAATCGACATAGACAACAATAATAAAACACGTATTTATTTTTTCAATCCATAGAATGTGTAAAATTCGTTTTATCTAAATCAGAGACATGAAAGTCTTCGAGGTTACATTTGTGCGAGTTGACGTGGAATTACTCATTTTATCTTGCGCAAATTTTTATTTTAAGAAACTCCAAGCAGAAGCACACACGCACACACACATATAAAATTATTCTCCTCACATATATAATTGGGTATATTACACTATAAACGTTACTAATGATCGTCAATGCACGTGACCGTCTCAAGATTAAAATGTATAACTCCGTGATTACTGACTGTGTGTATGTTGTACGATAGCTGCATAGCTGCAAGCTTGAGCTAACGCGGCGCGTCAGAACGAAACAGAACAGATATCCAGCCTTTCCTAAATCATCCTAGAAGTAAATGCGCTACAGACTTGGGGTTTGTTTTAAAAATAACTTCCATGTTCGAAGGACATTTCTCCCGCTTTGACCCCTCGTTCCAGTCAACACCAAAGAAGTTTTCTGCTGGCTGAATTTTTCTTGTTTTCGTATAAAATTTCTGACTATGACTGAAAAGAAAGAGACATTCTGCATTTTCTTATCATTCATATGTAGATTTAAACTTACGTATACGTCGAGAGTGAATGTTTCTTTACCAAGAGTAAAAACAAAAAATTTCTAACGGATTTACTATAGGATTTATGACGTGATATGTTGCGTGTACCGAAGATTTTGCATCTGGGGTAAATTTTTCATTATATTAACGTTTTAACCCTTAATTACTATGTAAGACATTTTTCATTAACGCCAATAGATGCAGCTTCAAATTCTGTACGCATCTATATATTCACGTGTTTTTATCGATTACTATATATTTTACGGAAATATGGCAACTTCGTTTGATTAGAAAAGGATAGCGCTTATGGTGAAATTCATGAGAAGGAAAGAGTGGAATAGATTCCATTCTCAGCTCCACTGCAATTTAAGGTCCGAATACTCTATAGATAGATAGATTTCAAAAAGGGCGCCTCAGCTACTATAGCTATTTGCACCCTTATTTAAAATACTTCATAACACAAAAAGCTCAAACAATGAAACAAGCAGAACACTATAATTAACTAAAAAGACGTTTTCACAGTAAAAACGAGGTGCAGAAATGCAGTCTCAACAAGGTGACCTCATAAAAACTCATAAAATTGAGCAGTTCCCAGCCACTTGCTAGTGTTCAATACGAGCCGTAAAAATAATCAAAACGAAGGCTACCACAACAAAATGTATAGCACATTTCAAAACAGTAACATGTTTGAAACCTTTGGATGTAAAAGGTCCGAAATATCAGGAATGTAAAAGACAAATATAAAACAAATGTAACCTCTGGATGTAAAGAGTCCGGAGTATAATCAAAAAGGGTCAATAAAAACTAAATTGCCCTGTCAAGTCCTGTATTCGATAAAAATCTCAGAACTGCGTTTGCGCAATTGAAATCATGTCCAAGAACGTCACATAGAATCGGCCGATTTGCATACTGCCAACGGTCATGATCATACTTTCTACAGTGCAATAAAAAATGCTCGACCGTAACCGGCACATGGCATGTCTCACACTACGGTTGAGGCTCGCTACGTAGGAGATGGCCATGTGTCAGATGACAGTGGCCAATCCTCAACCGGGTGAGTAAAACTTCTTCGTGTTGTGACGCTCTTGTTGACGAATCCCAAACTAGAACAGTATTCTTTATGATAATTCCAATGACAAAAATTACATGTAAAATTTATGGAAAATTTGCATATTTAATAAAACGCAATAAAAACTGTCTGTGTGATACTAGTTACAATTTGTACGAACCAATGCTTTGCTGTCATCGCTAGGATGGTTATGGGTAAATTATTAAATTTGTATTAGGCCATGCGCAATGTATGAATGTGGGAAATAACTGCAAGTGACCACTGTTTATTTCTTTATTAATGGGGAGAAATTAAATTTGCATACTTTTACAAAAAGTGTACAAAGAACAAAAAAATCTGCAAAGAATTCTATCAATAATATAATAATAATAATAATAATAATAATAATAATAATAATAATAATAATAATAATAATAATAATATACTTTTTCAGATATTATTAACAGTTTTCTTTGCAGATATTTTTGTTCTTTATATTTCCCACACTCATACATTGCGCATAATGAGCCTAGCGATGATAGCAAAGCATTGGTTCATACAAATTTTAACTCGTCTCACACAGACAGTTTTTATTAAATATGCAAACTTTCCAATATTAATTTTACATACATAATTTGTGTCAATCATTTTTAATAATTTGTTGTTAATTTAAGCTTGTTTTTAAATTTTTAAACTTGTTTATTGCAATATGTTTAATATGGGTTTGCTGATTTTTATATAGATATCTAATTATTAATCTTATGATGCCCATAATAAGGGCAAAAACGTTCACTAATATGTATTACTAAAATAACTTGATATTTTGCTACAATAAATAAGTCAAAGACTGAACAATCAAGACTTCACATTTCGAATTATCATTATATGTATGACTTAATGCAATACACATAAAATGAATTCAAAATTCAAAGTATTCTTTATATTTCGTAATTGGTTTACGTCTAGTGCAGATCATTCACCATCCCACTGCCATCATATTTTATATTTTAGATAATTTTGAATGTCCAGCCACCTCTTACGCCAATGCACTAGAGAGCCATTCAGTGCACCAGCCGTGGCTGCAGCATCCGCGGGCTCATTACCTGGGATACCTACATGCCTAGGAATCCACACCAATCCAGTCTCATAATCAGAGCAAAGGAGAGTGTGGAAGACCTCCGGCGTTCTTAACACATGTGGATCATCAGAATTAAAAGACTGCAGTGGCTGAATGGCACTTAAAAAGTCGGAGAAGATAAGAAATCTACCCCGGGGTAGTCTAATTAAAAATAAGAACAATCTGTAAAAAGCATACCGTACGGCCATAAAAACGCTAATATATTCGCTCAGTTTATATTCAAATATCTCTGCATTTGTAATGAAGGAACAACCAACACAATCATTTATTCGGGATCTGTCAGTAAAAACTAATGAATAATTTCGAAACTGCGATAAAAGTTCAATAAAACGAAGTCTATAAACAAAAGCTGGTGTAAAATTCTTAAAACTTCTGCTCAGACTTACATCAAAATGGGACGTCGCATAATCCACGGTGGAGTGGTCGTACATTCCAGTGTGCGAACTGTTCGCAGGAGAATGTCGAGCTCGGGGAGCAGTTCACGAAACCACACACCTGCTGGACGAAGTCTCCGTGAATTTGCACTGTATTGGCCGTAGACAGACGAATGGCGAGAGGAGTAGTAAGAATTGTGCTCAGACTGTGAGCGGAGCTTATCAGCATATGAGCACAACAAAACATTACGTCGCCGATACAGAGATGGTTCTCCCGCTTCGCAATGCAAGCTTTATATTCGATTCGTTCAGAAGGCTCCTCTAGTGAGTCGTATCCATTGATGAAGGATAGTGTCTAAGACACGTAACTTCTATTTATTTGCTGAGCCATAAACAAAACAGTCATAATCCAGCTTCCACCGGATAAGAGTACAGTAAAAGTGTGAAAGCACTATGCTGTCTGCATCCCAGCGAACCTCTGATAAAAGGCGTAAAATGTTTAACGATTTTTCACAACGCCTTCTCAAATCACGTATATGTGCTTCCCACGTAAATTTATAATCAAAGAGAAGGCTCAATAATCTCGCAGTGTCTCACCCACAAAATGGGCACTTCTATTGATCGCAATGCAGAAAAGAACGCTTAATACAGACCCCTGCGGAACGCCGTTGTTTTTTTTTTTTTTCAGATGTTCGTGAGAAAATGTGGCGCCTACTCGAACTCGGAAATACCGCTCTGCCATGAACTTCGCAATAACCGTTGAGAGATTGCCACGAAGTCCCCAGTCATGCAGAGTTTGCGGAATTCCATAACGCCATGTTGTATCAGAAGCTTTTTGTAGATCAAAGAAGACCGCCACAAGATGTTCCTCCCTTGTAATGAAATTTCCATCTCTGAGGAAGAATGTAGGTGTGCTTCAAGCTTGTTGGGCACTTGTCATACTGTTTTTTTCATTGTTCCATAGAAGGAAAGAAAAGGAAATTTGAAAGGGAGAACCGAAAATGATGCAAACTAAAGGCCTCCCAACACCAACGCGAAATTCGCACGTTTCCCCACACCAACGCGAAATATTCGCAGCGCTGGCGGAGATCAATTTCGCATATGCAGTGGAATATCATGTCCTAGCTCCTAAGATTGTCAATCAATCGCACTGTTATTTTTATGATTGGCAGATCAATGTCTGAGGAAAGCATAGTACAAATTTTGAAATCAAAATTGTTTTTAAAACGCGGGGAGGGGGGGGGGAATACTAACTTCGAAGTGATCTGCTCAAAATAGACATTTACACGTTCAGAAGAGGTTAGTGGCGAATTTTTTTGTTTTTCACGTTAGATGGGGAGGTCAAAGCGAGTGAAATGTTGAGAAAAAATGGAAATTACTTTTAAAAGTTACCGCTATTCATAATATTACTGGTTTTCAAGTTACAGCGAGTTAAAGAGAAGTGTATTTTTGCTTTGTGAAGAACTGAGGACAACCTCTTGTTTGTTAATACAGAAATCTTCGCTCTGATTTCAAATCCGTTTACAAAATACTTCCATCGCTTAAATTGTTTTAATTATGTGTTTTGGAATGCAATAATAAATATTAAAATAAATGTAACCACAATATTAAAATAAAGATATTTACAGTATTAAAATAAATGTAACTGAAATATTAGAATACGTTTAATTAAATTATTAAAAGAAAAGAATCGAAATGGCGAACAATGATACCTAGTATTCAGACAGCCTTAGATATTGTGCTTGCTGGTGCATACGTTGTCAAAGAACTAATAGCTCTGGAGGAAAGAACACATAAAAAAAGAAAGAAGTATAGGTGAGAAAGTAAAGTCCACATAGAAAAAAACATAAGTGCATTAGAAATAAGAAGTTAAGGATCTCTGAAAAGATAAATTACCTTTGAAACGAATATTCAAAGAATCCCTCATAACTGAATTACCATCCCAGCACGTACAAATAATTTAAAATGGTGAAATGAAAATAAAACATCCTTTATTGGTTATATATATATATATATATATATATATATATATATATATATATATATATATATATTCCTACTAAGGGAGATGACATTGGACGATCCTCGGTCACTTATCAATTGTCTAGGAATTGATGATATTATGTTCAACGAACTCCTAACATGATATAGATCATTTTAGTGCCGTGAAATCAATACATTCACATTTGGAAACAATTATTTTACTTTAATTGTCCGCATTTCTATTACAACGTAATGTAATACGTCTAACCCCCAATCACCCCCAATAACATATTTTTCATGTTTTTTTTTCATCATTAGATAAAAAAAGAAAACCATACTGACTTTTATTAAACTTTTTAGCAAACTAATACTACCTTGAATGTATAATGGTTACATTCACTAAAATGCGTTCTCAATGCGGAAAGTATCATAAAATGCATACAGTACAGTATTTGCTGTTCTAAATATATGATCGTGCAAAAATAATATGCAATACACGTGTGTTAAGTGCGTAACAAAATCTCGAAAACATAAAAGACTCTACTTCGTCTCGTCTTTTCTGACTTTTCTTTGATTCTGTTATAATCCGTCCTTCAAGAGAAGGAAGACAAGAGATGATGCCAAGTGTGAAATCTGGGAGAGGTGTGACCCACAAGTAGTAATATTCGCATATAATTAATTAAATTATCCTGGTTATGTGTAAATGCAAGTGTGAACCAGTATCTGCTAGGTGTAGATTTTTGCTAATTTTTTCGGCGATGTATGCAATGGAGGGGGAAAGGAACTGGCCACCCTACTCCATTATCTCCTGGCCTAGTTGCCTCATAAGTGGTGCCTTCTTGGTATCATTTGTGAGGTTCAGACTTGTCTTCGAAAAATTGACTAAACAACAATCCTATAACATTATGTTTAATATTTAAAAATTAATTGGAAGTCGGTTATTTTAACATTATGTAGACAAACATCGCATCTATACTAATAATAAATTTGTAGCCGAAATTTTTCTGGTAATTTTCGATTTTCCAAAAATAATTGGTCCTAACATATATAATTAACCACCCTGAAACCGAAAATCGCTTTTTTGAAATTTTTGTCTGTCTGTCTGTCTGTATGTTTGTTACCTTTTCACGCGATAATGGCTGAACGGATTTCGATGAAAATTGGAATATAAATTAAGTTCGTTGTAACTTAGATTTTAGGCTATATGGCATTCAAAATATATTATTTAAAAGGGGGGTTATAAAGGGGTCTGAATTAAATAAATCGAAATATCTAGCTTATTATTGATTTTTGTGAAAAATGTTACATAACAAAAGTTTCTTTAAAAATAATTTGCGATAAGTTTTATTCCTTGAAAAATTTTGATAGGTCTGATATTTAATGTGAAAAATGAGTTTTAAAATTAAAATAACTGCCATCTAAGGCCGTGTAATGAATTAAAAAACAAATGACTTCGTCTATAACGGGCCTTGGACAGCAACAATCGAAGGCTATGAAAGATAGCCTACAGAGAATGTTTCTGTGTTTGTATGAAGTAATATCGGAAGCTAAATTAACCGATTTGTATAATTAATTATTATTTCACCATTGGAAAGTGTAGTTTCTCTAGATGGACATAATGCTATAATGTTATTACAGTAACTTCTGATATAATATAATATAATATAATATAATATAATATAATATAATATAATATAATATAATATAATATAATATAATATAATATAATATAATATAATATAATATGTAATATTATATAATATAATTTAAGTTATTTGAAGGGTTCAGAACCATAGTGGGCCAAGCGCCATTTACTGAATACGTAGAAAACAAGGGTTAAAATTAAGTTATTACCGTAATTCAATGGAAACCTATAACAAGTAAAATAAAATATACACATTAAATCTAAATGATGTCAATCTTCATTAAACTATGGTTGCATGTAATAAAAATTAAGAAACATGTTAAAGGAATTGTCATTGCACCAAATGAGTGTGTCTGGACCAAAATGATCGCATTTTAATTATTTGGATGCAATTTAAATTAAGTAACATATTAAACGATTTATCCTTCTATCAAACACGAATGTTTCCTGGATCAAATGTCCTATTTTAATTATGTAATTACTTTATATTTATTTCTAACGGGTGCAGCGGAGCGCACGGGTACGGCTAGTAATAAAATAAAAATATTAGCTTAAGCCCAAAACATTGATTATATTATTATTGATTGAGCTGTAGTGACACCAAACGCGAGTACAAATGTTAGGAGATAAAGCGCGAATCCGTAAGGTTTAATGAAAACAATTAATAGACCTATTTATGTTTATTGAAATAACTCTTCTACATATACTAGCTAATATAAAAGTTCCTAGAGTATTTCATAGGAATAAAATATGAATGAGAATAGTTTTGACAAAAAATTGTTATTAAATATAGGCTTAGGTTTTGCTTTTAAGAATGAAACCTTTCCTAAACTAAGAAAATTATTAACATTGAACAATGAAACCTTATTAAGATGTTAAATGACACAAATGGCCGAGAAAGGAAAACCTCGCTCACAAACTTCTGCAAAGACTAACCTACAAATCCTATGCACATTGTGCGCATTTCATTTCATTTCATAAATGACACAAAGTTCATATAGGTAGGTTCTCTAGAAATATATTTCTGTACTAAGCAATGCTATGATATTCTGAAGGACTGATAAAAGGCAACAAAGATGCGAATATGAAATCATTTCTTATAGACAGGCCGTATGTAGGCTAGAATTTGTCTGTCTGTCCGTCCGTGGTGTTAGGAAGGGTCTCTCGTGATAGCTGTGTTGTTAGTAAATTATCTTCCGGTTTTAAATAACACCAAATTTACAAAAATGCATGTATAAATTAGTCGAAATGGGGCTGTAACCGGACATTGCATGTCGTTTGTATTTTATTGTGTCATACAATCTAAATTAGTGGGTGAAATTAACTTGTTGTGTAGGCCTATTGAGATGTCATAGCCAAAGACGTTAAATAGTATACTAGACTCACACAGAGCGCTGGTGTGCTGTCCAAAATTGAAACCTGTCTGCGCATGTTTACGCCGCCATGCTACTGGTAGAAAATAGAGCGGTAAACGCGATTGTCATACTTGTCCTTTGTTTTGTCTCGGGTGTTTTTAGTGAACAGTGTGAAAGTAATGGCAATAGAATTTTGAAAGATGATATATTATCGCCGCGGACTCATGCTTAACATGCCGGCATCATACAATAACGTGCGGTGTGCTTTTAAAACATAATTTTGCCGACCGATTGTTGCTCTCTAGGTTTCACTCTAAGCGTCACTTTGTCACGTCTACTTCCTCGATAAGAATAAGCACTAGTTTGTTATATTGTTAAATGGCTATTATTATTATTATTATTATTATTATTATTATTATTATTATTATTATTTCATATACGAGTACGTTGGCTTTCTTAACTCTTAATAATAACTCTTTAATAATAATTTTTAATCACATACCTTAATGTTCGTCCTCAGCACAAGACATTGCATCCTCGTTTTTAATTCACATGGATTAGACAAGTAAGTGTCATTTACAAATGGAAGCAGCTTATTGGTTGCATTATTGAAATTGAGGCGAGTGATTGGAGCGGCGACACAAGAAATTTAAAACAATAATACAATTAAATTTCAAAGACCTGCCGAATGTTATGCATGAGGCCGCTCAAAGACCTGCCGAATGTTAACCATGAGAGCGCGGAGATAATACCATCCCTGTTTAATTTTCCAAGCCACTTGGAAAAGGTACGATATAATATTATCTCTGTTGTTACAATATCAATATCATTAAAAATCAATCAGTAGTTTACGACAATAAAAAATACTTAATTGTTAGTACAGATATATCAGACTGTAGACAAATCCCACTCAGTGAATTGCTGTATTTATACTTCCACATCAAATGTTAAAACATTAGTGGAAAGATAACTTTTTGTTTTTATTATGTAAATGAATTTATCTGCAAGATAATAAACTTTCATTCAAGATCCATATATGGATAAATAAATATACAGCTAATAAATAAATAGCTAAGCCTTCTTTGTGAACTTATGATTCAGAGTTCACCTATAAATAACTCTATTACATTTTGCCGGATATATTTTATTAACAAAAGCAAGGAATGGCATCTTATTGATATTACATATGTGCGTAAAAATTATGTACCATCACTCCGCAAGCAATGATAATATATCTATTTTATTTATTTAAAATAACAATACAATATGTAAAAAAATCCACACACAAAAAAGTAGGCCTATGTGGTTTTTTTATCTTGCATAAAGTGATTGTTTAGTTTTTAGGTTTTCACGTTACCTATTGTTTGCAATGTATTAGGTACCGGTACGTTTTATAATTGATAGCATTCCGTTTATTAAATTGAAGAATGAATTCAATGTAATTTGGCTACCTTCGCACATTATATTTTGCCAGATTACCTATGTCCTGTGGTCTAGAAGTACCGGTAATATAATTTTCGATTCTCTAAAACTTAACAACAAGTCTATACTGATAATCACACATTTATTTCACTCAAGAATTTGATTATAATGAGCTTGTGTAATCAAAGTGCATACATTTATGTCTTGTGATCTAAGAGTAATGTATGTTAATATAATTTTCGATTCTCTGAAACCTAACAATATGCTGATTAACGTAAAATTATACAATCTATAATGTGTATTTTGTAGGCCTATTAATGGATGTATGAGTATGTTTTCTACAAATTGCTGCGTACGTATTTTCTTTTCTTTAATGTTCTAACGCATATCAACGAAACTTTGAATATGTTTATTTCGTCCTAATTTTACGTTAAACGTCGAAAATGGCCATAACCTGTCAATTTTATATCATCACAGCGTTAAACTGCGTGATTTACGTTCTGCTATTATGCGTCTGCTCTCCAACATCATGGCGGCAAGCGCAGCGTTCAATTTGCCCCGGTTTCCTCGTTTCGCGCAGCCGAGACTGTAGGGGCTTGGTCATAGCCCCCTCTTTCACGGCCCTTTTGATGTTCGCCGTAGACTGGTTGTCAGCTTAGGAGTTTCGTTTAGTGGAAGTGTAGTTGAAGACGTAGGTTGGAATTGTTTACATTTAAGATATAACTATTCTAAGTAAACATAGACTTTAGTGTGAAGACTAATTATGTTCTAAGCACTATAGGAACTTGCTAAGATGCCATGGATTTATAGTATTGATTAGTAGAAATTGTGATCACTGGGAGAGCTGTAAGCCCACCCAACACGATGTAAATACGTAACTTATATACGAAAATTGTCCTGCGTTAATGAAGAATACGGCCATATTTCATTAATATGACGTAATTTGAAGCAGAAACTGGAGTACGTTTCAGTGTCGCCAACGTAGTAATGAAATCTAACCTAACTTCTCATATGATACTACACACCTAATCAAACGTAACCTAATGTCACATAATCTAACCTAACCTATTGCATAATACTATACACCTGTAGTATCATACCTTACATTTAGTATAATATGCTTTTATTTATGTATTGCCATCCATACTTCTCGTGTCGGGAGCCATTTATTTGACGTGAATAGTCATCCTGGAAGAAAATATGGTGATTTGTAATAATAATTACATTTAGTTCGTTGAGTGTATGTGTTAATGTAGTGATAATTCCATATATGTATATATATATATATATATATATATATATATATATATATATATATATATATAGTACAATAAGAATTTAAATTTGCTGCGGCTGTGGTGAAAGTGTTCAAAATTGGTTTCTAGCGCACAATGGCAGTGATGAAACTGTGCAATGTTCGTTCAGTGGCCGGTGCATACTCTACCCTGTCCAGCTTTAGTTTTGAATAGATAGTAAACTTAGGCTTTAGTCGTGGATATTTTAGCATTCTGGACCGATTACGAAATTACATCTCTATCGGTACCGATATTTCACTATTTCTCATACCTCGTATTAGGTTTCAGCATAAACAATAATGTCACAGCGAATTTTAAACGTAGTTCCACCTTTATTCCGATAGTTTGTATCCTGGCGCACACTGTCTTATCCGCTATTTTGGGTCTCCATTCATTTGTGGAATTTAAGTCTTCCAAATAGTCATAATATTTAAGTAATATTTAAGTATCCTACTGTTAGTGACTGGTAAATCCGACCCTAGGACTTGGTGAAGTTAGGGGTGAAAATTGCTCCCCACCCACCACACGCTTCAGTAGCGAGAGTTTGTCAGTCAGTTTATGGTTGTCAGGTGGTCAGGTCCTTAGTCTTGCCTGCCTGCCTGCCTGCCTGTTGAAAACATTTGATCTGGTGATCTTTCGCGTTCTGTAATATATTACTAGCTCTTTAGTTTAGTTTA
Organism: Periplaneta americana; assembly: GCF_040183065.1. NCBI lineage: Eukaryota > Metazoa > Arthropoda > Insecta > Blattodea > Blattidae > Periplaneta > Periplaneta americana. Next base: position 5,345,633 of record NC_091125.1, on the reverse strand, counting down.
GTTTTTGTTATAACAATTTAGTTTAGTTAGTGTGTTCTTCTATATAATTGTTTAAAGTTTTTAGTAATAATAAATGTCGCCTTAGACTTACTCTTTCGGTGTTAACATCCGACTCCCTCTGCCTTGTTTATCTGATTCCAATGCCAAGCCTGATTTGATAATTAATGATGATGACGCGTAATGAACTTCTTCGTTACTTTAGCCCTTTGTCCATTTCTTAATGATTCGAGGGAGTCTCGCTATCCTTCGGCAGGTCTTCGTACACAACTTCTTTCTTTGTCTTGTTTTATCTCCGCCTTAACCGACTCAACAAGCCAACGAGATGTAAGGGATGACATCTCTCACAATACAGGACCATCGTGGAGACGTTACAGGACAAGTGCAAGACCTACCGAGTCCCGTGGCATAGAAATAAATTTCACCCCACGTCAGAAGAAGTTCGGAGTATTTAGGAAACTTTAAGACACTTCTAATGTCTTACATCCTGCATATGATTGTCAATCTCTATAAATTCCTCTTTCAGTTGAGATGGATGTGATAAAGATGGAACCTGACATCAACCCATTGCCTATACCACCAAGTGATACAGAAGAGAAGAAGCTCTTATCACAGGTAAATTGAAAGTGATTATTATGTGATCTTTTCTATGTTCGAAATGCGTAACACTGTAAACTGTAACACAATCAATAACTATTCATGGTGTGTGGATAAGCTTCAGGGCTTCTACCGCGTTGTCTTCGTGTTTTTGGCTGACGTTTTGACTGCTGTGTTGTGGCCATCTTCAGAGCAGTTGTTGGTTAAGGAAATAGTCTGCCAGTACTTATATATATATATATATATAGTAGTCTCGATGGGGGGGAGTACTTGCTGTGATTGGTAGTAGATTCTCCTTCTGGCATCTGATTGGTCCTACGTGGTCCAATCCGGTTGAGGTCTGTATGAAGGGGAGTATTCATATTAAATACTGGCCCTCATAAGGTCCGAAAGAGTGACCTTGAGACTACTATATATATATATATATATATATATACTGGCAGACTATTTCCTTATCCAACAACTGCTCCGAAGATGGCCACAACACAGCGGTCAAAACATCAGCCAATAACACCAAGACAACGCGGTAGAAGTCCTGAAGCTTATCCACACACCATGTACACCAGCCGCGGAAGCCTACGTGAACAAATAACTATTCATGTTTAAATTTACAATTAGCAGACTTAAGTAGGCCTACACTAACAAAGGTCAAGTCAGCAGTTGCTTGTGCTGCTCATGCTATTGTAGCTGTTACAGCTGGTCCACAGAACCGGATTTTGCTGCTCATATCCATCAGAATGCTTGTGCTTTGTTTCATGACAACATATCTTCCTGACGAAGACTAATCGGCTAACAAACCTCAGAAATTCAACTGTTGAACTGACAGAATAGGTTGTTTGTTTAGTTTCACCAACCAGGAGATGCTGCTCCTTAAAACATGGCACTCATTTATTTCCTACCTTGGCCATAGATTAAATAGCATCCATCCGAACTTGTCTTGCTGTAGTAATACAAGGAGAGATGTTAGAGTTCGCAGTTATCCGCTGCTGGAATCAATACAACTCTACTATATTCTGTCTCTGATTACTCTCAGAAGGAACACCTAACAAAAATAACTCATTTTAAGACATTTCCCCACAGACATTTTTTGTAATAAATTAAGTTGTTCTGAAGTGAAATATATTTGTATGTGGAAATTTAAAAAGAAGTACCAGTAAACATATATTTGAAGAAAGTAGTATCATGTGCGCTTACATGCTGCGTTACGAGGTTTTTCATACAACTTATATGTCACTACTGACTCTGGAGTGTGTTCATGTGCATTCGGGATATAATAATAGAGTGGAGAGAATTAAAACTAGTCACTGCTTTCCGTGAACAGCTGCATATAATATATTTCATAATTATTATGTTTTGTGTTGCAGGAAGGAAATGTATTAGATCAGCACGTGACTGAAATAAAGACGGAATGTAAGGACGATCTCATATCAGAGATGACATTTGCTGAAGTTGAGGTGAGTGCAGTTTATGAAATGAGTTGGCCAGTAGTTATGTATTGGCTGATATGACTACTAGATTCAGATGACCAGGGGATACGATAGTTGCTCTCATGCTGTACATTTGTTCATCCTACAGTATATCACTCCTGAATCTTTCCCACCCCAATTTTATCACAGAAACTACGATGCTCAACATTAACTAAATCATATACATTTTGACAATTTGATTCCCGCTGATACTTTTTGCCATGTTTGCTTTTAATTTAATTGACAGTCGAGTATGGAATGGGGGTCGCTCTCAGTTAATCCTATGGTAAGTGGCCTAACTGGTGGTTTGCACCTGGCTTAAGAAATACACTTAATTGTTTTTTTTTGTTTTTATTTGATTTTTAAAATAATTTGTGAGCGAAACTCCACATTTGATGACTATTTCTTGGATCCAGTTGTTTGTAAATACACATTAAAACCACGGATCACAAAGACTACTCCATAGTTCCTTTTCCATCCTCACACTGACTGTTACATGGGACGGAAGAATTATTCGTATTTCCCCGTCCAACTTCTTCAGTAAACCAATGCACAGGATTGCGAACAATAAAACCATTGTGAACGAGGCTTTTCATACAAATTATTTCACTAGTCATTCTGTAGTGTGTATAGGTGAATTCGCAGATGTTAGGATTTGATAATACGTGGGTCACTCCAAAAGTAATGCACAACATTTTTTTATTTTATTTTTTTAACATAGGTTAAGGGTGTTTGAGAATAAGGCGCTTAGGAAAATATTTGGGGCTAAGAGGGATGAAGTTACAGGAGAATGGAGAAAGTTACACAACGCAGAACTGCACGCATTGTATTCTTCACCTGACATAATTAGGAACATTAAATCCAGACGTTTGCGATGGGCAGGGCATGTAGCATGTATGGGCGAATCCAGGAATGCATATAGATTGTTAGTCGGAAGACTGGAGGGAAAAAGACCTTTAGGGAGGCCGAGACGTAGATGGGAGGATAATATTAAAATGGATTTGAGGGAGGTGGGATATGATGATAGGGACTGGATTAATCTTGCACAGCATAGGGACTGATGGCGGGCTTATGTGAGGGCGGCAATGAACCTTCGGGTTCCTTAAAAGCCATTTGTAAGTAAGTAAGTAAGTATTTTTTATTCTACACCTTTGGCATTTATGGAGGTCATAGGTACAGTCTTCCCGCTTGTATTCAAATTTAAGTCGTTGCCGTGAGTGGCGCCATGATAGTACTTATTCAAGATGTCTGCTGTACTTGACATTCTTCAGAAGCAATGTGCTGTTATCGAGTTCCTGTGCTGTGAGAACGGGACAGTGGGAAACATTCACAAGAGGTTGAAAAATTTGTATGGAGATGTAGCTGTCGATCGCAGCACAGTTAGTTGGTGGGCAAGCAGATTATCTGGTGAAAGAACGCACATCAGTATTCGGGATACTCCTCGCAGCGGCAGATCCTGCATTGCACGAAGTCCTGACAATGTGCAGCGCGCTGACAACATGGCTGTGGTTGACAAACGCGTAACAGTGAAAGAATGGTCACTCCAAGTTGGAATAGGAGAAGCAAGTATGTGCAGAATATTGAAACAGTTAGTGTTAAAAAAGGTTAATGCCAAGTGGGTTCCGAGGATGCTGACAGATGCCCACAAAGAAAGCCATAGAACAATGTGCAACAAACTTTTGGACAAGTATGAGAATGGAGGAGATGACTTTCTTGCAAGAATTGTGACAGGAGATGAAACGTGGCTCCACCATTTTGAACTGGAGACAAAGAGTGTAGTGACATCATGCAAATTCACTATAAAAAAGAAATTCAGAACTGCGCCTTTGGCAGAAAGTTATGGCTACTGTGTTTTTCGATTCAGAAGGATTCTTGCTTGTGGACATGATGCCACATGAACCCACCATTAATTCTGACGCGTATGTGGCAACTCTCAAGAAACTTCAAGCTCAACTAAGTCGTGTTCGACCACATTGGGAGAAGCAGGATGTTCTGCTATTGTATGACAATGCACGACCACATGTCAGCCACAAGACCACAGACCAGATCAGAAACTTTGGATAGACAACACTAAAACTTCCGCCTTGCAGTCCTGATCCAACACCATGCGATTACCAGCTCTTTGATAAATTGAAGGGATGAGGTTTGAAGATGACGACTCACTCTTGCATGTTGCTAAAGAGTGGCTGAGACGTATTTGTCCAGACTTTAACCTTGCAAGTATACAGGCCTCTTTCCAAGGTGGCTCAAGGCAATGAATAGGGATGGGGATCATGTGGAAAAGTGACATTTTGTTTTCAAAGGATGTATCTACATACTGTGAAAATAGCAAAGCTGTATGGTAGAAGTGTAATTTTTAAATAAATCTTGTGCATTACTTTTGGAGTGACTCTCGCAATATGAAGAGACACAGTGGCGTAAATTTTTATAGCTGGGCGCCCCAGCAAAGATAATAATCTGGGCCCCTTTCCTGACTGCTATTTTTGTCATATTTTCATAATTTTATTTTTTAAATCTAATTTGAATAAAACTAATTAGGATAGAAAAATACTCCATTTTTAAACAAAATTAATTGAACAGAACTGAAAAAATTTAAATTTAACTAGGGAGCGGATTTTTGTGTGTTAAAATAAAAAAAAAAAAGTATATTTTTTTAAATATGACAAAAATATCTTGCTGAGCTTGGAAAAAAAAGTTACTAGGTACTGACCAACCACACTTGAGTGCTAGTACCTGGCCGAGAATTTCAGTGAACAACAAAGATCATCTCCAAATTCTCCATCATGAATGCATGCCGATTATCTCTGAACAATGATTTATACGGTGAAAACGATCTTTCCACATCACAGGACGTCTGACGTGCATATTTAAAGAGAGGAATGTCACAAACACATACACCGTCTATTTCACCTACAGGCACACCCTCCAATACTTGAGGAACTTTACACATTTTTTTTGTATCCACTGTTTTTCCCAAACACATTCTGGAAATTGTCCCTTAGTTCTTGTACTTCTGAATCTGGTAGCGAGGCTAGTTTAATTCCCATGGCACGCACCTCTCTGTTTCAGACAACAGGTTTTTAGATGTTTCGAGTTTTTTTTATGGTGTCACACAAAAAGCTTAGATTTGCTAATAGGAAAGCCAAATCGTTTTTTAAACAACCATCTTTCAATATATCTTGAAGGACATCTATTGACGAAGCCAATAACAGGGAATCACAATAAGATGTATTGCCTTACTTGATGGACATGAGCGAGAGGTGAGAGGTTTGTTTAAATTGAATAATGTTCATACCCGAGCTCTTATCTGTTGTGTTTCACAAACAAAGCATGGAATGAAATCATCTTCAGCAACAATAAACATTCCTAATTTTGTGTTGCAAGATCTCTCCTCCTTGTCCATGTTAATTTATTCTCTAATAATAACACTGATATGCTGCCTAGCAGTTCTCAGAACTTGAGGTGATACTATGAGGAGCATTCAAAAAGAAACGAGCCGGAGGCCTAGGAACAGAAACCAGTACCTGTATGTCAGAAGTATTGGTCCTGGCTGTTGAGGCACTTGTCCCACTGCGACACAAGGCGGTGAATGGCTGTCTCGTAAAATTCCCAGGGCTGCGTTGTAAACCAATTCCAGTGGTATTGCTTGACGTCGTCGTCCGAGGTGAATCGTTTGCCCGTCAGAACCTTTTTTAGGGACCAAGAATGGCGTAATAGCAGGGAGAGAGGTCTGGACTGTATGGAGAGTGACCGAGAATGTCCCACTTGAATTTCTGCAATACTGCCTTGATTGTGTTGGGCATATGAGGCCTTGCATTGTCTTTTGACAGAGCCTTTTTTAGGGGACCAAAAATGGCGTAATCGCAGAGAGAGAGGTGTGGACTGTATGGAGGGTGACCGAGAACCTCCCACTTGAATTTCTGCAATAGTGCCGTGATTGTGTTGGCCGTATGAGGCCTTGCATTGTCGTCTGCCCCTCACAGCCTATTTTAGGGGACCAAAAATGGCGTAATCGCAGGGAGAGAGGTCTGGACTGTATGGAGGATGACCGAGAACCTCCCACTTGAATTTCTGCAATAGTGCCTTGATTTTGTTGGCCGTATGAGACCTTGCATTGTCGTTTTTGCCCCTCACAGTCTTTTTTTAGGGGACCAAAAATGGCGTAATCACAGAGAGAGAGAGGTTTGGACTGTATGAAGGGTGACCGAGAACCTCCCACTTGAATTTCTGCAAGAGTGCCGTGATTGTGTTGGCCGTATGAGGCCTTGCATTGTCGTGGAGCAGAATGACTCCACAGGTGAGTTTGCCTGGTTGTTTCGATTTGATCGCTTGGCGAAGTGTGGTCAAGGTTTGCGAGTAATGCTGGGCATTCACTGTTGTCTTGTGCTGCAGGAAGTCTATCAGAGGAGGGCCGTCTTGGTCAAAGAAGAACATCAGCATAACCTTTTCTGCACTTGTGTGGTTGGCCTCGGATTTTTTTGGTGGTGGTGACCCTGGATGCTTCCATTGCAGACTTTGTCGTTTCGATTCTGGTTCGAAGTGATGACAACAAGAATTCCTGCAGCACGTGACAAAAGTGAATGCCCAGCGTTTCTCGCAAACCTTGCCCACTCTTCACCAAGCGATGAAATCAAAACGACCAGACAAGATCACCCGAGGGGTCATTCTGCTCCACGACAATGCAAGGCTTAATACGGCCAACAGAATCACAGCTATCATGCAGAAATTCAAGTGGGAGGTTCTCGGTCACCCTCCATACAGTCTAGGCCTCTCTCCCTGAGATTACGCCATTTTTGTTCCCATAAAAAAAGTCTCTAATGGCAAAAGACAATACAAGGCCTCATACAGCCAACACAATCAAGGCACTATTGCAGAAAATCAAGTGGGAGGTTCTCGGTCATCCTCCGTACAGTCCAGACCACTCTCCCTCCGATTACGCTATTTTTGGTCCCCTAAAAAGGCTGTGATCGGCAAACGACAATGCAAGGCCTCATACGGCCAACACAATCAAGCACTATTGCAGAAATTCAAGTGGGAGGTTCTCGGTCACCCTCCATACAGTCCAGACCTCTCTCCCTGCGATTACGCCATTTTTGGTCCCCTAAGAAAGGCTCTAATAGCAAAAGAGAATAGAAGGCCTCATACAGCCAACACAATCACGGCACTATTGCAGAAATTCAAGTGGGAGGTTCTCGGTTATCCTCCATACAGTCCAGACCTCTCTCCCTGCGATTACGCCATTTTTGGTCCCCTAAAATAGGCTGTGAGGGGCAGACGACAATGCAAGGCCTCATACGGCCAACACAATCAAGGCACTATTGCAGAAATTCAAGTGGGAGATTCTCGGTCACCCTCCATACAGTCCAGACCTCTCTCCCTGCTATTACGCCATTCTTGGTCCCCTAAAAAAGGCTCTGACGGGCAAACGATTCACCTCGGACGACGACGTCAAGCAATACCAGCGGAACTGGTTTACAACGCAGCCCTGGGAATTTTACGAGACAGCCATTCACCGCCTTGTGTCGCAGAGGGACAAGTGCCTCAACAGCCAGGACCAATACTTCTGACATACAGGTACTGGTTTCTGTTCCTAGGCCTCCGGCTTGTTTCTTTTTGAATGCTCCTTATATTACAAAAATGGATCACAGATACAACACACGGCGCATAGAAACACAAAGTAACCCAGAATTCTTAAAAAGATAACGTACTTCTGAGTTACATAATCGATTTAGTTTTAAAATGTTTAAAAGTTCTTGTAAAAAAATTATTTAGGTAAGACAAAAACTCCAAGAATTATGTGTTTATAATGCATTTCCTGAAAATATGTATTTACATAATTTTTTTGTGAAAATATGTGTTTTTATGTGAAATAAAATTCGGGTTTTAAACTTCAAACTTCATGTTCGGAATTTTTAACTTTGTTAATTGTCTTTTATCACACGCAAAAATAATATTTAATTACATAGGAATCTGCTCCCTAGATATAACTTCTATTTTGCTAAAGTAATAATAATTATACAGTAATAGGCCTTCCTAAAATAAATTTAATGTGAAGCTTAGTTGAACATCTATTTTCTCATCTGGCATTTTGAGAAGCAAATGACTCAGCCAGATCATGTAGACCAAGACTTTTGGGCCTTTTCACATTCAATACTTAATACACTGAGAGCACTAAGTCTTTCTTGAGTCATGGTACTAGAACACTGGGATTCGTTCCACCACAGATAGTTTGTGTTTGACTACTTGGTCGATATACTGAGTCTATTTTAATTAAATTCGAAACATACTTTTGAAGTTTCTTCCTTTTTCATTTTTCTGCACCAGTCAAATGTTCGTAATTACTTTTAAAAGATTTCATTGCCACAAAACACGAAAAAAATTATGAATAAAATCTGGTAACAAGTAGACGTGTTGCTATACAAAACTTCTTTATTTCAATGTGTGTTTACTGCTTATATACTGCGACTATGGCTACACCCACCACAAGAAACAATGTCTCCATCCATAAAAATCAGTCTGTCACATTTTCAATGCTGGCGTCACTGCAGTACAGTTGTGAGCGAGTCTACTGAGGCAATCGATGGGGGTGTATGATGCGGTTCTGCCAGTTGGATCATCGTATGCGCATCCTCGGGTCCAGTGACGGCAGTCATTACCACAGATTTTCATATGCCCTGGTCGAGGTGGGTTCCACAAAGTTGGTGACCCGGGGGATGCAGTGGTGGCTCTCGTGCTTTTCTTTTCGAACATTAATCGACTTATAACCACCCAGCCCTTTTCGTTCTCTCTTCTTTTTTGTCACTTTATTTCTCTTCCCCAGTCACCATTGCATGCAGAATGTTCACCACTTCATCACAGCCATTTTCACCTTTCCATCCCCGCTGTTAGTTCTTTGCCACGTCCTCCTATATGACGGGATTCGTTACGAATGCCTGGTGAGGATACATACTTCTTCCTCTTCTAGATATTTATATTCATTCTTAGGTTAAGTTTCTTAGGCTTATAACTCCCGTCTCACCAGCGGGGATATTCCCTATCTCCATGATCTGTCCCACGGTTTCGAGCGCGACTTCCGAATTGTGCGGCCCGACAGGGCGCCCAGCAACGAAGCAATAGTGGACCCTTCATACTGCCCCTATATGCAAGTTTAGGTGCCGAGCCCGGACCAGAGGTCAAGTACACTCATGTAGCGCCCCAATGAGGGCTCGGGACGATTTGCATGCCCCGGTGACCGACTCTGCTCGCCAGGGCAGATATATCACTCCGACATGTTACTGTTGACTAATGGGTGTCGCAGTGTAATCAATCAGAAGTCCCGTGAAGCTGCGTGCGGCTTTGGTGGGCGAGTGACAGATATGCCGTGTAGCAATTACTGTCGAGCATATTTTATTGCATTGCAGGGAATATGAGCGCGACCGTCGACAGTATGCAATTCGGCCGACTGTACGTGACGCTCTTGCTAATGATTTTAATTGTGCAAATGCATTTCTGAGATTTTTATCGAATACAGGACTTGACAGGGTGATTTAGTTTTTATTGACCCTTTTTCATTACAACCGGAGGTTGTATTTGTTTTATATTTTTATTGTACATATCTGACATTTCTGACCTTTTACATCTGAAGAGCCTGTTTTATAAAATGTTATTGTTTTGAAATGTGCTACACAATTGATCTCTAGTGACCTTTGTTTTATTATTTTACTGGTTTGTTTTTAATAATACTTAGGGCCTGAGAACTGCTCACCTTTAAGAATTTTAAGAATCACCTTGTTGATTCTGCATTTCTGTACCTCGTTTTTACTGTGACAACGTTTTTAGTTCTCTTTAGCATTCTGGTTATTGTATTGATTGTGTTTTATGTTTTGTGAAAAATTTGAGGTAAGGGCGCAAGTAGCCATAGTTGCTGACATACCCTTCTTAATCCCCACATGCCAAAGAGCAAAAAGAGTGGCTATGCATTACGGAAAATACATAACGTGGGCCTTGAGCTGCAATTCGAACTCAGTTCCAAATATATGCCAGTACTCACTGAACGTTTTCGACCCTTCCTGGCCTCGAGGCCCCCCCCCCCCCCCCCCCGTAACACGGGGTCTGCGGGGATTTAAGTTACGCCATTGAAGAGACATGAAAATAGTCACAACTACATAAGATACATTACATAATTTTATTATTGTGGATTGTGTGCTGCAGGAAGAAAATGTATCAGATCTACACATGACTGAAATAAAGATGGAATGTATGGACCACAGCTATGAATTGAAATCAGAGATGACATTTGATGAAACTCCTGTGGCAGTTGGCTTTCCCGAAGTGAAAAGTCAAGTTGAGGTGAGTACAGTTTATGAAGTGCGTTGGTCGGTAGCTCTCACTTGTTATTTACTGACCAAGGATTACGAGTGTTGCTCTCATGCTGCCCATTTCTTTATCCTGCTCTCTTTCGTGCATTTTTTCCACCCAATTTTTCTAGTAGAGACTGCGATGCTGAGCGTTCACTAAATCATATCTATTTTCAAACTTTTAGCCACCATTGATAATTTTTCCCAGTGTTCACTCAGGTGTAATGGTCAGCCAAGTATAGAGTAGGGTCAGTCTGAATTGAAGACGTCACCCGAATAAGGGAGTATAGAGCAAAATGTAGTTCTGATATAAACTAATTTCAATGTTTGTCAGCTGCCAGGTTCATCATAGTTGGATCCGAAAAGTATAATTTAACAGCGAAGGAAATCTTTTTCGACACAACTGTGATGAACCCGACAGCTGACAAACATTGAAATTAGTTTAAATCAGAGCTACATTTTGCTCTGTACGGCCTTATTCGGGTGACGTCTTTAATCACTCTGGCGGTAGGTGCCAGTTATTTTGTGCCTGGTGTAGGAAATACTGTTAATTAGATTTCTTGTAATTTGTCTTTTCAACTTCCTTTGATTGCTGTCTATTTCTTGGGACAGATTGCTGGTAAATACCAATGAACGCCACAATTCACAAAGACATCTTCACAATTCTGTTGCCATCCTCCTCCACTCTGCAGTAGCAACCTCATACTGACTATTTCATGGGGAGGACATTTAATCATGTTATCGAGTCCAAATCCCTGAAATAAAGCAAGAGACTGAAATAATATCAAACCAGACTCTGGAAAAGTAAACATTTAAGGGGTCATAAGCGGTAGGTGCGAGAGTCGACCTGAATATTCACGCGATAGATAGTTTCTTCCGTTCCTTACCTGTCCTGAATTACTTTCTCTGGATTTTCAAATTATCTTACAGTTCTACAAACTTTAATTTGTTTAGCTTAGTTGTATGCCTGCCACAAATCCAGAAATATCTGAAATAGTCCCAAACTTTCCTAACAAATATTTTCCATTATTCAGTTTTACCCTAACAATTAGGGCTGGATTTAGGTATAGTGCCCCAAGCCAGTGCTAAAATTTTCCACCCTCCCCCAACTCCCATAAACAGTTTATGAGCAACTATTATTAGTTTTAAGGGGACACTCAACTATATTTTGGAACTTTTTTCCTATTTGACCAATCTTTTTCAAATTTGGAGAAAAAGTTTAATGTACACGTGGAAAGTAACATGCAAAATCTCAGCTCATTAGATCCAATACTTTTCAAATAAAAAAATATTTCAATTTTTAATCACTCATTAATTGAAATATCACTTTTAATTATTTTTTATTTTTTGGCTTTGTGCATTTGACTGTGACTTCTCAATGAAGAGAGGAAGAATTCTGCGTACTGATTTAGTTCTGTCACGTAAATTAGTGTAGAAATTTAATTTTTCATTTCTATGACACTTTTTCTCCAATTTTTAAGTTGATTGTCCCCTTAAATGAAATGTTACAATGTAGAAAAGAAATTACTGGAATCAAAATACATGGATCATACTTGTGAATTATAAAGATTTCATTCGCACTTTCTTCAAAGAGAAAGCATTTATGATATCATGAATGCAAAGAAAAATATTCAAATTTATTCATTGTTGAAACGAAATTGATTTGTGAATGTTAGGCTGTGGTTTATTTTTAAGCATTGGTTTTGTTAATGGTATGTAATTATTACGAGTACTTCTCACTTGGATTAGAAGTATAAAGTAAATTTAACAGCAAACTCCAACTATTTGCGGAATAAAACTTTCATACAGGATTATGTAGTGCACGTGCTGGAAGAGATTAAATAGTATTGTAGACTATAGAGTATATTGGAAATGTAACTGAGAGTTGTGGTTACTATTCATAGCGATAAATAGAAAACGCACATCCAACTTGATTTTCAATAATGCATTCTTGTTTATACAAGCAGTAGTATTAAAGTAGTTTCATGGTATAATAACGTGATACTGGCATTAAAATATAATTATGCAGCTGCACACTTTCCTTTTACTCTCGATACAACAGCGACAATGCTATACCAAAACATTATCCGACTTCCACAGGTTGTTCAAGAACAAGCTGCAGAAAAGATTTACCAACAAGTGTTTTAAAACAAATTTCACTGTAAAATGAAAATGAAAAAGGAAGAGTAAGAGAAAGAGAAAATGCCGCCCTCTCTGGAAATTGCTGCCCTAGGTTTCCTAGGCCTAAATCCAGCACTGGTAACAGTTTGATCAGTTCTCTTCGTGAATCCTACTCACCTATGAATATGATTCGAGTGTCATTCTTATTTATTCTTCCAATTGATTTATTGTTTATTTAAAACAGGATGTTTCTTACAAAATGCCATATTTTTATGTATTTCAATTTTAAAAATTAATTTGCATTTTTCACAGACAGTGTTCGAACTTTTTACTGGATTAATGGGAGACTGTACTTCCATATCTAACAATGTTAAGTTTCTCAATTTTGAGTACATTTTTCTCAGAAGTTATGAAAGATACAAATGTAGAAAAATAGGGAATGTGTAATATGTATACCTTTATGTATACAGCCACTGAGCAGTTGGGAAACCAAAAAACAAATTCATAAAATTTTTTGCATTAAGAATTACTATAATTTATTTATTATTTTTGCTGAAAATAGAAATAATCTTAACTTTTTTAACATACCGTGTAAAATCCCATCACATTGATGTTGTATATTGAGTTCAGCCATCTGGGCACAATGCTTTCTGAGAAAAGTGCACCACTGTCACAAGAATAAGGAAGTGGAGAAAAATGGTGTCACATTCTCCATATCTTGCAATGTTAAATGTTTCAATGTTGGGAGAACGTCTCTCAAAGGGGAATTGCTACAGTATAGGGCTAAAAGCTGACAATTAGAAGATATAAAATCATATTATATTTTTACACATGTTAAACTACCGAGAATGGTAAAAAAACTAAATTAATTTTTTTTTTGTCAAAGCATTAGGTACAGCTTACAGCAGTAAAATTTTTGGAAATATTCAGCATATTTTGTCTTCATTATTGTATCTTGTACAATAATGAAAATTGATATGTATAAAACACATTATTCTGTTATATGAAAAAAATATTTTTACTTTCCAGCGAACAAGCGTTTCCCTCATAACTCATACACTTGTTAACATTTTCATGTTCTCTCTTTTATTTTATTGCTGAAGCTAATGTTTACAATATCGTACTCTTTCAAGTACATTCCTTAATAAATAATATGTTTTCTGTTTTGTGTTAGAAGAAAATGCTGATATTTGACCATTTTTTAAAATGAATTTATTTTTTATCAGACAATCTATCAAAGATAGAGAAGTGATTTTGCATCATATTGTAGATGTGACCTGCATAAATACACACAAAAAATTTCATCACAGAATGTTGGATAGTTTTTGAGTTATGTGGGAAACGCTTCATCACTGCACAGTGTACTGAATTTTGGGGGGGGGGGGGGACGGGACTAAATAATTGTTTTTAAACCGCAAAATATTTTTTCCACATGGCAGAAAGACAGTGTTTCACACTTACTAATTTTCATTACTGTACAAGATACAGTAATGAAGGGAAAAAATGTTGAATATTTCCAAAATTGTACTGCTGTAAGCTGCGCCTGACTCCTTAACCCAGATGTTCCTGAACTATTCTTAAGCCCAGCATTCCGTCCTTCTGGAAGGAGGTCAGGATAATCTACTGTCTGCACTGCTTCTCCAACTACTGCTGTGCTGTAGCTTCGTTTCACAAAATGTTTTGCAGGAGGCACGTGAGTTTGACCACCTGGAGGAGGAGGTCAAGCTGGAAGGAGCGACAGAAGAGGATGAAGTCTCTACTGAGGGGTGAGTGCATTGTGTGATCATTTATTTGTTGTTGGTTTCACTGCTTTATTTTAATTATAGCATTGAAGGATAGAAATGTGTAATTAATGTTAACATGATTTTTGTTCAAATGAATGACTTAATATTCTTAATTGCCATGTCTGTCTGTCTGTCTGTCTGTCTGTCTGTCTGTCTGTCTGTCTGTCTGTTTATGTGGTTGTCTATTTGTATGTCAGTCTGTCTTCTGTCTTGTTTTGTCTGTCTGTCTATCTGTCCAACATTCCACCTACCATCCACCCACGCGTCCGTCAATGTGAATGTAAGCCCACGTATGGAAGCAATTTGTAAGTATATTAATTTCTTTGTAAACAGTTTACACTCATTTTCCACTTGCAGTGTCCAAACCATAGAAGTGGATCAGATTAATGTAATTGCTCCACATTTTAACTTTAAAATTTGAATATTTTTATCTCATTATATGATTCATTTGCTACAGCAGGTGGAATTTGTGAACTGTTTTGCATTTATTGTCAGACTGGACAATGACCAAGAAACTTTCATGGAGAAATCCACACAATGAAGACAGCTGCGAAATTATATTAATTGCGAAAAAATATGTTTACTAAATTGTAGTTGATTTTGTAAAGCTGGTATTCAGGGTGTGTCTTGGCCCATAGCTCAGACAAAACGTAAGGGCACAGAATTACTCGTATGTCTACACTGCTTAATGTTGGAAAATGATTTGCCCTTCATCGGATCCCCCTACACTCTATCAGTGAAACTGCAGAAATGTTTACCAGAAAAGGACCTCTTATTAATGTACAAGAAAATGTAGCCCATGTAACTTACACCTCTTTGAAACTGGTGTTGGTCACTATATGAGCATTTTGCTAAATATCAAATTCAAATGACAATCGCACCAAAATGAAGTATTTAAATTTGTTTCTCTTTGAAGCTAACATTTTAAGTGTTGGCTATTACTGCTAGAAGAAATTTATTTGCTCAAAGCATGGTACTCTGTAGAGAAAATATTTGTCAGATGAGTAGCTAACTTATGACGGAATAATTATTCCTATGTCTTTGAAAAGTCAGTGGATTTCTAATCCTATTCTCTTTTATTACCTGTATTTCCTGTTGAATGTTCCTAATCGTGTCTTTAAATGAAGGTATTTCTCCAGGCAACTTATGCTCTTTAATAAAAAAATGAACACACAATTTGCAGTACAAAAGCCAGTTGAATATCATATGGTTGCCAAATATTAAAACAGGTATAAACTTCTTCACAAGAAAACTATGTATGAGTAGCTTAATATCAAAGGCGGACATCTGACCTTCAGATGAAATTTATATAATGTGGATTCTTATATATTTTTTCATGCTTTTTTCAGTTATAGTGAAACTATATACAAACTCTAACACTACATTTATAAAAATAAATTCTTTTAAAATACTACAAAAAACACTGTGAAACAAAAAAGTGCCTCTAGATCAAAAATATGGAGACGACAGATGTCCGTCTTTGATATTAAACTACTCATGTAGTGTTACACCATAAGGAAACCACAGGTATTATGGAAAAAAGTGTTATTACTTCAGTTAGCCATATCAGGTCTCTCAAAATTTGTATCTGGAAAATCTCAATGCTGTGTACCTCAGCAAAAATTGCGGTTATGTGACCACCAGAATGACACTATATATAGTGAAATGTACAGTCGACAATAAAATTGAGGTATAAGTCGAAAATTAAAGGCACAGTCAAAAATAAATGGGAAGATTTAATTTATAAGAAAGTTTAGGAGAAGTTCCAAATCAACTACGCAAATCACCAGTTGAAAATTTCAGGTTCTCTACTGTACATGACTGTCTCACCATATAATTGGTATACTTCCTTTACCAGACCTTATTCTTTGTAACTTTCTCAGCGAACAAATTACGAACAACACCTAGAAGTCTGTGTAGGAGCTGAAAGATAAACATCCTTGTTTACAAAATATTACTAATAGCTTCAGTGTCAAACGCAGCTCACTAGATAACACACTTTATTATGTAACTCCTTGAAAACATCTTTTTTAAGTCCCTTCTTTAACAGCTACACCTATACTCTTCCTTTCTTTAATCGAAAGAGCAGTGCATAAGTACACTGGTTGTATGAAACATAGGATTCCTTGCTTTACTGTACCTACCAGGAACAACACAATGGCAAGTGATAATGAGACCCTGTAGTTTTTTTATATTTTTATGTTATGTTTCTTTGATTATTTTCTTTTCAAATATTGTTGGAGTGATGGGAAGAATTAATTAACTCTCTTTTATATTTATTCATTTATTATTGGAAGTGAATCCATTTTTGTTCATATAGGTTTAAGTTACATTAGGGATGTCAGCGTATTTATGAACAGTATTAATTGGCACTCAAATCGCACTACTAGTTCTAGAATCAGCAGTAGCCACCATTCAATCTTGGCATGAAGATTGGTTATTAAAGCTTTTATGCCCCAATCACGATGGAAAGGCACAATGTGTAAAGCATTTTAATATTCTCTAGGACATTTATTGTACAGCGACATTAAGATGTACGAAATTCCCATGAATACAAGTACTTCACGGAAGATGATAGGATGAAAATTATTAACGATTACAAGGAAAACATTTGAAACTGCATGTAGTCCAAAACTTTATTGACATATTCAAAATCTAATTGCAAATTTTTATGCTGTGTTAAAACCTTATTAACAGTTTTAATGTGGCTATTATTTATTTGTTCAAATTCCATCTCGCTCGTAAGTTTCCAGCAGAAATAATGTGAATATTTGTAACTATATGTGCTATCAGCTTTTTCACAAATGAATCTCAACGAAATTATACTGATTCTCATGTAGAGTCCATTATGAGGATAGTTTCCAGTAACACTGACATTGAAAGAATTATTTCTAGAGAACTTCGCAAAAATTTCGCAAGATTGACAATTTTCACGAATAAGGACAAACCCGGTTATTTACCTGTGCATATAAAAACAAAAGAGGTTTGTATCATTTTAGTTTTATTTTAAAAATTCATCAATGTATAAACATTTTGAAAAGGCATCAGAATAAAGCCTACTGCGCATTTATTCACGAATAGGTTGTGTCATTCACATTGTAGTAATATTTGAAATTGTTTGTGTTATGTGAAATAATTTTTATTAGCAATAATTGTGTCCACACCTGTGGAGTAACAGTCAGCGCGTCTGGCCGCGAAACCAGGTGGCCTGGGTTCGAATCCCGGTCGGGGCAAGTTACCTGGTTGAGGTTTTTTCCGGGGTTTTCCCTGAACCCAATACGAGCAAATGCTGGGTAACTTTCGGTGCTGGACCCTGGACTCATTTGACCGGCATTATCACCTCCATTTCATTCAGATGCTAAATAGCCTAGATGTTGATACAGCATCGTAAAATAACCCAATAAAATAAAAATAAAAGAATAATTGTCAAATAATTCTCCAAAGATATATTGTTTAGCATGGTCGGAACAGAAATTTCCTAAATAAATTATCCTAGTGGACTGTATAGCCTAGTAACTTCTGGTAAATGTACATTGCTGTAGTAACTAATTCTCTAAACAATGTACACTCTTGACTAACGATTTCTTTACATGCTGCAATCACAACACTTACAAAGTGCAATCTGATAAACAGCAGTTCGTAACCTTGCCACGCCCACTTTATTTTACAAGACTTTGAGCCAGAGACGTATCTTATGTTATTAGTAGTTGAAGCATGAAAGAATGTAACTTGTGAGAGCCCGCTGAATTGTGACACCACTCCTTACTACAGGCATGAGGGATCCAAATTTGCGGATACAAATGTGTATGTCACATGACCTCTCACCATTGTCTCGTCACAGCTACAGACCTGTGCAGACATATCATAGATCTATATTCTAAACAAAAATGAAACATTGGGACGAACGCAGATGTAGTAGCCATCCCTCATTACCCAAATGAGTCAGATGTAGACTACTGTTATAATATCGATATGTAACCGGTCGAAGTGGATTCCCTCAAGTTGGTGACTGCGGGGTGCAATGGTGGCTCTAGTGCATTCCTTTCTGCACTTTTATCAATTATCACCATCCAGCCCTTTTCATTCTCTCGTTTTTCTCATCACTATTTCTCACCGCTGACCACCATTGCATGCACAACGTGCACCACGTCATCGTAGCAATTTTCAACTTTCCATCCCCTCTGTATAGACTAGACACGTTCGCCTACATGCCAGGGTTTGCTGAGAATGCCCGATTAGACCTCATAATATTTCTTCCTCTTCTAGCTACTTATATTCATTAATAGGTTAAGTTTCGTAGGCTTATAATTCCCATCTCACCAGTGAGGATCTTACCTATCTCCGTGGTCCTGTCCCACAGTTTCGAGCGTGACTTCCGAATTGTGTGGCCCAACTGGGGGCTCAGCAACGAAGCAATACTGGACCCTTCATACTGCCCCTATATGCAAGTTTAGTTGCCAGGCCCCAACCAGAGGCCACGTACATTCACGTAGAGCCCCAATGGGAGCCCGGGGCGATTTAGACCCCCAGTGAGCGACTCTGCTCGCAGGGGTGGATATATCGCTCCGACGTGTTACCGCTGACTAATGGGTGTCACAGTGTAATCAACCACAAGTCCCCTGAAGCTGCGTGCGGTCTCGGATTTCTCCGGCTTTGGTGGGTGAGATCGAAGTTAGCCGAGTAATCCAGCGATTGTGTTCAGTGTAGTGGGGAGCCACTGGCAGTTATTCCCGTGGTAGGGGCATAAAACTGCGACACG
Organism: Periplaneta americana; assembly: GCF_040183065.1. Lineage (NCBI taxonomy): Eukaryota > Metazoa > Arthropoda > Insecta > Blattodea > Blattidae > Periplaneta > Periplaneta americana. The sequence continues at coordinate 5,326,573 of NC_091125.1, read as the reverse complement.
CCTCTGTTGTAAGATTTCTTGTTAGGTGTATAATGCCCAGTTTGAAGGGTAACTTGCGTGAGGTAGGTTACAGAAAAGTCTTCGTATGTTAAATTATGTGTAAATATTTTTTAACACACTATTATGGATGGATCCTCATGGAATAAGATCTGTACTGATCCTGTCAAATATAATCTATAAAAACCGGTAGTCCTACTTACAAGTGATTTGCAATTCTTGTCATTAGAACTGCTTTGGTTTGACAGATATCTTCCTATTCTGCTTCAGCCTTCAATTGTCTGTACATATTAACCATTGCTTATTGTAAGCTGCTCTGTAACGAAAGTATTTTCTTTCTTGATGTAGGCCTATAAGTTCTTCAGCCTCTTTCCATCTGGATATGTTATAACCTTAAAATAAAATGGTTATTGCATTTTAAAATATGAACTACACATTAACCCAACTTCAACCTTGATTTTATTCACTTTCTTTAGACTGAATATTTGTAAGGTTATGTAAAAATTATATTACGTAATTCTCCATAATAACTGCTCCATAGGAGACACAATTTTCTTTTGTTCCACTGACTTCTGTGAGATGATAACTTAGTGATAAACACATGTTTTTAGTTTGCAGCTATAAATGCTTTCAACATGAAAGTCGTTTGATACCTGTATATTCTAATTGATAGATGGAGGTATTTATTACAGCAAACTAATAAACCACGTGTTTACCACTATATACATCTCTCATAAGCCAGTGAAACATGCCTTCTTTGATGTAGCTTCTCTGGAGAATATCTTATATTATGATAAAAAAATGTAATTGTTATATCATATAATTTATTTTTATATGAATAATGTTTTAAAGTTAAAATAATGCTCTTACCTCAGCAGAATCATCTGTTGGCCTAATTATAAATTTCACTATTCTAGAATATAAGTATGCCTATGCAATATGGTATCTTAATACATGTTAAATTAATAACAGTGAATCTTAATACAACACAACATTCTAATATGTTAATTTGTTGTAATATTACAATGTAATGCTACAAAATTTCTAGTTACCTAGAAACATACAATACCGGTAGTTCTGATAATAACAATAATTGCACCACAGAGTTGTATTATGTGGTGTGATGGAAATAGTAACTTCACGTAGAACTCGCAATTCCCGGAATATATTTTTTATATATTATTCTAAACGCCATATAAAATACACGCACAATATTACGTTTGTATAAATCTAGTGAATTTTAAATCGAGTAGCAGGCCGGCCTGAATAATAATTCCAAGTGTACCAACATAAGAACTACAAAATGACTAAGTATCATAATATCTAGAACATGTGGGTGTTGAAGTAAGTGTTGCCAGTAGTGAAGTGAACCTGGGCGCTGCAAAAACACTACATATCAGCTGGTGATCACGTAATGGGGGGAAAAATGTTGAAGTTCCATCTTAGTACCTCAGGATATGCTGTGCCGACAATATTAAGGGTAAAAAATTACAAATTGTGTATGAACTATTCAGCAGTATCATTTCTTAAATCGGCTAATGTTCTGAAGCTAAAACATGTTGTCAATTACTTTGTACAGATTTTGTTTTTCATTTTACAATTTCAAAATTACATCATTCTTACGCACTTATCACAAAAATAGTTACAAATCATACGACTTTACCAAGTGATGTACAGTCTTGAAGAATTTACAAGAGTTGTGTAATTTGTAACAGTTGTTTAATAAACGCATAAAAAAATGTAATTCATTCTTTATCTGTAATGTTTTATACCCATAAACTCAAGAATAATAATATTTTACAAACAATTCAAATTAACGTATCTCTGAAAATATTGAAATTAAGACACAGTCAGGTTTATATGACATTTTATGCTCAGAATATCTTCGGAAATAATCTGTGTAAGCGACGGTAAATCCTCGTGAATCACACTGTGTATTTGTGATATTTCCTGCTTTAGTCTTAACTGGTCGAACTAAGAGCCCATTTTTTTCACAGTATTGGAGTGCCAGCTGCTAGCAACAGTATTACAGAAGATGAGTGCCTTCAGACTGGTGAGAAAACTTACAAATGTGATGTTTGTGAAAAGTGGTTTCACGACTTAGCAAGGCACAAGAGCCATGCTCATTTACACGCGAGCAAGAGCCCGTTCATTTGCGATGTTTGTGGAAAGAATTGTTTGCAGTTGGATCGACTCAAAAGACACTCACATCTTCACGCAAGGGAGAAGGCATTCAGTTGTGATATATGTGGAAAGAAATTTGAGGCTTCTCGTAGTTTAAGAAAACATGCAGTCGTACACACAGGGGAGAAGGCATTCAGTTGTGATAAATGCGAAAAGAAATTTACGCAGTCTAATGGTCTAAAAAGGCATTCACTCATACACACAGGGGAGAAGGCATTTGGTTGTGATATATGTGGAAAAAAATTTACTCAATCTAATGATCTAAAAAAGCATGCACTCATACACACAGGGGAGAAGACATTTAGTTGTGATATATGTGGGAAAAAATTTTTGCAGTCTGGTGATCTAAAACGACACTCACTCGTACACACAGGGGAGAAGCCATTTAGTTGTGATATATGTGGAAAAAAATTTACGCAGTCTAATGGGCTAAAGAGGCACGCACTCGTACACACAGGGGAGAAGCCATTTGGTTGTGATATATGTGAAAAGAAATTCACGCAATCTGGTGATCTAAAAAAACATGCGCTCATACACACAGGGGAGAAGACATTTAGTTGTGATATATGTAGAAAGAAATTTACGCGGTCTAGTAGTTTAAGAAAGCATGCATTTATACACACAGGGGAGAAGGCATTCAATTGTGATATGTGTGGAAAGAAATTTTCAGAATTTTGTCGTCTAAAAAAGCATATTCTATTACACACAAGGGAGAAAGAATTCAGTTGTGATATATGTCGAAAAAAATTTTCAGAATCTGGTAGTCTAAAAAAGTATGAACTCGTTAACACAGGGGAGAAAGCATTCTGTTGTGATGAATGTGGAAAAAATTTTCAGAACCTACTAATCTGAAAAAAAAAAAAAAAAAAAAAAAAAATCTGCACTCATACACACAGAAGAGTAGCTATTCGATTGTATCATATAAAGTGTTTGCGGGAAAAACGATGAATGTCACAGTTTTCTTAAGGTTGATGTCATTATGTAATTCAATGGATTACTGCAAAATTTAATGTTGTTATGAAAAATGGTAAAAAGGAGAATTATCGGAGAATTATCACTACGAATACAGTAATCCTTTCCTTTATTTTCTATAGAAACAGCACTACATCTTGCACTTACAGACTCAATTAGATCATTACCTAATCCTTAACAGAAATGTGACATTTCCCGCAAGCTCTTCATATGTGGTAAGAAATTTTCACAATCTGGTAGTCTAAGGAAGCGTGCACTCGGAACACACAGCATGGTGGGCCAGAATTCGAATCTAGCAGGAAAAAAAATAAAAATTCAACTTACTTTATTCCCCATTTTTTCCCTCTGAATCTGTTAACAGATAATCATAGCTTAAGAAAATTGATCTTAGAGACTAAAAATAAACGGACATGTTTATATATAACAGTCGTAATCTGCACTTCCTTGAAGGAGTGTTCCGTCTCGTCGCTAGTTGTGTGTTAGCAGTGAACTTTGTTGGTTGTTAGTTTGGTGCCAGTGCATTATTGTGAATATCTGATGTATGGAAAAGAAAGCTACAGATATGCACTTGCAAATCAATATAGTTAAAATTCTCATTTTTTCATCAGTAATTTATATTGAAGGTGTTAACAAGCTGATGTAATCGGCGAGTGAAATTCTTATTTTCTAAATTTACACAGTAATTCAAAAATGTATCCAAATGTATCCGTTTATATTTTCATACCAAAATGTACAGAAACTCATAACGATTGAGGGTAAAGTTTCAGTATGTGCCCAATTCTTAGAAATTTTATTTTATTTGCATAGGCGCGCGTTTCTCCGCGACCTCCCATTACGCATTGTGAGTTATGAGAAGTGTTGAGTGATAAAACACAGAGTGAGGATCAGCTGGTGCATTATGTAGAATCTAAACTAAACATAGGGGACTCTTCTTCTTCTTCTTCTTAAGTATTACGTTGTTTTAAAATATCACTGAGTGTTTTCAAATGCAGATTTCAAGAGCGATGACAAAAAGTAATAGAATTAAACTAGGTTTCTAACAATAAATTCCAATTCGCTAGAAAAAAACTACATTTTTCTGATGAAGTTTATAAAGCTACATCATAAAATTTTAAAACGGCCATTTCAGTTTCGTTCACCTCTAAACGTGGAAGGCCTAGAAAACTCTTTGACTAAAGAGGAATGAAAACTAAAGAGAAAAGGTTAGAAGCTTCAATTAAAGAGCAATCGCAACAATAATTAACAGTGGCTTCTCAAATCTCACCTCGAGCTTCCGGTAAAAGGGACGCAGCAAAATTTATTGAGAACTATACCGAAACTACCCCTCGCAGAGCCACTAGATACAGAAAGGCATACGAGTCATCCCACCCATTATCTATTCCATATTCTGCAGAAGAAGCTGTGTCATTTCTTATAGACAATAATTTATCTAAAATCCAATATGGTGATACACGCATGGGGGCTAAACAGAGGCATAGTAATATATATCCATCATACCATTCTGCCAGGGAAGCAAAATTAAGAAGTTCTCCACCAAAAGGAAACGTGAAAGTTACAGAATATTTCGCCGAAATAGATTTACAGTCACTGTTAGATCACATAATTGAACGACTTGTGAAGATAAATGCAAACAAGTCGAAGAGTGAAAGAAAATAAAGCAGGTAAAAGTGAGAATTCGAAATGAGGCAGTAGAACAAGTGGGCAGCTTCAAATACTTGGGGGTACTGTAAGCAGTAACATGAGCTGCTGCCAGGAAGTCAAAATGAGGATAGCAATGGCTAAGGGAGCTTTTAATAGAAAAAGGAGCATCTTCTGCGGAGTTTGGAAAAATACCTAAGGAAGAGACTAGTGAAGTGCTTTATGTGGAGCAGAAACATGGATTACGACGAAGTGAAGAGAAACGACTAGAAAAGCTTTTGAAGTATGAATGCAGCGTGTGAAATAGACAGAATAACAAATGATCAGGAAGAGGAAAAGGAATTGGTTGGATCAGTGGCTCAGAAGAAACTGTCTACTGAAGGATGCACTGGAAGGAATGGTAAACGGGAGAAAAGTTATCTTGCCAATTGGAATGTTATCAGAAGAGCCCCTAGAGACAAGATATAAGCACTTAACAAAATACAGGGAAAGCCATGCCAGAAAGTTTTCTCGTAGGGCTACTATACAGAATGTTTTTAATATCTTACTCGTAACTTCGGATCCTGCGATTGCTCAGTTGATTGCTGCATCGAGGAATAGAAAGAAGGGATCATTATCCTTAGAGTTCGTTGTTTGCTCATGGAACCAAGATTAACTGGAGCTTCTTATGAAAAGGTAAGAACCGAGGTGGCGGTGAAGACGACGACGACGACGACGACGACGATGATGATGATGATGACACGGACGAAGGTGGTTATAATTCTACAGATGATTCTAGTCCCTCATCAAACGCTGATTACAGTTCCAAATAGGTAAGCTCTAATATTACTAAAATGTTTGTGGTAGCTAACCTCCACAAAGTTCATGGCCATTCTTTTGGCTTTTCTGTTATCTATTATGTTTAATTTTCCTTATACAATCATTTTGTCGCCTACTGATATAACATTTTATGTAAATTAATTTTTTCCCGCTAGAATCCCATTCTGGCCCACTGTGCGTATTCTGTTGTCATATATTTGAGAAGGAATGTTCGAAATGTGGTAGTTTAAAAAAACGTGCGCTTGTGTGCTCGAGAGAAGGCATTCAGTTGTGATATATGTGGGAAAAGAATCTCGGAATCTGGTAATGTAAAAAGTATGCACTTTTTCACATCAGGCAGAAGCCATTCTGTTGTTATTTATATTGAAAGAAGTTTGCCAATTCGAGTGATGTGAAAGAGCATCCACTGGTACATACAAGCCGTTGACACAGTGAAACACTTGGAAAGAAATACAAGCTCCTAATTAATTTTTTTTATTTTTACAGCACCGGGTTGAACAGGTCACTAAACCTAATTTTTGCGTGGTGAATTCAAATCTGTTAACTATTTTTTTCGTATCACGTACGGTTTATTTTGCCATGCAGACAAATATTTAATATTGTAGTAATTTATATTTTTACGTACATTTTAAAATTCGTTACACCATGCAAAGCATGGTACTATCTCAGTTGTTCAGACGCAACAGTTTAAAATGAAATTCAAAACTTCAAACATATCTTATGAAATCTATTTTTTACTTCGCTTCATTGAAAATGAATGCTTAGTTGACATGCATTGTGGTTCTCACGAGGGTTATGTCTTATTAAATACCAACAATAGTCAGCCATCCTGAAGATCTCTCATCAATCCTAGCTCCTCGTTTCCATCTCTTTCATAATCTGATGGAGTCGCTCACCCCACTGTTCACTTAAGGCTGGTTCACAATAAACCGGAAACGGAAATGACAACAAAAACGAGAACGGAAATAATGTTAAAATGAACGTATTTAAATGTGAGCATTCACAATAGTGAATTGTGAATACTCACATTTAAATGCATTTATTTTAACAATATTTCTATTCTCGTTCTCGTCGTTTTTGTTCCCGGTTTATTGTGAACCAGGCTTTAGTGCTCCTAAGTTTACCAGGAAATGTTCAGGCCGAGAATGCAGTCAAGCTTATAGCACATCCGAGTGGTTTTAAATTTTCGAGCATGGTTTTCGCAACATGCTAATGTTGGTCATCTTTAACATTACCCAGAAACTTGTTACTAACATCCTTGAATGAGTCGCAAGCCTGAAACTCTAAGTCAGTCATAATATTTCTAAAATCAGAATCCTTAATCAGTTTCTGGATCAGCAACGTCTTCCCTCACTTTTGATTTGGCAACTTGTGAAATTTCTGAACAAGGTATTGAAAAAAAGGATCACTTTTGTAAAAAGCTTTGACAAATTGCTTCATTATTCCTAACTTTATGTGTGAAGGGGCTAGCGAAACTTTTTGTGAGTCCAATTAGTGGAACATTTGTAAAATTTTTTTTCCCTGGCACCAATTCTTTTCCTTTGGGCCGCCAATGTGTAATTTCCCAAAGTCTCTCTCTGGCTCTAGAGTCCCATTCTCACAATAAGCATGGAAATTTGATGTATCCACCTTGTTGCCTCAATAAAATACCTCACACCTTAAGATCACAGCACACGTACCACTTGTTCATCATATTTGATTTTCTCTAAAACAGTAGGCCTGTACAAATTTCGATACGTTTGTTTAAGGACTGTTGAATGACCTACTGGAACTGAAACAACAATATTTCCATTGTGAAGAACACATTTTAGACTTCGTTAACCGAATTAATAAATAGATAGCTGTTCCTAGCGATCAATCAACCTAGAGATATCACAACAGTACACTAGGTTACTAGGTTTTACTCGTTTACACAATTTAATATACCATGTTATAAGTTGGACGCAAATGACGGATCTTTTAGTTTTGTGTTGAATACAGAATTGTGCATTGTCTATATATGTAATATGCAAGAACCAATGTTTTTCTGGAAATCTCTGCATTCGATTTTGTTTTTATGACATACAATATCCTGTGTCGCAAAATCGTCGTAGAAATGTGAAATATTCGCAATGTAGTCATCAGAAAATTCATTGACGTGTTCACACAGGTTTGAAGGCATTCAGTTGTGATACATGTGGAGAAGGCATATATGGAAAGCTGTCTTCACAATCTGTCGATCAGAAAAAGCGTGAACGGATTCATACACATAAGTGGGAGGCATAATACAAATGGAAAGAAATATTCGGAATCGAGAAATTTGAAAGACCATGGACATGTACACACGCTACAAGCCATTCTGTTGTGATATATGTGGAAAAACGTTTTCGCAATCTAGCATTCAGGAAAAGTATGAATGCACATACACATCCCGAAGATATATATAATTATGGTCTTTGTGGGGAAAAAAATCTGTTCCTGGAAGTTTGAAATTTCATGCAGGTACTGACACGGGTAAGAAGCCGAAACATTTGGAAGACCCGTGCTCAATCTGTTAAGATTTAAAAACCTGCACTTGCGAGAAGCCTTTCACTTGGAATATTTATGGAACTAACATTCCATTGTTAGTAAAGACTGGTTCACAATAAACCGGGAACGGAAACTAGAATGAGAACGGAAATAATGTTAAACTGAATGCATTTAAATGTGAGCATTCGTAATAGTTAATATGTGAATACATTTCTTTTAACAATATTTCCGTGCTCGTTCTCGGTTTATTGTGAACCAGCCTTCAACTTTAAAAAGCAAGCAGTCATAGGTGAGAAGTAATTCAGTTATGATGTGTGTGGAAAAAATGTTTCGCATTTGGGAATTTTAAAAAAAAGCATACACTTTCATACACAAGTGAGAAGTTCAGTTGTGATGATTGTGACTGCAATGTTTGTGTAAATGTTTCTGGTTTTCGCAAGGTGTGAAAGACATTTAGAGACAGAAATACATGCTACAAGCCACTTAAGTGCGATTTTTGTGGGAACCTACACGTATTCCGGTCCCCTCAAAAGCCTGGCACACAGTCATAAAGGCAAGATACTGCAATGAGTAAAGCAGTAACAGCTTATGAATAATTTAGTGCTACAGTACATTTTTTTAACAATGAAAGAAGTTACAAGATTGAAAATATTGTGTTATATATTACCAAGCGTAAGAAGATCATTTTCCGCTTGCGTATATAATAAGTGTCAAAAAGGTAATGCAAGAAGGATGTGGTAACAGTAGTGAAAATACAAGAAAATTAGTAGTAAGAACAGCAAAGTGTATCGAAACATCAAGTATCAGATGTGCTGTATAGAGTTGGAGAAGTCGGGTACAAGACTATAAAAGTTGAAAACAAAGATATTAATTTTAAGTTAGACAGAATAGCAGAAGAGAATATATAAGTTCTTTTAGAAGAGTTACAGTCATTAGGAATAAGTACGAGAACATAATTTCAAGAAAACTGGTATTGTCTTAAGAATGTGTAGAGGTCTGTAGCCGAACTCAGATGGTTTTGTAAGCTTAAAGTGTGTAGTAAATAAAATGAGAAAATGATAAGAATTTGTAATTATTGTAAGTGCTAAAGAAGGCGTTGCTAGGGTTTGGTTCATGAATTGAACTGCAGCTAATTCAAACAGGTGATGGATTTTGTGTTCAAGATGAAACATTTCTTTGAGGTGAAAAGGAAAATTGTATTAAAACAAAGACGTATTTTTATCTTCAAAGATAAGGCAAAATTCAGTATGAAAGAAAGTGCCATTCCAGTGGCTAGGCAACGTGTAAGAGTGGCTTTGTCAATCGGGAGAGCACTCAGAGTAAAGCAATGTGATGTAGGAGAAAAATAATAGAAAATGTTCACGATCCTTCAGATTGGGTTAGTAATTTAGTAGATGTAGGGAAACCTGATAAATCGCTGCCATATTGGTGCCTCTATCATAGGCTTACTCTCGTGTGGTAAAGGATGGGTAGAACGGAGAAAAATTCTCTTTCACACCAGGACTCGAACCCGGGTTTTCAGCTATGTGCTGGCGCTTTATCAACTAAGCCACATCGGATTCTACCTCCAATGCCGGAACTTAGACATTCAAGATGGATCCTTGTTCCATCGGACCCCGGCCACTTGGTCACTCTTGAGTGCATCTCTGTACATCACATATTGTGTGGCACAGAACATGAGGTAGGCCACCATAGAGGAACTGAGAGGGATTCAATCCGGCATAGGAACTGGAATCCAGTGGGGCTTAGTGGATAAATCGTCAGCATGTAGAGCAGAAAACCCGAGTTCGAGTCCTGGTGCTGGAGAGAATTTTTCTCCGTTCTGCTCATTCTTCACCATGTGGTAATGCAGATTCCTGCACTTCGGTACATCATAGTAATCACTCTCGTGTATTACTAACAGTGATTATTGTGGTTTGTTCTTGTCCTGTTAAGTCAGTAACATTTACAAAACCTACAATATCTTTAGTATTAGAGGACAAAAATTCACTCCGGCATAAAATGTCAGCATACATGCCCAACTTGGAGTCAGGCCACAAAGGGAAAAACACTGGAGGAGAGGGGTTCGATCCAGTGCTGTGGATTGAACTTCGGCGTAGCTCAATGGTGAGAGCGCTTGGTACGTAGAACCAAGGACCCGGGTTCGATCCCCGGTGCCGTAGCAAATTGTTCTCCTCTAATATTAATTGTTATCATAACAGATGTATTCTGTAGGACCAAAAGATAACGATCTTTACGTAGATTCCACAATATCTTGCCTTACTGTATTACTTTGCATATCTAAGTACCTAATGCTCAGTATCAATTGCTCACATCTCATCCACTACTATTGTAAAATACCACTTTTCACACAATCTACAATTTTCTGAAGTATTAACCCTTCGCAACATTCAAATAAATCATTTTGGCTGGTTTATTGATAATGATTCCATTTTTGAGAGCTGTTTCTAAATGTTCTTTAAATAATGCATCACCATCACCACTGATTCGATATCTAACAATGGTGCGAAAATTTTTTCCCTTTCACATACCACGCTTGATTTCAGTAGGATTTTTCAGTTATTCCTATGACCTCTGATTGGAAAATTATAAAGCAAACCTTGGCGTAATGAACCTTCAACATTGTATACCATAGCGAGGAACACTTTCACAAACTTTGCATTCATTTAATGACTGCAGATAGCATAAATATAGTGGGGCCACCTTAGGATTTATACGTAGAGATGGACCCAGTTGACGGCCATATACTGCAAATGCAGGGAGTCTTGTTAGTTGCGGGGATGCTGTCTCAGCATTTGGCTGTGTATTCGTGTGTAGCTAGGTGCGTACGTTTTGTAAATTCTGTGCTAATTCTTTGTTATTTCTTAAAAAAAAAAGAATGTCAAGATATAACTAAAATGTCTCCTGAATGTAAACAAGAAATTTCCTAAGATTCCAGGAATATATGTATAGCTAGTAAGAGATGTCATTCTCAAAGGAAAATATCCTACTATCATCACCTTTATATAAAACATCAGTTTATCCTTTCAAAAATGAGTACTACATAAAAACACTAAGTTAAAGCGTGGGGACCCTATCTTGCAGTTGTTGATCCTGCAATTCACAAACAAGCAGCCGCAATAAAGCAGCCTCTAACTGAAAAATTTTCCAGCTGAAATGTACATTAACAAATACAATATATATTATAACCAAGTCCACACCTGTGGAGTAACTGTTAGCGCGTCTGGCCGCGAAGCCACGTGGCCAGGTTCGATTCCTGGTCGGGGCAAGTTACCTGGTTTAGGGTTTTCCCTGAACCCAGTATGAGCAAATGCTGGTTAACTTTCGGTGCTGGACTCCGGACTCATTTCAGTGGCATTATTATCTTTATCTCATTCAGACGCTAAATAACCTAAGATGTTGATAAAACGTCGTAAAATTACCTACTAAAATAAAATAAACTTATTGCTCTATCCCAGTGTAAACAATATGCAGATGAGACTTCACCTGTGCGAAAGAAACTTGGTACTTTTAACCTTCCATATTCCAGTTAATTCTTTCTGCACACATCGCATTTCAATGATCTCTCGCCTGTATAGGCGGACGTGATCATAGAGATAACCCGCTTGTGAAAAAGAATTTCCGCAGACATCGCATTTGAATGCCTTTAGGCTGTGTGAATGTGAGTCATTCCACGTCAAATCGCACAAATTGACTTTCATGTCTCCGATTTAGATTAAACAAATTTTACACATTCTATGGATTAAAAAGATAAATACGTGTTTTATTATTGTTGTCTATATCGATTATTGTAGTAGATATATATTATCAAAGATTCTGAAATAATTCACGCATCATTATTGTTAAACGTGATCATCTCCACTAATAATCATCACAGAGATTTGCTCTTTGTCTCAATTTGAAGGCAGCAGAGCATACTTTGTTCTTCGCATAATAATATAAAAATATATACAGGGTGTTTAAAAAATACGGGGCATAATTTCAAGTATGTATTTTCCACATGTAGACAATCAAAATAGTTCATTACAACATGTGTCCGGAAATGCTTCATTTCAGAGTTATGGCCTTCACAACATTGAAGTTTACCGGAACGTTTTTCTTTCCGCTGGTCGTTGTCATTACAGAAGATGTTCAAAATGTCCACCTCCTGCTTGCATACAGATCTCACATCGATGTCTCATTGACCTGCGAACACAATCCCGAACTCCAGGAGTATTGCGTATGTCCTCAGAACGTGCCACAATTCGATTCCGAAGGGATTCCAAATCAGGCACCGGACACGAATAAACCAATGATTTTAAATGGCCCCACAAGTAGAAATCGAGAGGGTTCAGATCAGGTGAGCGTGGAGGCCAAGCAATTGGGCCACCTCTACCTATCCATCGATCAGGAAACCTTCGATCCAAGTACCAGCGAGCCGTATGACTGAAGTGTGCAGGAGCGCCATCATGCAAGAAGTGAATGTGTTGACGATTGATCAGTGGAGTGTCTTCTAAAACATGAGGTATGGTGTTTTCCAGGAAGTTTGTGTACGTCTGCCCCGTAAGTCTGTTTACAAGTACATGGGGTCCAACTAATCGATCACCAATGATACCGGCCCACATGTTGAGGGAGAACCGCACCTAGTGATGAGATGGAACAGTTGCACGTGGGTTTTCATAGGCTCATACATGCTGATTGTGGAAATTTGTTATGCCATCTCGTGTCAACTGTGCTTCATCTGTAAATAATATTAAGGCAGGAAAGTTCGGATTTACACCACACTGCTGCAAGAACCACTGACAGAACCTAACTCGTGCAAGGTAATCTGCTGGTGACAGGGCCTGTACACGTTGCAAATGATAAGGATACAATTGATACTCTTTCAACAGTCTCCAGACAGTCGTATGAGGAACATTGACTTGCAATGCTACCCTTCGTGTGCTGATAGAAGGAGTCATGTTCACAGTCTCCAGAATCTCCTCCTGTACTTCTGGAGTTGTAGATCTTGGTCGTCCCCTTGCCAAACCAGGAGAGTTAAATTTTCCATACTCGCACAGACGGTAATGGAGACGTACAAATGTCTTCCGATCTGGACATTGTCGCTGTGGGTACCGCTCCTGGTACAAACGACGAGCCAGCGCAGCATTGCCGTCCGCCTTACCGTACATGAAATGTATCTCTGCCAGCTCTTGATTTGAATACATGTCGCACAGTCTAACGCCTACACAACACTGAATGTAACCTTCGCCTCGGAATGAACTGTCAGAGTGCCCTCTTAATGCCTCCTTTGATGGCAACGACCTGCGGAAAGAAAAACGTTCCGGTGAATCCGGTGAGGGGAACGCTTCATCACTACATAATAAAATAAACGCACGTGGGATAAGACACGTATTCGCATAGAGTGGAACTGAAACTAAAACCGTAATGTAACTATCACAATGCAAAACTGATGCTATCGATGTCGTTCCTCTTCCGACTGTACTCTTGAATGTCATTCAAGTTATCTCGTGAGCTATCCTGTCGTTTGCTCTTCCTTACCGAATAGTTTCGTTCGCATTCCCATCGTCGATAATCCCTGCTTGCGAGACCTCTAAGCGTGAATGTTTATTTAAACTTGCCAATGCTAAGAAATACATTGCATTCACTTCGCATTTCAATGGCTTTCGCCTGTGTGTATGTGTGCATGTCTCCTTAAAGCTGACGATTTTAGAAAAGTTTTTCCACACAACTCGCATTTGAATGGCCTTTCGCCAGGGTGTATACGTGCATGTCTGTCTAAATCTCCCGAAGATTTTCCACACACCGCACATTTTAAAGGCCTTTCGCCTGTATGAAAGCGTATATGACGCGTTAAATGTCCTAAATGTGGGAAGCACTTTCCACACACATCGCACTTGAATGGTAGTTCGCCTGTGTGAATGCGTACATGTTGCGTTAAATGTCCTATTTGTGAGAAACATTTTCCACACACTTTGCATTTGAATGGCCGTTCGCCTGTGTGAATGCGTACATGTTGCGTTAGATGTCCTATTTGTGAGAAACATTTTCCACACACTTCGCATTTGAATGGCCTTTCGCCTGTGTGAATGCGTACATGTCTGTTTAATTCTGACAATCGTGGAAAACAGTTTCCACACACATCGCACTTCAATGAGTTTCTTATTGTGTATATTTGAAGTTTCGGAGATTGCGATGTTACAAAAACATCGTTGCATTTGTTACACTTCAAACAATTATGACCGACGTCACTGATGTTCGAACAGTCTGGTCTGTTGCTAGCACACTGTAAGAAATCTTCTTCTTCACGATCAATGCTGGCCTGTTCTCGAGACACTCTCTTCTCAACATTATGTACAATGCTGAAATGAATATAAAAATATATCAGTGACCTCAAGAGATGGGGAAATAAAATAGATAAGTTATTTTGGAACTGTTCGAAAAAGTAACAGGACCTTGAAATACTACATTCCAAAATAACAGTGTTCTTCTGTACTAGTACAAAATACTAGCTCTCATACACTAGTTTCACTTTGGAACTACATTACGACAACACCTGTTACACAGATCTAAGCATCATTGGCACTATTGAAAGCAATAGTGGTAATTTTTTCTACACAAGTTAAGAAATGTTAGAAACTGAAGGAAATGATAATGTACTTAAAATCATAACCACATTAAAAATTGTATCTAACTTGGAAGTTGGCTAAGAGCTAGAGACTAAATAATTTCCTATAAATTCCAGCACCTGCATTTCCATTATCTTAAGTCATCTATCTGTGTAAACATGAAACCGTTGTGTTTTAGAGAATCTTGCTTGAATAGTCTCCAAAGCTATCGCTTTTAAAACAGTTGTGTTTTCATCTGGTTTACATGGCATATTTTGTGTACATTCAAATTTAACTCTGTGACTTGGATGTAGGACTTTTCCTAATTTATTGTAAGTTCTAAATCATATTTCTTTTGTGTTTTTTTAACATTTTTGGAAAAAATCTTGAAGAATTCCAGATAACGTTTATAATATCTTTTATCCTGATAAAATCTCCAGTATTGTTTGAAAGTGTCCTTAGTTACTCAAAGAGTGTGGTAATTTGTTTTTCAATATTCATATAATCGAGATGTTTTGCGTAACTATCTGCATGGCTGTCATTGGAGTAGATGTAATGCCACTTGTTATTAATCTTAAAGATTGATTTTGAACTATTTCAAATTCTTGTTAATGTTGTTGCAAGAAATCAGTTCGCTTCCTCTTTCTTAGAATTACTGTTCTCGGCTGGAAAAATGCTTTGTTCACAGCGAAGGAACACAGGATTGGTCTCGAATGTTATTAATGGTTTCCAGCGAGATTCTGCCAACAACAATCTCTACTTAATGTATGTGATCGTATGGTTCTCAAAGGACGGCAGAATAATAACGCAGCAGATATAATAAGAGTTCTAATATCTCACATATCACAATAATGACAATTTTGGTGGATCATATCATCTCAGTACAAAAATATATTGAGCCCATAATAAAATTAACCACATATAAATGGTAGGTACAACACAACATACATTATAAAATTTATGTTCTTCGTCATCATTAAAAGACGCTGAGAAAGACTGCAAGAAAAACAAAACCCGCACAATACACTCACCTCTCAGTCAACACTTTATCCTCCTCTATAGAGACTTCCTGCTTAACTCTGTCCAGATCGAACACATATTCCTGAAATAAATCACTAAGTATTAAAGAGAGCTTTAATTGAGCACTTGGAATCAATTTCACCCTTGAAAACATGTGCATGTTATTCATGAAGGCTCCGAAAAATGCATAACCACAAATTGGTACAATATGTTATGTAAGGAAACGGTAAATGGTTACTTATTGAAAAAATTAGTACTGTCGCTGTGTACATCATTGGTGAAAATTTTATTTCCTCAAAATTTAGAATCTCTAGTACATGTTCTTTTCACGTAAGATAGCAGAATATGAAGGTTTTGCCTCCACTCCTGCAAACTGGCCTTAGACAGTATTACTACTAGATTGTTAAAGACCAATAGAAATATTCATAAGTAGAAATCATTCAGGTATGGAACCTGAAATATATCGTCGTGAGGGCCGTGCACGATGTCTCAATCGACGAAGTTGCTTTCAGTCATCAGCGCTATCTTTTCACTCGGCATTCCCGAAAGTTCCATAACTCACAGCAGCGAGGAATTGTGGATAGTCGAGAGAGGGAGAAATGAGTTTTCTTGAACAGGCGGATCATCGTACACCGTTACTCGGAAATTCGATAGCGCCTGGTAGGGGCGAGAGGTTTGGAAACTTGCTCCCATCTAGTATAGACAAGAGACGTGGAAGATTGCTGCTGCTGCTGAAATAAATCGCGGCAGTTACATCTTGTATAATTCTGGAAGGATCCAAGTACAGACAAAGGTATTGCTTATTCTGAGATTCGCCTGGTGGTAAAGTATTGGCTTCGTATTTAGCAAATTCTTGGAAAGATTCCACCTCTCGTCAGTCTACCATATATTTCAAGTCATGTAATATTGTGCAGATGTGTGTGTGCATTTCTTTTTACTGAGGCGAGTTAACTTCAAGTATTGTATTGGCTATGAATTAATGTTATTCAGAATATTGCCCTGTCTATCGTGTCTTATATTTTCCACATTGTTATATTTCTTTCATCATTAGTATTTATTATTACGTCAGTGAATTACATGCAATGTATTTGTATACTTTTATTTACTTTTACTTAATTACATAGGCTATAAATTGTTGAATATTCACTCTTGCTTATTTGTTTGCTTCCACTGCGCTACTTTGATCAAATCCAATTCACCTTTTACATCGGACCTAGTAGTCGTAACCAATATGCTGTGAAGCGTTTCATATGGTTTCGACAATTAGTTTTGAATAGGTGGAACGTTTCAAGTAGGAAGGTTTGTAAAATTTTTGATGAGATCATTTCCAGGGCAGATAAAGCACATTATGACGGATTCAAGTGCTAGGTAACTAATGTAAATACTGATTTTATAACTGTAATCCAGGAAATTATATAAAGAAATCGAAATATGGGACAGGCAGTGTGAATCGAGTTGCACGAGCTACACAACAGTGTGGCGTGTTTTCATAGATTTGCTTGTAACAAAATAAAGCAAACTGTTATAAACGAAGCTGTATTATTATTATCATTATTAATATTACTTATTTTTCTATAAACTTACTTCTTAAAACAGTTAGAGAACTTCCAAATCTCTTGTGAGTTTTGGACAAACCTATACATCATCATGAACCTATTGATGAATGTCTAGCATAGTAATAGATAGACCAGTACAAAAAAGGGGAATTTTGTAAAGTTAAATGAAATCAAGTCTCTAGCCACAAGAACTTTGTCCATATATTCAAGATAGTTCTCTGTTAACAATTATAAATATATATTTGCGAATTATTATTCTATTTGAAATGTAAAAATGAAAGCTGTCCAAATTTAGAAAATATTGGAAACAAGAAAACTGTTAATACTGTACACAGTTAATGGTTCTGACATAAATAAAAGTGCTCTACCTGTCAGTGAACAACTTACATTAACTTCGCATTTCACGAATGCAAAGCTCGTAGGTACTGCACTGTCTTCAACCTTTGTCTCCGATTTGATTTCGTAACTGTGGTCCACGCATGCTGTCTTCATGCCCGTCACTTCCAGATGCGGTAAATTCCCTTTCTATAGAACATAAAGACAACATTAATGATTTTATTTAGTTTCTTCTTCAATTGACTTCACTTGCCACAACCGTCAATCTAGTCCTGCATGGCTGTTATTGGCTAACTCTCTCAACACAGGTAACAAGTTAGATAAGACAACTGTAGGCAAAAAGGGAACAAGACCATAGGGACACAGACAATCACTGATAATGGGCCAAGTGTTCCTTGTGCAAATAATTTATATACTGTGATTTATATTCTATACCATGTCTGCAAATGTCTTTTCGAGTGTGATATTTTATTAATCATTACTCAGAACAATAACAAATATAAGTACTGTATACTCCTCTGGAACTTTTAGACAAACAAATAAAACCAGGCAAACGTTTCACTTTACCTTTGATGAAGAGTTATTTTCTTCTAATATGTATGTGTTGTCATGGTCCAACGGATCAACCTCAGATTCCATCTTTATTAAAGCCGTCACAACTGAAAAAAGAGGTTATGTAACTGACAGAGATTTTATAGAAACTAAGTTGATGAGAAACTTTCATACAAGTTGCTACCATCTAATTCACATGACACTTTACCGTAACCATCTTCTTTCACAATAGATCTGCCAAGACCCTGGAATTCGCTGCCTGCTAGTATTAAGGACTGTCGAAATAAAATTATCACGAAACGTAAACTTACTAGGTACTTGGTCAGTAACTGAGACCCTTCCAGACATGGCTTCTTGTAAATAGTGTCTACTCTAGCATAACATACTTCAATCTTCAGTAACTTCATCAGTATTTAATTATTCTACGTTTAATTTGCACTTCAATTACTAATTTCTTCTTAACTTCCACAATAAACTGTGTAGGCCTACTTGCATTCTTGAATACACTTCTTTAACACGTTTTGTATAATCACTGATGAACTATTAAGTCATTTTAATTAAATAACGACTTCACAATAATCAGGTATAACAACACCATAGTATCAATTGTTGACACTGTCAAATCGTTATTTATTTAATTTAAATAACTTAGTAGTCCACCAGTAAATTGTCTAGCCATTACTAATTAGATAATATTTTAATCCTTAGGTTGTATTATAATTTGCCATTTTAATGTATTCAGGGTATCTAGTTGTAATCCCCTGGAAAAGGAAAAGAGAAGGCCTGATGGCCAATTCTCTACCAGGTTAAATAAATAGATACCTAAATACCGAAAACTTCATATTTAATTTCTAAACATATCTGTTACAGAAGAATATGCAACATATTTAGTACTATTATAGCGAGAAACCTCATACTGTAGCAGAAAGGTGTTTTCTCCAATATGTCAGGTTCCAAACAAATCCCCATCATCTTATCTCATCGTGGTCGTAGCTATGGCACACCCTGCACAACGATTCTGTCGGTAAATAATATGTCGCATCATATGGGTGAATGACGAAGAGTCAATACCTGCCGTTACTTAAAAAAAAAAAATTCTCTACACACAACACGAAATTTGCCAATAGTGTTATCATGGAAACTGGAAATTTAGGTGGGGAGAAAGCGTTGCTTACGAGATTATATACAAGCTAGCGCATAACGCTTGAAATACGGGTCTAAAATGGTACCCTCGTAATACCAATTCCGCTGCTCGGAGCGCTGTTCGGTTCTAGATATTTGTAGCAGAACACTTAAATGGCATTGACATTTAGGGCATTTAGAGGACTCGCCATTCTTTATTAAATGCTTCGTACAATAATTTATGGTCAATAGACGTAATTTCAAAACTTCTACGTCACAATTACATTAAAAAGAATGGCTGTTATTCTTGATATTGAAAGATATTACATATTATAAACTAAGGTACTATCTTTCTGTTGTTCAATTCATATACCGTACCTTTTCAGAAGTAATGAAAGAAACGTAATATATTTTACATGAAAACTGTAGTCCACCCTTTTCACGTATTTATTATTATTATTATTATTATTACTATTGTTATTATTATTCCATTGAATTAAGGTATTGTATTATCTTCCATTTCCCTGACTTCAATATTTAATCATTTCTAAGTGGCCCTAACTTATCCCTCTTTTTTTTTTTAATATACTGACGTTGAAGTGTTATGATTTTTACTAAAGCAAACAGAAGTCACAATACATGATTAGTACAATTGTGTGGTTTTTCTTGCACACCTTGTAGTAGTGAAATAAATATGTAAAAGGCCTGCTGATTAACATGGATTGCACCCTTTCCCTCTTACTTCAAAATTCCAACCTTGTGCACACAAAATAAATTATTGGCACCGAAAAGTGCCTTTTCGTAAATATAACGATGCGCATTCGACAAACGCAGACAAATCTGGTCTTTTTTTAGTATTTTAAGACATAATTTGTTAGGTGCAATCCGTGTTTTAAAATTTTTCCTTCACAATGTAGTTACTATAATACAGGCATTATGTTATTTGATAGAATCCTATACTGAATTAACATCAGTTCCAAGATAAAGTGTACATTTTTTAAAGACTATCTTCGTATCTTTGCTATTTATCTTTTACTTTAGTTTCCAACATTCCCAATTCTGCTTTCAAACAGTAGCGCCAACTTATATGGGCTCGTGGGCTCCGAGCCACCCAATGTCGTGTTGTGAGATTTATTTAACTTAAGCCTCTTTAAATGTTTGAGCCCACCCACTGTTTTCCAAAAGTTGGCGTCACTGCTTTCAATAGTACCAAACATATTCCGTTCTGTGGAACAGGCGTTGTCATAATGTAGTTCCAAAGTGAAACTAGTATTTGTAACCGCAAGTATTTCGTACTAGCTCAAAGCAACACTGTTATTTTGGAACATAGTGTTCCAACGTGCTGTTACTTTTTGGAACAGTTCCAACATAATTATTTTTCCTTACCTCTACGGTACAGTCTAGATCATATATGTTGCATATTACATGATCTAGGGTTACAGTGAACGCACTGCACTTAAAATATCTGTTGCGTGCGATTCGTATGAGGAGTGCGATACGATGTACTGAACGCTTACCTTTACAGGAATTCTGTGCGGGGACAAAATGCAGGCATGTTTGAAATATTTCTGGTTACAGTGCGTGCAAACTACCCTTTATAGAAACCAAGGAACTTTGTAATTACAAGCATTACTATCAATAAAGTGTCATTGTAATAGCATTATAAATTAAACTTACTTTATTCCCCTTTGTGGACACTGCTTCTGGATAGTGTCACTGCCCCATAGATCTGGGTGCACATGCGAATGCCTCTGTGTATCACATAACACATAATTTGGGAACTGAAATACGATATTTCCTGGAAGTGTTTAATATTACTGTAGGCTATAATGTAAGCAAACGTAGGCTTTAACCATATCTTCACTATTGGTACCGATATTTTACTGTTATTAGTCTCGTAAGAGGTAAGAGCTTGAACTATAATATCAAAACAAATTTGAAATTTTGTTACTATATTTCATTCCGATAGGTGGTATGTTAGTGGGTACTGGCTCATTCGCTATTTTGGATCTCAGTTCAACAATTATAGGGGTTAGGTGTTCCAAATAGTCATAAACTAGTAATATTTAAGTATTCTATAAATTGTACAGTATCCGGCTACCCACTGTTCTTTGAGGATGTATGAGCGCTGCTGGTGTTGTATCCTTGGGGTAACCAGATATAAATCCCATAGATCATCTGTGGGCGTTTCTCGACACTGAATTCAGACAAAGGGAACTTAAGAATGAACAGTATCTGAAGGATGCCATCTTAGAAGAATAGAATAAAATTCCGCCTTTCAACACAACAAATTTGGTGGCATTAATGTCAAGACGTCTCACAAGAGTTGTGGAAGCAAAAGGAAATCCCACCAAGTATTAATTAATATGATGAAAAATGGGACATTAATTTGTAACTGTACGAACACTTTTCTTTGTTATTCTTAATTTTTTTAGAGAAAGAAAATAAATTTGTATTAAGAAAATTGGTCCTGCTTAATCATGTGCATTATAAATTTGTTAGTTATGTTATTAGGTGTATAGAAAAAAGTAATTCTTGCTTTTACTAAGTATTTAAACTCCACATATATCTATTTAGTTAAAATATTTTGGTGTATGAAGACTTTGTACACTCACTGTAAGTACACTTCCTCAATTCTTTGTTTTATACGCTATCTTTGGGTTACTTGTTCATAATAATATATATATATCCGATATAGGGTTTCTTAAAACTCATACACATTGATTTTAAAGGGTGGGTGAAACTTGGTATCCCCCCTCCTCACTATATACGGGAGAGGAAACGTATTTAAACAATTTTCACATTCCGTGGCTCAAATCACTTAAATAATCCCCTCAACTAACCCACTACCCTTGTCACATACCTCAGCTTCTAGCTATCCCCTGATTTAACCCATATAACCTATAAGGAACTCAAATCAGATTATATCCGAGAATGGCCTTTTAAAGTATTTCTTGATTGATTAATAATATCCTCTTAATTAATTTTCATCATGCAATATTTGAAGAATTTGACATTTCTCACACTGAAACTATCACGAAAGTTATAAATAACATTATCTACTGAACTTTTCCCATGTTGTCAACTGAACTCGTTACATCCTATGACGAAAAACATACTGACACCGCAGTGGTAATATTATTTACCAGATATGCCATGGTGCTTCTAAGGGCGAGTTACGACAGTGGCCTACATTTGTAGTACACATAAACTGTCTACTTCATAGCATAGTGGCTAACTTATGTTCGCGGATCGAATCTCGTCGCTTGCAAAGTAAGTAAAAAGTATATATTCTATAAAGTTTAAATGAATAGTAATTTAGATTTATGTCAAAATAGGTAGAATTGCTTTAGTCTTCGCTGCTTTTGGCCTATTACGTTAGTTTCAGTTGTCAAATGTGTATTAATTTACGAATTTACGTATCAGATATTTGCTAGTATCAATTTTGTAAATTTACTAGCCGAGGGTTAGTCTATCTAGAAGTTAGCGATATTAATTAGTGTAGAAAGGAAATTTATCGTGGTACGAATATTTAACACTGAACGCCCAAAACAACTTCTATTGCATTTATTTTTAACATAAAACCCTACATTCTACTATGTTGCTGTGCAGTTAATCGTAAGTTACATAGTGTCTTCTTTACAAGGGGACGTTGGTTCAAACATATGATTACTTCAAAACCATTTGGAGTAAAACGTTTACCGTTGGTTTACAAAAATATTAATTCTGATAAAACGACACTTATAATGTACATTACTGGATGTGTATGAACTTAGAATTGGAAAATGATATATACATAAAGAGAAACAACTTATTAAAAATAAATGTTTGAGGATTTCCTTTTGTCAAGAACTTTCAAATGCCTTTTTGGAAGAAGTAATATTTATGACAATGGATTTTACTTGTAAGCTATGATATTTTATTTTTTTTTTATTATTATTATTTTTTTAGCATGGAGGGTTGCGATGGCTCATTGTGCATACCACTGCTGTTCTGTGAATGATTTTGTCACTGAACGACCACACTCTTGTACGAATACAACGCGCTACTCTGTGAACTTACTATTGTGCATGGTTTTCAGTTCAGCTCTCTGATTCAGTATACATCAGGAAATAGTACATTCATATCTTTGGTCGGCGAGAAGAGGCACATAGGTGAAAAAATAATAATTTTTCAGGAGAAACTTTCCTTTTAATTTAGTCTAACTGAATATAAGTATAATAATGAAATTCATGTATGTTAAAGTAAGACTCTTTTCAAGTATTTAAAATACAAGAAAATTTATTGTTTCAAAAATTAGAAAAAATATTAGACTTAAGTGATTAGGTACAACAGAAAAATCGACTTTTTTACTTATGTGCCTTTTCCCGCCGACCAGAGATATAGTCTGTTGTTTCTGCACTAATGTTTTGTATTGCTGGCAAGACATGTACAACATTAATGATGTTAGGGATGGGTGAGGTAAGGTCTAGAGGAATGGTTCTCTAATATGCGACTCTCTTAAGCTAAAGACTTTTGTTTGTGACCCCCACTGCCGGACCTGCATTTAACTCCACTCCACAAATATAAATCTCTGGAAACTCGAAGACGACAATTTCTAGTCATAACCAGTGTACACCACCCAACTTGTGTCAATACCTGCAGGACGAGAAATCGGAGTGTGCAAACCAATCTTTCCATAAAATCTATCCTAAGGAGGCTAAACTTTTTTTTTTTTTTTTCAGTGGAGTGTGTCACATGCCTACAGTTATGAACAAGTGGTTTCTGGTTGCAGCAGCACATACTTTCTGCCTAAATAGGCCTATCTGTCTATATTCATATGGATACTACTCCATATTCGCCGTACAAAATCACAGTTTGTAACAACGAGATAAGACTTTTCCCAACATCTTACGATCTGCAAATGGATGTAATTTTCTTAATTTTTTCAGTTACGATGGATGTGATCAAGGCTGAATTCGAGGTAGATCCACTGTTTCTGGACACAGATGAGGAAGAGAAGAAACCCATATTAGAGGTATATTATAAGCCATTGCTATCTGTTTCGTGTATGTCACATTTATATGATATCTATACTTAACTATTTTTCATTTATATCTATATCTGTGTCTTTTATTTAGGTAGTATCTAGCCTATTTGGCTGTTCTTTTCTTATTTTCCATTTTAATTTGTATTTACACTTGTATGCTGCATTTGTATCTGTTTCATCTCTTTCTTCATATTATATGCAATTCTATGTTTTTTAAACGAATATCTGTACTGTCTATTGTAATTGGGGCTTTGCCCTGTTATAGGCATAAATAAATAAATAAATAAAAAATAAATAAGTTTACCTTACGACTAAAAGTGTTCATTGGTCGAATAATATTCAGTGGACTTAATGAAACAAAAAAAAAATCTTGCAGATCCTCGTCTTCTTTGTCACCATAGCACATTTTATGCGTATCTTTTACGGATAAGCCATTTGAAAGTTTATCAGAGGTTTTAATTTAACATATGATTTACAGGAAGCTTTATTTGAACTTTCTTTCATAAACCATTCTCACTTCCTAATATTTTACAACCTGTCTAATGCAATACTAGGCCCTAGTGTAAGCACAGTCCATATCGACATCTGTAGCATGCATATGGTGCAGCACATGTGCCTTCAACTTCAACTTGCGACCTTTCTTTGTGGTTTTTCTAAAGTAAAACGTATCTTATAAACTATGTACATGATGGACACTTAATACGCTAGCTTGCAATGTAACTTATGAGATTAAAATGTGATTACCAGAGTTGATCTATGATTTTGTGGTTGATCATTTGTGGTGCGTATGTAAAATATAATTACATGTTTCACCACACATTTAGATGTGAAGTAGTTGCAGTAGGATAGGCATAGAAGCTCGAGCAGATTAGGAGTATTTTAATTATTAGCGATAGCTTCTTGCCTTGATGTTCAGAACTTATTATTCACTATCTTGATGTGTTCCACCGGGCGTGAAACGCTTGCGTCAATTTAACTATCGTGGTTGCTCCACGCCAGTTCTTTCTTGCTGGAAAGCATGGTCCATTCACACAGAAGGAGCGAAGTAGTCAGTCGATATGTAGTCATGGATGGTTAGTTGCTGAAGGATGTATGGCAGGGATTTGCATCGTGATCACTAGCAATAGTGATGTAGTGCAACTTTGCTTCACCCCGTCCCTTCCATCCAACTTCCATACAACTCCAGTACAGAGCCATCTATCAGTGGCGGATTACCAGATTATATTTAAATTGCTTCTTTCTCAAAATCGTCAACGTCTGCCTCTTGTGTTCTAAAATTCTAATAGGCACTTATAAATCAAACATCTAGCGACATTACTACACGTCATAAGATTATCACAAAATCATGGGTAAGCAAAAGCATATGCAATGTAATTGTAAACAGAAATGTACAGTATGTAAGAGTGTTGTTTGTGCAGTTCTATTTTCAAATAAAACTCTAATTTATCTTATGAAAATATACAATTTAGTTTCTTTTCAAATGAGAGAATTATTACACACGGACTTTGGAATATATCAAAGTCAAAAAATAAAATATAAACTTCTGAATACATTAAACAAAAAAAATAAATAAATAAACAAAAACATGTCCAATTTCAATGTAACAGTCTCGTTTGTACACTTTCATTATAAACACTTTTGAAAAACAATATCATGTAGCAAAACTTTTCGACTTCATTACTGCTGTGCATCTCCTCCTCATTCATTTTCCCAACTTCTACACTGTTCTGGTTTGATTTTAGGTCATTTTTCTCTCATTACACGTTTGAAATCCTCTATAGTTGTACACTTCTCCTTTCTCACACTCCTTTTCAAAATTTCCAACAAATGTTCGATGGCATTTAAATCTAGTGATTGAAGAAGTGTTCGCAGTTCTTGGATATGTTCCATATGAGCCAATCCTTATTGATATGAGCGGTACGTTCACCATCATTGTCTTGTTGGAACATGTATACAAGTGGCATCCCCATTTTTTGTGCACTCTACATAACATTTGACCTTAAAATGTTATTGTACACATACTTCTCCATAATCTCATCTTTGAACTCCATATTCCTCACAACATTTGCGAACATACATCCCCACAACAGTACGCATTCACCCCTCTGTTTCACTGTAGGTAATGTGTTGCTTCTGTCGTTATCTGTGTTGAGCTTTCTCCATATCCTATGAATATCATCGGAACCATAAAGATTTATTTCTGTCTCATTTGACCAAATCACTCTGTTCCAAAATTCCTCATCCTTACCAACATGTTCTTTATCGAAGTCTAATCTTCGAGCTTGATTTACCTCACTAACGTACGGCCTCCTTCGTGTCTTCTGCCATGGTAACCATTTTTCCACAACACATGCCGGATACTTCGATTACCTGTACTGATCTTCGTGTTTGAAGACTCTTAATCATGACTCGAATTTGTAGAACACTATTCATGGACTTTTACAACTTGATTAATTATGAAACTCTCGTCACGTGCATTTAACAATTTTTTCTTGATTTTTCTTGCCAAGTTATTCCAAGTTTCATGATTTCGACATTTGTTACAATGTGTTGTACTGTAAAATGTGTTTTATGCATTACTTTACCTATTTTTCTATAGGAATAGTCTTTGAAAGCCAGGCAAACAATAACTTTCTTTAAATTGGAACTGACCTCCTTACGATGCTCCATTGTACATAATTCTGAATAGCAGACTAACAGCAAGTGACCTCCACTGACAGACAACCCTGTGCACACTGCAAGCTTGTTTACTATGCATCTAAACGTAACTACTCCCTGTCCGTGGGGTAAGTGTACGAACAACAGTATTACATGACTCCAATCACGCGCGTTTATAATAAAGAAGCAGGTAAGTCATGATTGGCATTAATTTTTTTACTAAGTTATGCCCCTTTGCTTAATTTTCGTTTTGTAGGTTAAATTAACAATGTAGGTATATGCAAAGAAGCTACGACAACCAAGAAAGTACAATTACAAGTTAGTGTACCTTTTGTAATGTGGTGAAAGCTTTAAAGTTAGGAAAATTAAGCATTAGAAAAGCTTCGGAGAACATTATGTCCGTTACACTACATTGAATGGTAAATTAAGTTATCTGAAAATAATTTCGCTATTATAATATTCTTCCTTAGGAAAATATTTGGGCTAGAAGGTATGAAGTTATAGGAGAATGGAGAAAGTTACACAACGTAGAACTGCACACATTGTGTTCTTCACCTGACATAATTGGGAACATTGAATCCAGGCGTTTGAAATGGGCAGGGCATGTAGCACGTATGGGCGAATCCAGAAATGCATATAAAGTGTTCTTTGGGAGACCGGAGGGAAAAAGACCTTTGGGGAGGCCGAGACGTAGATGGGAGGATAATATTAAAATGGATTTGAGGGAGGTGGGATATGATGATAGAGACTGGATTAATCTTGCTCAGGATAGGGACCGATGGCGGGCTTATGTAAGGGCAGCACTGAACCTGTGGGTTCCTTAAAAGCCATTTCCAAGTAAGTAAGTATTATAGGATTCCCCACTAAGCACCGTTACACATTTGAAGAGATCTCTCTAGCGAGAAAGAGGCAAAGAGCCTGTCTCCACACACTACAGTGAGTTGTTGCTATGTTCTTCTATGCACTGCCTTCATGCAGAGAGTATTTTTCTGATTGTGGTAATCACTCGTTGGGGGAAATAGTACAGGTTATGTATTTAAGTATATTGTCGTACTTTGCAAATGATGTATGAACGCCACTAGTTGAATCTGAATCTTCAGATGATAATGGAATGGAGTTATATGAACATATTTTGTTCACGAGAAGAAAATTCAAGCCTAAAATTAAAGTCAGAAAAATCTGGATAAGACATCACATTTTATCTCACGAAGATAAGGGCGACATTTGGTCACTGATTTAGGATTTGGATGATGCTACATTTAGGCTTTATTTCAGGTTGAAGAGACCTCAGTTTTTTGCAATTCATGATATGATAAAGGATTCTTTGCTACGTTCTGTTTAAAATTATGTAAACTGTTAAGACATATAGATACAGTTTCAAATGTTATAATTAATACTATTAAAGCTCATCAAAACATTATTTTCAGATAATCTGTATTTGGCTCCATATTTCTTCTTCAAGTTTCGTGTTTTTATAATTTTCATCCAGTGTACCATATACAAGTAAATAGGCCTACTGGTGGCATCGTACAAGTTCGATAAATTTCACACTGCAAAATTATTATCAGCCACCTTTCCTCATTATCAATAAAAACGATACAATACATTCACCACCCTGTGTGATATTACTTCATCTTTTCCACATTCAGTCGTCATAAATAGTATAAATGTCAAACATCGTTTGTAAATGTGTCAAGAAATTGAGCAGAGCTACCAATTCCAGTGAGAAACTCACTCGAGGTTTTCGCATCGAATGAGAATCCCTTCCAGTTTGTGGATATTATGTTTTATTTAGCGACTCTCGCAACTGCCGAGGTTATATCAGCATCGCTGGTGTGCCGGAATTTTGTCCCGCAGGAGTCCATTTACATGCTAGTAAATCTATTGACATGAGCCTGTCGCATTTAAGCACACTTAAATGCCATCGACCTGGCCTGGGATCGAACCCGCAACCTCAGATATACAAGGCCAGCAACCAGTTTGTGGACGTCCGTTTGAATCCAATCTTTGATTTTTCTCACTACACATTTCTCTATATTGAGATGTGTAATGGGCCTAAGAAAAGAATAAATTATTTCATTGTCAGAGTGGATAGAAAAATTGAAGACTACTTGTATGGCAAGAACTTTCCCTGAAAAGAGGTGGGAGATGGTGATGAATTTTTTATACATCCTGCCACTGAAGTAGAGGTAGGGCAGATAGTTTGAAAGGTGGTACATCACACCTTGTGACGTGGGAAATATATATTCTTTAATACTAAAGTGTACGATATTGAATGAGTCATTTATGATGTTGTTATAATGATATTCTGCATACATGTTAAAATATTCCTTAAAAGCTCTTCTAAAACTACAACTAGTGATCATTTTCACTCATTCAGTTTTATGTATCCGATTTTAAATGAAAAAGTAATGTGTGATCGAATTCACCCCCTCTATTGATCAACAAGATACATCAAACAAGTAGGAAACAATAGAAGATATTCACATTCGGTAGAGATTATTCTGCAAAATAGATGATTATAAAATTAAATTGACGCTTCGCTAGGATGTAACCTTATATGGATAACACTTACAAAACTCAAAATTTTGATCGGATTCACCCCGTGTTATGTTACTGATTACATGGAATCAGAATGCAACCAGTAAAACTTTAAATCATGCTGAAAACTTAAAAATTGGTATAATATCACCCACCATACTGTAGACACATGATCACAACAGTCCTTAATATCATCCATTCTGTCGCACCGAACATCCTCATATTCGTAATTTTTTACTGTGGCTGTTCCTAGACTTAGGAATTCCCTACCGAGTAATGTCAGAGACTGTTAGACATGAAACCAATTTAACAATAGACTAAAAAAATATTTTTCAAACAATTCTCGTTAACTGTTATAAGTTTCTCAATGTTTAATGATTATATATAACACAGAATAAATTTTTTAATTATCTCATTATTACTATTTTTGTTATTATTATTATTATTATTATTATTATTATTATTATTATTATCATTATTATTATTTATTCTTACCAATATTTATTATTGTCTCACCAACATTACTTATCTAACTTTCATTATTCACTTTCATGTTCTTTTATGGTCTACAATTAACGTAATAACTATTTAAGCGAATTGTATTCAATTAGAATTAGAGTCTGGTTCGACGGAAGAGAAGACCTACTGCCCTTAGCTCTGCAGATTCGATTCACGCTTGGGCTGATTCCCTGGTTGGATTTTTCGGAGGTTTCCCCGAGCCATAATGTGAATGTTACGTAATTGTGGCGAATCCTTGGTCTCATTTCGCCAAATACCATCTTGCTATCACCAGTCCCATCGACGCTAAATAATCTAGTAGTTGTTGCAGCGTCGTTAAATAATTAGTAAAAACACTTAATTTATTGAAATATGTTTTTGCATGGATGAAATGAATCATGACCCTATTCGTCATAGTGTAATGCATGTGCTGTGGGTTGTGAGGCATCTCAACACATAGAGAGCAGCTGATAGCAACACAAGGCGTCTTCTAACACCCTGTGATAAATTGTTCATTTAAGATATCTCTTTGTACTGCAGGAGCGGAATCTTGTGGATCAGTATTTGACTGGTATAAAGGAGGAATATGTGGACCAGAGCCATGATTTCAAATCTGAGATAAAGTTTGAGGAAGATCCTGCGCCAGTTTCGTTCGCTGTGGTGAAACGTGAACCTGAGGTGAGTGGAGCACAAGAAATGCTCTGTGTGTTTTTCTTCCAGTGTTTATCTTGTATTTTGATTGTAACGGACACTACCTCTTTACAACAGTACTCGCAGTGCCTTTTACTCTATGATAGAGACAAAAAAAACTTACCATTATTTTTTATTACAAGTTATGTCATGTTGCAGAAAACTAATGTTGGAGTTTTACCACGGTTTATGTTTTAAATACGAAAAGGAAATTGCTTTTTATGCTTACTCTTAATTGTTGCCAAGCAACACATTCCCACAGTGCAATATGTTGTTCTTAAGGACACGAATTCTTTTTGTTCTCTGTGTCTTTGTCTAAAATTCTTAATACATTTTACCGTTTCGAAATAATTAATTTTGCTTTAGATTTATTTGCAAACATTATCTCCTGCTTCAGCTGTTTATCACCTCTTGTTTTCAAATATTTACATATTTGCATGATATCCTTTGTAGGACATTATGTTACCCATAGAGAAAAGATAGTTTGTAACTTTACCATAAAATATGTAGCTGATTTTGAGTGGATTCCAGAATAGGTTCTAAATTCTGCAATATGTCCTGATACATACATACATGAAACTGTTGTTTGTTTATTTACTCTTATTCTGTCAGTGAATTGTATTCAATTTTAATACAGGTAGGGAAACATAAAATTAGAAACATCAATTTACCAATTTCAAAATGACTAGAGATAAACATAATGAATTTGAATTTTCTTGTACTTCTTATGAGTAAACACCAACTTAGTTAAAATTCTCGGGAAAGTTGTCAAGTTCACGAAATGGTTAACGAATTTTCTGAACAGACCAGTATATACCCGGTAATGTAAAAATTTGGAGCCATACATTGACATAGTATTAGACATTGTTAGGAAAAGAGAAATTGTACAAAGATGTGGTGTTACGATTACCATGTCTGACCATAAAATTGGTGCACTAGTGTCCAGATACTGGTTGGACAAGTTACCTATTTGAAGTCTTTTTCTGGGGTTATTCCTTAAACCATTAAGAGCAAATGCTGGGTAACTTTCGGTGATGGACCTTCGATTCATTTCGCTGGCATTATCACCTTCATTTCACTAAGACATTAGATAACCATTGCAGTTGATAAAGTGTCGTAAAATAAACCATTTAAAAATTCACCAAATTCGTGACTTGAAATTGAATTATTCGTTCATAGATAATTTTTGCTATTATACAGTACCGTAATTAAATAGTTATTCTAGAACAGTCATTTTCCTCAAGTTTGCCACAGCACACTCGAAAGATCCGTTGGTGTGCGGAAGAATACCGAATCCGGCTCAACTCAGCCTTCAGTAAAGACAGTGTAGGTGTGCGAGCAGCAGGGATACGCATCTAGGGTAGCCAGATCATTAAAGTTAGAATATCGTGCCTAGCTTTAAAATTATCGTATTATACTTGACTTTATGCAAGAAAATATTTCGTGCATTAAATGCCTTAGAAACAGATATAGTGATATTGTATGTTTTCAAATTTCCTAAATAATAAGTTAATTATCACGCTAATATTGCATTGTAATGATTTTCTGTCGTTATGTTTTGCTTTTCTATCATAAACATGAAATAAAAAATACAAAAATTGTGTTATTTCTATTTGAGAGTAATATTGCATCGTTTATCTCCTCAATGTCTTATGCACCATGTGCCTTTTCACCATTCCTCATATTATCATTTCCCAGTGTGTTGGCTCATAAATAATTCATATAAAACTTAAAATATTATATATATATTTTTTATATATATTTTGATGTACCGAAGTACAATTGATATTTCCATGCAGATATTCTGCGTCATCACATGATGAAAGAGTGATGGAGCGGAGAAAAATTCTCTCCGGCACCGGGATTTGAACCCGGGTCTTCAGCTCTACGTGCTGATGCTCTATCCACTAAGCCACGCCGGATACAATCCCGATGCCGTTTAGAATCGTCTCAGATTAAGCTCCATCTCTTGGGTTCCCTCTGGTGGCTTCCCTCTGCACTACGTCATAGATGTCTATGAGCGCAGGACCGAAGTCCATACATGTGTTGAGGTGCACTCAGATGAGTGACTGATTGGCCGGGATCCGACGGTATGGTTTGTGATTTATTACGCATATCATATATATATTTTGATATACCGAAGTATATATGATATTTCCATGCAGATATTCTGCGTCATCACATGATGAAAGAGTGATGGAGCGGAGAAAAATTCTCTCCGGCATGGCTTAGTGGATAAAGCATCAGCACGTAGAGCTGAAGACCCGGGTTCAAATCCCGGCGCCGGAGAGAATTTTTCTCCGCTCCATCACTCTTTCATTAAAATATTATATTTACTGTGTTAATGCATATACATAACTAATTTATTTGTATTTTATAGTATACTTATGTCCTCTGAAAACCTTCGAAATTGCCCTCCTGCTTGGTAACAGCAGATTGCATGACTGCCACAGCATTTTAAATTACCGGTACACTTTTGTGTGCCGCGTGTTGAAAAGGGTTGAAAAACGCTGTTCTACAAGAAAAAGATGTGCCCTATGAAATATCTACCCCAAGAATTGTTTTTTATTAGCTAAAATTCTACAAGGCCTAATACGACTTAAATGCAGTTGTGTGGCAGTTAAAATCTATGGGCTTTTGTTAATGTGAATTGTGCTTCTTTCTGATTTATTTGCAGGAAGAGCAGAGTGACTTCAATGCGGGGCCAAGGGTGGAAGTAACGGCAGAGGACAACGAGGTTTTCGCCGAAAGGTGAGTGTGGTGTACTAGTCTTTACGTAGAGAGTTCGTTGTGTCTGAAGTGTCCAGAAGCAGCTTCAGAAGAACTGACTGCAATAATCAGTTATTACATTCACACTCAACTTCTCTTGATATCTGATTTCCACAAGTACTGTTCAAACCTTTCTTCATGTTCTCACTAAAAGTGCCTAGATTTTCAAGAAAATAATCCAGATGGACATGCATACACTCATATTGCAGCCTAGGATCTTCAAACTCCTCAACTTAATTTCTACAGCTTCTTTATAATTGAAGTCTTTGTAATTCCTTAGGAAATAATGAGCTACCATTTTGAGTCCATTCCAAGAGTTTTTCTGTGAACCGCTCATCACGTTTAGGAAGTCATTGTGTAACATTAATTCGCCTATTTTATTTATTTATTCATTTATTTGTTTGTTTGTTCTTTAGTTCATGCATTCTAATGTAGTTAAGCACATCAATCTTTCACTTTCACATCACTGGAATTACAACTACAATAATACATACAATGGTTGTTGAACAGTATTTCACCAGGTTGTGATTTCTTTCTGTTTGGCCACTGTTTCCCCTTCCACTGCCCTACTGTGGCAATCACACAAGAAACTAATTGGTGTTGTTGATGCAGAGTTCTTAGCAATAAAGCCATTTTCTCTCTTACTGTCCAATATTTCTCACACATAAAGAGTTTAGAGCAGTGGTGGCTCAAAATCAGCACAGCATCTTATGATTTTCAAGTTACGTGCTTCCCTGTAAAAGACTAACTACTAAGCTCTCACGCATGGCTGTAGAAAGTTTTACTGCAAGTAAGGTATTGTAGTAAAATCATAATCATATAAATGAGACAATTTATATTATTAATACCTGAGATGCGCCATGCACAATAATAATCAGCAGTAAAAAAAGTGTAATGAATTTAGAAAAATTCTATAAGACTGACAAGTAAGATATAATCATTATTTAAAAATGGAAATATTGCGATATATAATTATGATTTTATCACTATTTTTTGTAAATTAACAGTAAATCACGTAATTTGAGGCTAAAATAGTATATATTGCACTCGAATTATATTGTCATGAAACTTTGGAAGAAAGAACCATATACTGGTATGTAAATACATGCACAAGCTGAACAACAAAGAAATATAGTTCTTTCTTAAGCTTTTATTTCATTATAAAACAGTTATATTACCACTTGTTCTTTATGGTTGTGAAAATTGGACTCTCACTCTGAGAGAGGAACATAGGTTAAGGGTGTTTGAGAATAAGGTGCTTAGGAAAATATTTAGGGCTAAGAGGGATGAAGTTACAGGAGAAAGGAGAAAGTTACACAACACAGAACTGCACGCATTGTATTCTTCACCTGACATAATTAGAAACATTAAATCCAGACGTTTGAGATGGGCAGGGCATGTAGCACGTATGGGCGAATCCAGAAATGCATATAGAGTGTTAGTTGGGAGGCCGGAGGGAAAAAGACCTTTAGAGAGGCCGAGACGTAGATGGGAATATAATATTAAAATGGATTTGAAGGAGGTGGGATATGATGATAGAGACTGGATTAATCTTGCTCAGGATAGGGACCAATGGCAGGCTTATGTGAGGGCGGCAATGAACTTCCGGGTTTCTTAAAAGCCAGTAAGTAAGTAAGTAAGTAATTATTTGTTGCATTTGCAATGTCTACTTGTAATTCTTATTTCACAAGAGGTCATTCTTCTCACTTGAAGGGCCTGCTGCAAACGCTTGATGTTTAACGTTTACTTTTAGATATAACATTCTCTGTATCGATAATATTATGTTCGCAGGTGCAGTCCTTAACACTGAACTTAAAATATTATCTGTCAGTCGACTCCTTAGATTATATTTGTTAAGTTTCATGGAAGGGAAGAACTGGTTACACCTATACATACTGTCGAACATTGATATTATTTCTGAAACAAATTATTATATTTCGGAATATGTATTATATGTCTTTCTCGTGTTAAATTTTACCGTACCTGGTTAACATGTTTCGGCCTCTTATGGGTCTTCTTCAGAATTGGTTGTTGCTGGTCTTGTAGCTTTTTGTTTTGTTTCCTGTGGGGGTATGTTTGTGTAGTGTAATGTGGAGTCAAATAAATTGAGTTGTGTGTTGAGAATTTCATTTGGATGTATTTTTGTGTGTCTGTGTATTTCGTATTGTTCTAGTGTGTTTAGTTTCTGGCTTTTTGGTTGGATGTGTAGAATTTCCATGTCTGTGTTGATGTCTCTGTAGGTGTGGTTAGCATTTGTGATGTGTTCTGCATATGTGGAAGTGTTTTGTAATTTTGTTATGACTGTGATGTGTTCTTTGTAACGTGTTTGAAATGATCCGCCGTCTGTCCTATGTAGAAGTTGTTGCAGGTGTTACATTTGAGTTTGCATACGCCTGTGTGGTTGTATTTGATTGTTTGTGTTGTTTGTGTGTTGAGGTGTTTTTGTAGAGTATTGTTTGTTCTGTATGCGATGTTGTAATTTAATTTTTTGAATGAGGTTGCAATCTTGTGTGTGTTTTTGTTTTAGTATGTTAGTGTGATGTATTTTTTGTGTTCTTTTGTTTGTGTTGTATTCTTATGTTTTTTGTGATTATTATTAGAATAAATATGGGAGATGCCTGTTATTATTCGGTTGAGAAGCTTTTATCATCCAGTCTGCTGTCCAAAAATCTGAAAGTTAGAATTTATAAAACAGTTATATTACCAGTTGTTCTTTATGGTTGTGAAACTTGGACTCTCACTTTGAGAGAGGAACATAGGTTAAGGGTGTTTGAGAATAAGGTTCTCAGGAAAATATTTGGGGCTAAGAGGGATGAAGTTACAGGAGAATGGAGAAAGTTACATAATACAGAACTGCACGCATTGTATTCTTCACCTGACATAATTAGGAACATTAAATCCAGACGTTTGAGATGGGCAGGGCATGTAGCACGTATGGGCGAATCCAGAAATGCATATAGAGTGTTAGTTGGGAGGCCGGAGGGAAAAAGACCTTTGGGAAGGCCGAGACGTAGATGGGAAGATAATATTAAAATGGATTTGAGGGAGGTGGGATATGATGATAGAGAATGGATTAATCTTGCTCAGGATAGGGATCAATGGTGGGCTTATGTGAAGGTGGCAATGAACTTCCGGGTTCCTTAAAAACCAGTAAGTAAGTATGTTTTGTCTTTCGTATTATGTTGTCTATTATGTTGGGGTTGTATCCGTTTTCTTGTGCTATGTATTTGATTGTGTTTAGCACTTCTTTATAATCTTGTTGGTTCATTGGTATGTTGAGTAGTCTGTGTACCATTGTTCGGAATGCACCTTGTTTGTGTTTGTTGGATGGTTGGATGTGTTGTGTATGTGTGTTGTTGTTGGTTTTCTGTAGACTTTGAATGTGTGTTTGTTGTTTACTTTTGTTATTGTGATGTCTAGAACATTTATGGATTTTTTTGTTTTCAATTTCTAATTTGTAGTATAGCTTTGGGTGTATTTTGTTTATGTGTTGATGTAGGTTTTGGATTTGTCTTTTGTTTCCTTTGTATAGTATTAGTATGTCATCTACGTATCTGTGCCAATATATGATGTATTTTATTATTTAAAATATAAAGTAAAAATTGAAGTAATTGAGGATATTCTGATGATGACTTCATTGCGCTTTACTCTTTAGCATGAGGTTGAGTGATGCACTATATTAAATTTGTACTTCCCTATGACGTCTAACATAAGACTGCAGGGATATAGGAAAGGGATATCAAGGGAGGTAAGGTTTGAACGCGTGCTATGCTGAAACGAAATTGAAGAACAGCATGTAAGAGAACGGAATGACGACACTGGTTTAGAGCAAAGGCTGGACATCACTGTAAATGATTTTGATGTACTTCTTCCTAAACACTTGCACACTGAACAAAATAGTGAAGAAATAATTCCAATTTTGTTCAAGTGTTTGTACGTAGCACTCTCAATAGCAGTTCTATACCACACAAAAAAGAGTGGAATTATTATTAAATACTTAGACTTTTTTGTTCATATATATTTGTTTTTGTTTGTTTATGTCTGATATGTTTTTCGTTCATTTAGGAAGTGAAACAAATATTAATTTTGTTTATAAAGGCCAGGTCCCACTTGAAGAGTCCACTGCAAGAATGATGGATGTCACTTTCTTGTCGAAAATGAACCAAGACTGTCAGTGCATAGCTTAAGACATATAGAATGTACATACAGAGTTATATGGCATTAACACTGATAGTCACTGTCCAGTAATGATCAGAAAATCACAGTTAAGCTTTGAGCGCTAAGCATTTCAAACTTTCAATTGCTTCTCCTGTAAAATGTATTCCAAATGACATCCATCATTCTTGCAGTGGACTCTTCACTTGCTAATAGCCTACAGGTGTTGGGCAGTAATATTTTAAAAGACAAGCATAGCAAAGTTTATTAACAAACGCCATTTAATATTTAAAATTAATTTAGTAAAACTAAAATAAAGAATAATTTTATGCTACTGGGAAGCCAAATCACAAGGCCATGTTACGAAAAGCAGACATCACACTCACCTCGTGAGATTGACTACATTGTAGATGGATGAGTTTCATTGAACAAACAGAACAGCGTTCATTTACTTGTGTGAACTGCGCATATCTAACAACCAAGAGTCGGTCCACTCTTTTTGCCGCGAAGCATACATCCTATAATGTGAAATCATTAGTGATCTATAGCATGATTCTTTATGTAGTTATTATTCTGCATGGTTTCATTAGTTTGTCCTGCCTCTTTATTTTCCATTGTCAAAACAGAGGCCCACCAACATCTGCATATCCTACTTCAGACTCGAAATTATGTAAAATTTGGAAAGCCACTTTCCTTAAGCAATATCGCTAATAGCGTAAGAGACAGGTCGACTCCAATGAAGTGCTTGAGTGAAGTAACATGGGAGACACTGAACTGAACATACACTGTATTCATCAAACCAATACTCCGAATCGTTCGTTCATTCATGGCATTCTGCTCAAGGGCAGATCTGTCTTTGCAAACCCAGTATTCTCCAATCTTTGCTATGGTCCGCCTTTCTCTCAGTCTCCGCATACATCCCGTGTCTGTCATCTGAAGCTCCAGCTCAGTTTCCTGGGCGCGTGTGGCAGTGTCCACTTTTCCTTCCATTTCCAGCTGATGCATTGGCTAATGCAGGATTCATTCTTTGGAGTGTATGTACCAAGTGTACAAACACGCGCTGGCTTTCTCAATGCTACAACCGTAGATCTCTGTGTGATGCAGGTACGTACCAGCCAATCACCTAGTTCAAGCAGGGATAGGCGTCTATGATGTTTTGTTTCATTTTCCATTCAGGAGTCTAGGAAGTTTTCACAGAACTGACGTCATTTATATTGCACAACAGTCGTGCAGACTGCCTTACAAGTTGTGTACTCTCTGAACATCTTCTCCATAGTATCCACTCCTGCTTTGGTTTTCTTATTATTTGTGGCTTGAAATTGTTGTCTCCCTTTGAACAAGACTTGTCATGAAGCTGTGATGACAGCAGCACAAGTCTTTTTTGTTTTCTTAAATTATGGAATGTCAGTAAAATCATGTGACCCCAAAAAGACACGAAAAACTTCTCTTCCTTTCACTATTGTGAATGATTAGGTATGTCAACTTCTTTTTCCTTGCCACTCAGGGGTAGGTTTTTGAACAAAAAGTTCACTGTCGTATTGCAGCTTGTGAAAATGTTGTCCTTCGTCCTCTGCCATAGACAGCTAATATGAATCCTAAACAGTCCTCATTCCTTGGTCCTGACCTGTTACCTGGTTTCCCTCCTCTGTGTACTTGCATGCCATGAGTTTGCATCTGCTGACGTTCAGATAGTCCACACCTATGGAGTAACAGCACGTCTCGCCGCGAAACCAAGTGGTCCAGGTTCGATTCCCAGTTGGGACAAACTACCTGGTTGAGGTTTTTCCGGTGTTTTCCCTCAACCCAATATGAGCAAATGCTGGGTAACTTTCGGTGTTGGACCCCTGACTCATTTTGCCGGCATTATCACTTTCATCTCATTCAGACGCTAAATAACTTAAGATGTTGATAAAGCTTCGTAAAATAACTACTAAAAAAAGTTCAGATTTTTATACCATATTTCCTGGGTTTCATTCTGTAAAAAATAACTTGAAATAACAACATCCACAAACATAGAGGTGGAAGCTGCTCGTCAGTCATAATGCATTAAATAGAGTACGCAAGTCTTAAATGTGCTACAGATATCTCAAATACTTCTCTCAATTAAGTTAATGCTTTTATGTCGAGTGCGAGTATAATTATTAAGCGGAGAAAAAATATTTTACTTAGTAGGCCTGTGTTCTTTTACAATTATAAATTACTTTGTTGCAGACCTTTGAAAGCATTATTACTAGTTTACTGTTCGCAAACCAACAAATAAAAAGTTAGAGATAATACCAATACAGTTTTTCTTATGATGACGTGTACTACGAAATGGAATCAGTGATGTTCCACTGCAAGTTATCCTAATTTTAAAGTGACGAAATTAATAAATTATAAAGATTTTATACAAGGCGACCAGTTGTGGTGGGTTCCTCCAAGTTGGTGACAAGTGTGGTGCAATAGTGTCTCAATAGTGCTCTTCTTTTCCCCATTTTTCGAATTATCACCACTCAGCCTTTTCGTTCTCTCGTCTCTTTCATTACTATATTTCTCTCCGCTGGCCACCATTGCACGCGGAATGCCTACCACAACATCACAGCCATTTTCAGCTCTCCAGTCCCGCTGTTTTCTTTTTGCCATGTTCGACTAAATGACAGGACTTGTTAAGAATGCCTGGTGAGGCTAGACTTCTACGTACTTCTTCTTCTTCTAGATATTACATTCATTCTTAGGTTAAGATTCTTAGGCTTATAACTCCCGTCTCACCAGCAGGGATCTTTCCTATCTCCGTGGTGCTGTCCCACGGTTTTGAGTGCGACTTTCCAATTGTGTGGCCTGACAGGGCGCCCAGCAATGAAACAATAGTCGACCCTTCATACTGCCCCTATATGCAAGTTTAGCAGCAGAGCCAGGACCCGGGACGATTTAGATGCCCTGGTGACTGACTCTGCTCGCCAGGGCAGATATATCGCTCCGACGTGTTACCGCTGACTGACTAATTGGTGTCGCAGTGTAATCAACCACAAGTCCTCTGAAGCTGTGCAGTCTCGGATTATTCCGGCATTGGTGGGTGAGGTCGATTAGTTCGGCGGTTGTGTTCAGTGTAGAGTGGGGAGCCAAGGGCGGTTATTCCCGTAGTAGGGGCACAAAATTGCGTATCGCCACTGGTGTACGACTTGCCGTTAGGTGTTTAATGTCCAGTTTGAAGGGTAACTTGCGTGAGGTGGGTTTGCTTGTGATCGGGCTGTAGAGGGTCCCCATGGCCGGCACAGACTGAGAAGAATTTTTACGTGTCTTTTTCCTATGCCCCTCTAGTGGCAGTCTGACGCCGACAGTTCCGTAGGGGGTGGCAGTTCTAAAATGGCCTCTTCGCGCTCCTCTTCTCCTGCATTAGAGGAACAAAAACATAACAAACCAAAGTTAGGAAAAGACAATGCGACTGGTGATCATATGACGAACACTGCAATGGACTTGGACTCTGAGAAAGTAACAGTTAAAGTGCTGCCTCGAAAGTTTATTAGTATCACCTTGGACAGAATGGAAAAAACTATGTAAAACATCAGTCAATTCTACGTGAGACGCTCACTCGATGGACTCGTGGGCAAGGTCAGAAATGCAACTCAACCCTGCAGCTGCAGTGTCCTCGTCGAGACTGCATCTGCAAAACAGAGTGAGACGCTGTTGAGAGAAAAGTCGCTGGGGTCATACCCCATCAGACTTGAGCGACACTCCTTGCTGAACACCACGCGAGGAATTGTGCATACGGATTCTCTAGATGGTGAGTCCGATAAAGAGATCCAATTAGAGCTGGCAGAACAGTCCGTGTCCAATTCTTACCATTTACTGCGTAAGCGGGATGGACGGACTGAACCCCTGAGCACAGTCTTTCTGACCTTTGAAACGTCTGTCTTGCCAGAATACATCCTTATCGGGTACGAGCATGTCCATGTGCTTGTGTATGTGCCGAACCCAATGCAGTGCTTTAGCTGCCAAAGGTTCGGACATAAGCAGAAACGTTGCACTAACAATATCAAATGTGCAAAGTGCGGCGGTGCTGACCATGGGGATTCCCCATGTGACGGTGCCTAGCACTGTGTGAATTGTTCTGGGGACCACGCCGCCAATTTTAAAAATTGCTGAAGTATATGGTAGAGAAGGATATTCAAGACTTTCGAGTCCGAGAAAATATTACTTTCTTAGAGGCGCATAAGCATATTTTCGATCAACAATAAAAGGCGACAGGAAAGTCTTATTCATCAGTATTGCAGAAGGCAACAGAGGGAATTGATGCATCTACGCAGACACCACCTCATGCAAGTATGCCTGGGAAGCGAATTGAGACCGCGACCCAGACATATGTGGATGCTGCCACACAGACTGCTGAGTCAGACGACTCGTGCGGGCTTGATATCAGGCCTTACGTCCCTAGAAAGATCACTGCCGTAACAGCAGAGAAGGATTCTAGGCCTGGTAGAACACCACAACGTTGCACTCATAGTTCGGGTGGCAGGTCGAGATCACATTCTCGATCACGTCCTCGATCAAGATCACGATCAGGAGTGCGATGAACTGCAAGTGAGTCGCCACAGTCCAAGATTAAGCAGTCGCAGACAAAGGCATCAACCCATAGGAAAGAAAAAAAGAGAAGATCGCCTGTAAAGCCACCATCATGATTTAGCTCCTCGCGATGACTGATATTGTACAGTGGAATGTGAATGGTGTATGCAACAGATATACACAACTACAACAATTGATCTATCATCACAACCCTGCTACTTTATGTCTTCAGGAGACATCTCCGACCGGAATACTCCCTGAATATTTCAGGATACAGTGTTTACTGGTACGATCATCTTGCTGGTATTCGGGCCTGTGGAGGTTGCTCCATCCTACGCTGGCAAAGTATCTTTTCCTCTGTCATCAATATTAACACACCTCATCAATGTATAGCAGCTACAATAACTCTATCTAGGTTCCAGTTTTCAATAGTTTGTGTCTATATGGCCCCAGATATACCTTACAAAGTTAATGACGTGGAACACTTCTGTCGCAGGTACCGGCTCCATATTTGTTAGTGGGGGATTTTAATGCATCTCACCACTCTTGGGGCTCGAATTCTGATGATGACAGAGAAAATAAAATAGCAGAGGTATGTACCCATATCAATCTGATTACCCTAAATTCCGGGTTATGGTACTTTCTCCATGATAGACATCTCCATTTGTAGCTTAGTTTTGTCCACGCATTTCAAATGGTCTGTGCTTCACGACCTGCATGGTATTGACCACTGCCCATCCGAATGCGTATGTCCACTTTACATTCTGCGGAATCTCGCTCTCCAAACTGGGTTATTAAAAAGGCGGACTGGGTCGGATTTTCGGAGTCCGTATCATTCGATGATAATGGACGTGAAAATGTGGACTCTGTAGTAGAACATTTCTCAAATATGGTTATTAAGTCAGCAGAATTACCTATCTCCCAGTCGTCCTGCAGGCCAAAATGCTCCCCTGTGCCCTTGTGGACGGATGCCTGCAGAGATGCAATCTGAGACCGCAAACATGCCTCACGCCAATTTGAGCGCCATCCGACCCAAGATGATTTTGTCCAGTTTAAACGTCTTTGAGTCAAAGCTCGTCGCACTGTGTGCGATGCTAAGAAGACG
This sequence comes from Periplaneta americana, assembly GCF_040183065.1. Lineage (NCBI taxonomy): Eukaryota > Metazoa > Arthropoda > Insecta > Blattodea > Blattidae > Periplaneta > Periplaneta americana. Next base: position 5,283,298 of record NC_091125.1, on the reverse strand, counting down.
TCCTGGACAAACTACGTCAATTCATTGAAAAAGAACGTCCCAGCTAACACCGTATGGGACAAAGTCCGTCGAAAAATGGGGAAACGTAGTTGTGTAATTTCAGGCCTTCTGAACAATGGAGTAACAACCACCAGTCCCATAGAAATATTTGCTACCACTTTTGCACAAATAAGCACCTCAAGGAGTATGTCCGGTATTTCTAAAAATCAAATATTTTGCAGAAAAACTAAACCTAAATTTTAAATCTGATAGCACTAATGTCTACAATGCACCATTCACATCCGAGAAGTTGAAGGCGGCACTAGACACTTCCTTTGACACCTCCCCTGGTCCTGATAACATCCATAACCGCCAGCTGGAAAGTTCTTTCTTCTGGCAATGTACAACAAGATTTGGACTGAAGGGGTATTTCCATCTGCTTGGCATTCCGCCATTGTAATCCCAGTCCGGAAACTGGGAAAGGATCCTTCTTTATCTCGGAGCTGCAGACCCATTCCTTTCAACAGCTGCGTATGTAGGGTTATGGAAAAGATGATACGTAAATGGCCATGTACTCGAATCAGAAAACCGATTATCTAATATTCAATGTGGTTTTTGTAAGCACAGATTCTTCTCAGACCATCTTGTTTGGATGGAGACCATCATTAGAGATGCTTTCCTCAGGAAGGATCATCTTGTGACAGTCTTTGATCTAGAAAAGGCTTACGATACCACATGGCTTTATGGAATTCTGCTAACTCTGCATGATTGGGGTCTTCGTGGTAGTTTTCCAACGTTTATTGCGAAGTTCATGGCAGAGCAGTATTTCCGAGTTCGAGTAGGCACCACACTTTCTAACGAACATCTTCAAGAAAACAGCACCGTTCACTCCTAAGCTCTGATTGTGAGATGGGAGTAGTGTGGATTCTGGGTCTTTTTGCCTTCTAACGAGGCAGCGGATGCTGCAGCAAGGGACGATGCTATGAATGGATCTGAGGTGTTTTGGCGTGAGAGTTTGCAAGATATTCAAAATTACCAGAAACATACAATGAGAAGGGGAATGGTCTGCACAAGAGGGAAACAAATTACGAAGAATAAGGATACTGATCGAGTTTGGGATTCGTCCACAAGAGCATCACGACACGAAGAGGTTTACTCACCGGATTGAGGATTGGCCACTGTCAACTGACATATGGCCATCTCCTATGTGCTGAACCTTAGCTGGAGTGTGATATATGCCGTGTTCCACTTACGGTGGAACATTTTTTATTGCGTTGTAAAAAATATGACCATGTCCGCCGGCAATATGGAATTTGGCCGAATCTACGTGACACTCTTGGAAATGATTTTAATTTAAAAAATACAGTTCTGAGATTTTTAACGAATACAGTACTTGACAGGGTGATTTAATTTTTTATTGACCCGTTTTACTTATCCTCCGGACCCTTTACATTCAGAGGTTACATATTTTGTTTAGTATATGTTTTTAACAAACTTGACATTCGGATCTTTTACATCCGAATATTTTAGAAGTGCCAGATAATTTATTTGTGGTGGCATTTGTTTTATTATTTTACTGTTTCTTTTTCAGATACTAGCTAGGGTCTGAGAACTGCTCACCTTTATGAATTGTATGCATCACCTTGTTGAAACTGCATTTGTGTACCTCGTTGTGTGTACCTCTGTTTTGTGAAGGATTTTAGATAAGGGCGCAAATAGCCATAGTAGCTGACGCACCCTTTTTAAATCCCACTAACTAACTATACATGGTGATTTACGAGGATTTACTGCCACTTTCGGAGCTTATTTAGGAAGACATTCTGCAAATATTAGTGTTGTTTAGTGTCGTGTAAATTATCAAGAATTTCGATTTATTATTTTTTTTTATTCTGACTTAGTCTATTAATTTTGTTTACAACTATGTTTACTCAGTAACGCAAGAATTTTTATCTTAATTGACTATTGAAGATATACGTATCTATATAATTGATGGAGAATTTTACTTGAAGTAACTGTGAAATGCATATTTGTCCTTTTTGTAATAAGAATTTTAAGGGAGCCCGTAGTCTACATATTCATGTGAGTAAAATGCATATGGATAAAAGTCAAACAGATGTGGATAATGCTTTGCTAAATGAGGATTTGGAACAAACTATATCAGGTATGTCACAGAAAGACAAATGCCTTTATTGTGGCAAGTTCTTTCAATCTGTCCAAATCCATATTAGCAAAGTTCATCTGGAAAATTATCGCAGTAAGATTGCTCAAAAATACACTATTGATGTCGAGAACAAAACTCGAGTCCAATGCATCCCAATCAGGCTAAAAGAGACCCAAAAAATAATAACAAAGCAAAACCTACACAAATTCTAGATTTTGAAGAGATGTTTAGAACTATTATTAATAATAATGACTTTGATAGTTTTGAGAAATTACTTCATGATCTTACTAATTATATTTAATGCATGCTATTAATACTCTACCAGGACCAAAACACCCAGCTATTAGATATTATGAAGCAAGAAAACGTCAAGAAGGGAATTGTCGTACTTCTTATCTTTCAACTAACAACCCTGAAAGATTAGCCAAAAGAAAACATGAGAATAATCGGAAACAATATCACGATGAACTTGCTTAATTTCAATATGTTAACCAATGACGTAAAGTGGCACGACATTATAATGCAAAACCAGAATGGTTTGAGGTGCAAAATTTCGATTGATAATATTTATAATCATTTTAGTGGTATTTTTGAAAAAGTCAATGATAACACCCTTCTTCCATTGTCTACAGCCTTAATTTCTTTTGAAGATATTTCTGTTTCAGAATCAGATATTAACGTTGCACTTGCAAGAATTAAAGTAGACCCGTCTCCAGGGCCAGATCACATAATTGTGCGATGTCTTAAAGAGTTGCAAACATCTACTTTATTGCATATAACAGCAAATGGAATGTTCAAACTTCGAAAATGCCCAAAAATATTTAAATATACGAGAACAATTTTGATATATAAAGATGGAGATCCCCTTGAAATTAAAAGCTGGAGCCTGATATCTATTTTTTCTGTTATTCGCAGGATTATAGAAAAATGTTTTGATAAACAATTGAGACACTATATGGGATGCTCACGTCATAAAAGAGTTTTATTTCCTGCCTGGAACTCACATAAACACTTCTATAATTAATGCTTGTTTACAAACTCCTAAGTCACTGAAGAAAAGCTGCTTTGTATCTTTCTTAGATGTGTCAAGAGCATATGATACTGTTGGGCAGGAGCATATCAAACATTGCCTACTTCGCACTGATATGCCTGAAAATTTAAGACATGTTATAATTGACCTTGTATAAAACAATAACATCAGAGTCGAAACAGGGCCAAACAAAACTGACTGCATACATCTTCTGAAAGGTTTACCACAGGGATCTCCTCCCTCCCCCCCCCCCATGCTATTTAACATAGCCATTAATGATATGTTACAAGAACTTGCAGAACCAGAAATCATTGAAGATAATGGCTTCTCTTTAAAACCAGGAAATAGTAAGCTATCAGTTGTAGCTTTTGCAGATGATATAGCGGTTATTGGAAAGAATGAAGAATCTGGTACAGAACTTATCAATCTCACTATTAGTAGTTTAGCTTCCCTTGGTCTGCAAATAAATCCAGCTAAGTGTAACATTATCAATATTGTTATTGGTCAAATGGAAGAGGGAACACTACTATTACCAAATGGACAAAATATCAATTTAAAAAAAAATGGTGATGTTATTAAGTATCTTGGCGTTACATTTGCAGATGAGATAGTTCTTGATAAATCTAATCTTATTAAAAACTAGAAAGTGATCTAAATAGCTTATCGACTTCCATACTTTTGAAACCAGATCAAAAACTTCACATTCTTAATCAATTTATATGGCCAAGATTTACTTATCATTGTACAGTGTACTCCATGGAGCAAGATTCCAGTTTCTTTTCTTGAAGATGTCGATAAATTAATTCAGTCAGCTGTTAAAGAAATGTTAAATCTACCACATGATTGTCTGAATAATATGCTTTATGCTCCTCGAAATGTTAGGGGATTGAACTTGGTTAAAATGGAATGGGAGGCTAATATTCAGCACTTTAATATTACTAAGACATTACTCCAAGTTAATGATGAACATCTTCATATTAGTAGAAATTTAGTGTCCGAGATTGAAGAATGTTTACGAAATTAGCAATCCAAAATAATAACAATTCTGTCCCACAAACTGGAGGTCAAATTAGAAAACATTTATAAAAGGAAGCCTATAAAGCTTGGGCTAGTCTTCAGCATAAAGGAAAAGGAGTATCAGTTTTCCAAGATGAACCGAAAGTAGGATTATCGTCATCAGAATGGATCACTGCCGTTAAAATGTCATGCAATACTGCAGCAGTAAGCTCAGTACCAGGCGAACAACGACTTCACGACAGTGCAGAACTCAGGATGTGAGGCGACTGAGACTCTTGGTCTTGTGCTAGGATTATGTCCTAAAGGAGACTTATTGTGCAATGTACGTCATCATAGAGTTCGCTCTTATATTGTCTCACATTTAAGGAAAAATAACAATCTTGAAGTACATGAAGTACATTGTATATCTGAGGATGGTAGTAACAGACGAGTGGATATAGTTGCTCTTAATAGACAAAAGAAGGCAGTAATATTGGACCCAACTGTACGGATCGAAAAGGATGTACTGTATCTCAAGCATTAGCTGTTGATCAAGGAAAACAAGACATTTACCGCCCATGTGTTCCTCACTTGAGTGAGAGATATAATGCATTTGATTACACAGTCCACACCTGTGGAGTAACGGTCAGCGCTTCTGGCCGCGAAACCAGGTGGCCCGGGTTCGATTCCCGGTCGGGGCAAGTTACCTGGTTGAGGTTTTTTCCGGGGTTTTCCCTTAACCCAATACGAGCAAATGCTGGGTAACTTTCGGTGTTGGACCCCGGACTCATTTCACCGGCATTATCACCTCCATATCATTCAGACGCTAAATAATCTCAGATGTTGATACAGCGTCGTAAAATAACCCAATAAAATAAATAAATTGATTACACAGGGAGGTGCGGGGTTTGCTGTTTGGTGCCCGCGGATCGGTGTATAAATATACTGCTGACATTTTAAAACAATATGATATGGCATCCCAAAATATTAAAAATGTTTGTTTAAATATCTTAAAGAAATCCATAGGCATTTTACATAATCTATACTAATAATAAATCTGTAGCCGAAATTTTTCTCGTAATTTTAGATTTTCCAAAAATAATTGGTCCTAACATATATAATTAACCACCCTGAAACCGAAAATCGCATTTTTGACATTTTTGTTTGTATGTCTGTCTGTATGTTTGTTACCTTTTCACGCGATAATGGCTGAACCGATTTATATGAAAATTGGAATATAAATTAAGTTCGTTGTAACGTAGATTTTAGGCTATTTGGCATTCAAAATATTTTATTTAAAAGGGGGGTTATAAGGGGGCCTGAATTAAATAAATCAAAGTATCTCGCTTATTATTGATTTTTGTGAAAAATGTTACATAACAAAAGTTTCTTTAAAAATAATTTCCGTTAAGTTTTATTCTTTACAAAATTTTGATAGGGCTGATATTTAATGAGATAAATGAGTTTTAAAATTAAAATAACGCCATCTAAGATGGTGCAATGAATTAAGAACAAATGACTTCGTCTATAAGGGGCCTTGGACATCAACAATCGAAAGTATAGAAACATAGCCTATAGAGAATGTTTCCGTGTTTGTATGAAGTAATATCAGAAGCTAAATTAACCGATTTGTATAATTAATTATTATTTCACCATTGGAAAGTGTAGTTTCTCTAGATGGACATAATGCTATAATGTTATTACAGTAACGTCTGAGTAAATCGAGGACAGGTAAGATTAAAATAGCTTCTTATGCACAGAAAATTTGGTAGGCTATTTTGTACATTCGTTTTCTGTATTTCTTAAAATAATATATATATATATATATATATATATATATATATATATATATATGTACACTCATTTTAATCTCAGAGAATTAACGAACAACGAGAGTGTATTGATTTAATATGCAGTAATAGTATGTTAGCTTAGCAATCCATTATTTTATAATTCAAATTTTGACTATGCTCAATTGAATCGTGTTAAAATACGTAAAATATATATGCAATAAATGCAATGCAAAAAAAATTGGGTAACGAGCGAAGCAGATTATCTTGCGCTGTTGTAAAAGTTGTTCCCTGGATCAAACGTCCTATTTTAATTGTGTAATTACTTTATATTTATTTCTAACAGGTGCAGCGGAGCGCACGGTTACGGCTAGTCATTTATATAATGTTTAATTTTTTTAACTTTCTAAATTGCATATTGTACTATGATTGCCACCTACTGTATTGATTTTTCTCTTTATTCCATATATACATTTTTTTTATTGTTTCCGGACCTACACGGTCACCTGTTATGACAGGCGGATATAGAATAAAATAATTCTTTAATTAACTAGTGTTCTGAAGCTGAAAATGTGTTGCGAATTCCATAGTTGCTTCGTACGGATTATTTTTTTTCGAATTTTAATTACAAAAGTACATTTTTCTTACGCATTTATCACAATTATTTGTTACAAATCACGCCACTCTTGTAAATTCTTCAAGACTGTACATTAGGAAGCATAATTAAACTACTGTAAAATATCAAGTTCCTAAAGTCGCATAATTTATATCAATTTTTGTGATAAGTCCTTAACAGGAATGTAATTTTTAATTAAAAATTGAAAAACAAAATCTGTACAAACCAAGTAACAACACATGTTTAGCTTCAGAACACTACCCAATTAAAGAAATGTTAGTTAATTATCTATTTGTAATATTCATTTACTCTAGAAGCTAAAGAAAAGAGGTACTTTACTAACAACTTCAAATTTGTGTAACTCAGAAGATATTGAGATTAGGGCACATGTTTAAGTGACATTCTTGCTCATAATGTCTTTGGATGTAAGCTCCGTAAGTAGCGGCAAATCCTCGTCAATCACTCTGTATATCACAAGAATAAGAGATAGAAAAAGTTTTAGCAAATTTTTAATCCGGAATTTCGAAACAATCGCATAAAATAGCACTTTCACGTCGAAGAAAGAGTAAGATAAAAGCAGGTGACTTTGGACAGAGAGGCTTATTAAAAATAAAAGGTAACTAAGATTTGACTAACATTGTGTAATCCTTATAAAATATATAGTACAGGTGAAGTCCAAATTGTTGAGACTAATTTGATACTTGAACATTAGCCTACATTAGATTAATTGAACGTACCGATGTTTAAAGGGCATATATCCATGAAACTATATTTGTGGGAAAACACAAAAAATATTTTCACAACTAAACCAAGAGAGAAATTTATTAGATCTCAGGTGGACTACATAGAACTGTTTAAGTGACAACGGCTTCATCAAATAATCTTTGATTAAGTGTACTGTATTAAGAGTAATCATATTACAAAATCCACTAAAGTATACTCTTGTAACAAGAAAATAAATGAAAGAACTGAAAACAACATAGCATCAAATACATCATTTGTGTTTCAAACTCTTAACTATTTATTACTCATAATGTTTATATCATTTCTTCTAGCTGGTTTTCTTAGTTTACTGTCCCCCATGCTTCCACATCTGCTCTGGGCCATTCTCCATTTATATACGTTTTTGCGGACACAAGCCATTCCTTAAACTTTTATTAGAAAAGCTAATGTTCATCTGGAACATACTAGATAGTCTTGACAATGTCCTCAAGCTTTGTCTTAGCTATTGGTGTTCTGTTTTTATATGCAGGATTAGGAAAGAGTACAGTTTCAACGAACTGACTTGATGTTTGCCTAGGATGAACGTGGGTTGCACTGCCACGTTGATATGCGTTGAAGCTATGCTTACTCCAACGAGCACAGAATGCATAGAGTAGACATGAACAGCTTGGAGGTGAAGCCGCTTTTGTAGACCGTCGCCATTATGATGCTACCAAAACATTGGGCTCCCGGTTAGCACATGAACAGTTGATTGTGATGTTGCATCGTTGTTTTAATTAATAAATGAAGTAATTTCAGTATGCCTACATGTGCTGCGTATTGCTGCACAAACAGGTTTTGAAAAAAATTCCTGGAATAACTTTTCACAGGTAAATATGCATGTGTGAAATGTACTTATTACCTGTAGATAATGAATGATTTAGCCTAGGTTAGTCGGTTAGATTCGTATTGTTCACGTATGTGTTTGATTAAGAGAAAGGATTAGTGTATTGATATTATTGTAATTAATTTTTATAATCACTAAATCAGACACGCTTTGTAAACTTAGCATGTACGAGCGAAGCTAACCTAACAACCCAAGTTGGAAGTTTATGTCGCGTGCTGTAGAAAATGGGTGTACCGAGGTTTCTCTTCAACCGAATGCACATAGGCCTATTCGTTTGATGAAAAAGAAATAGTGTATTAATATTATTGTAATTTTTATAATCACGAAATCAGACTTATGCTTTGCAGACTTACAGTTCATTCCAGATGTCCTGGGAGAGAGAGTCACAGACATTACGTGACCTTCAACTGAATGTCGCCACGCCATTGGCCGTCAAGCGGGAGATAAGAGTAGAGCATGATTCACTGTGACTCGCTTGTCTTTCCAGCAGTTGTGATTCGACGCTGTAATAGATTGAGTAAAATAAATTTTCACTATTATTGTTATTTTAACAACAACGTGTACAAGTGTCATTGATTTGCGTTAGACATTGAACTGCAATATTGTGAAGTACAGATTAGTTTTATATAGTGTGTTGTGCATAACTGAATGTAGAGTGCTGACATGAATGACGATTCTCAACCAGGATGTTCTGGACATTCGCCAGTCAAGCGGGGGGGAGGGTTTCATACGAGAGAAAAAATACAGATTATAAATGTGTATAAGACTCTTGTGAAAGATAACCCTGAAGTATCTCTTACAGACGTAGTTTCAAAAGTATGTTCAACTTTGGGAGTAGGGAAGAGCAGTGTGTATAGAATATTAAATGAATATCGATTTACGGGCCAAGTCAAATCTAAAAAAAACCCAAAACTAAAACTATATTAAATACAGTCGATGATTTTACAAAGGCTGCGATAAGGAGTACATTATTTTCCATCTATCTGATGGTGCTGCAGTTCAGTTTCGAACCTTGGTCCCTCTATTATATTATTTTACTCTATATTAATATTCCAGACAGTATTCATTAATAATTTCGCAAAGTGAGTTTGGCAGCTTGTGAACCGCGCTTTTTGTCTCTGCCTCTGTTTACTTGCATTCCCAACACATCTGGAATAGAGTATAGTAGCTTCATTAACTCGGTCGTGAACTAACTCAACCCACTTGGTAATAAAACTTCACTTTTGTTCGCCGTTATAATCTAATTATATACTATAAACGAAGAGCCTATCAAATAGTATATGGTTAAGAGCATTCCACTTTTTCTCTAAACAAAATCGGGACATCTATACGAAATACTGGCAAAAGGAAGAGATTGCTAATTTGCGTTAAGAAGCAAGTTGCATTATTAAATCGAAGCAAATGGATCAACCTATAAAAGTAATTATTATAGGGTAGCATTTTTATTGGACTAGTAACAAAATAAGGTCAAACTGTTATCTTCCTTTTTTTTATCATTATTGTTTGTTTAACCTTCCAGATTACCTATTAATACCATACTGCAATTTGAAGAGCTGTCAATTTAAATAGCCTGTATATATGTGATTTATCGATAGTTTTGTAATTTTTGCTAAAAATACGTGCTTAGCGATTCTGTATTACGAAACAAACAAAGTGTGAGTCCTCCAGGAAATTAGGAACATATGGAATTCTTATTATCATAAGATCTTCTATAACGTAATAGCTATTTTACAATGTTTTGGTAGCAACAAGATGGCGTCAGGTCCATCAAACCGGCTTCACTCCGTCCAATGGTATTAAGATGCTAGTGTCTACTCTATGTATTCTGTGCTCGTTGGCTTACTCCATGGTTATCTGAATTATAATGAAAATGACACAGGCTGCTTATTCCAAAAAACAACCTTTCTCCTTTTGGTTTGTTTGCAGTTTCTTTGGGTGCGGGACATTTCATGTAAAGTGGAGGCCATCATTTTTTGTAATCTAACACAATCTCAGTTGTTTCCAGATCAACACAGGTGAACTTTTGTTGTGCGCTGCTTATGATGATCAATTCAGTTAACTGGTGAATAGTGTAAATCCTATTATGCCTCCGCAGTTTCCTTTTGATCACTGCAAAATCCATATCGCATAGTATAAAAATTTGTCCATGAACAGGAAACAGCTCCTGAATCCTTTTCAACCTGAGTGACAGTAGGAACTTAGAGTATGGTTCTTATTCTGACCGGTACAGTTATCAGCTCATCATACTGACTGTAAGTAGTGACGCAGAAAAGAAAAAGCATGACCTGGCTCTTTGCAAGCCGTCCCTTAATGGAAAATGTACAGCACAGCAGTATTTTTTTCTCTGACCAACCTCTCCTACGGACAATCTTCGTCCCTGGACAACTCGTTCTCAATTTTCCACCTTTCAATAGTTACCTCGAATTACGGTAAATGTAAGCTACAGCATGCAGAAGCAACCACCAAATTAACAAAAGTTGTTTATTTACTAGAGATGTTATTAATTGGTCCAACAGAATAATTTCTGTTATAGTGCATGATTCTGTACAGATTGCTGAGCACTTTACTGCGGAATCCCGGCCATTAGTCACTCAGCTGAGTGCGCTCCTTGTATAATGGCAGTTGACTTGAAATATAAACGTCAACGTATATGCCTAGCTTGGAGTCAGGCCACAAAAGGGAAATAACACTGTAGGAGGAAGGTTCGATCCGGTGCTGTGGATTGAATTCGGCGTAGCTCAGTGGTCAGAGCGCTTGGTACGTAGAACCAAGGACCCGGGTTCGATCCCCGGCGCCGGAGCAAATTTTTCTCCTCAAATATTAAAAGTTGTTTAGCTGACATCCAGAGAGATTAAAGTGTTGGAATCAAACAATCGCCAAGTAACTGACATCCAAAGAAATTACGATACCGGAACTAGCTATAGCATGAACATCAGCACTGGTTTTTTTATAGGCCAGAAACGCCATACTTATGCCCATTTAACATGAAACATAGAAATTAATGTATCTAACCGCGTATTGGGTACTGATACATATGCCTCTTTAACATAGACTGATAGACCTACCTTCCAAGATTCAAAGGCAGTGAAAAAACGAAAATGACTTGTAGTGGTGGTTATGCCCTTTTAACATCGACGCGTTTATTTTCAAGGCTGTATCTCTAGTGATAATGTACCTCCTCATTAAATAGGTTTCTTCTGGTGTGAATATTCATTAGCAGTATATTTGTTGCGGCTATTTAATAGATTGATGTATTTCCGACAGGATTGCAGCTACCAATGAGAGGGCTGTCTCATCAGAATTCCACACTATTGCACATGAGACACCAAAGAATTCGGGTTCCTCGGGAGAACCTGCGCGGACTCATAAAGATGAGAAACAATTGGAATTAGAATCGTCTGAAATATGTTACTCAACTGCGGAGAAACTCAACGGCCCTGTACCGAAGGACGTAGGCAAGAAAACTTTAAAATGCGATGTTTGTGCGAAGTGTTTTTCAAACTTGGGTAACCTAAAAACTCACGAACGCCTGCACGCAGGCGAGAAACCTTTCAAGTGTAATGTTTGTGGCAGGTGTTTCTCGCAATCGAGTGGCTTGAGGAGCCATAAACACGTGCATACTGGCGAGAAACCTTTGAAATGCGGTTTTTGTGGTAAGGATTTCGCATTGTCAAGTACCCTAAAAATTCATGAGCGCCTTCACACAGGTGTCAAACCTTTCAAATGTGATGTTTGTGGTAAGTGTTTTGCGAAATCCAGTGTCGCAAGAGCTCACGAACGCCTCCACACTGGCGAGAGGCCGTTTAAATGTGATGTTTGTGGTAAGTGTTACACACAGTCGGGTAACCTAAGTATCCATCAAAAAGTGCACACTGGCGAGAAACCTTTCAAATGTGATGTGTGTGGTAAGTGTTACTCGCAGTCCTACAAATTAAAATCCCATAAACGTTTGCACACTGGCGAGAAACCTTTCAAATGTGATATTTGTGGTAAGCGTTACGCGCAATCAGGTAACATAAGAGCCCATGAGCGTCTGCACACTGACCATAAACCTTTCAAATGTGATGTTTGTGGTAAGTGTTACTCTCTGTCGTGTAACTTAAAAGCCCATAAACGCACACACACTGGCGAGAAACCTTTCAAATGTGAAGTATGTGGTAAGGCTTTCTCGCATTTCAGTACCCTAAGACGACACGAAGTTCTGCACACGGGTCAGAAACCTTTCAAATGTGACGTTTGTGGTAAGTGCTTCTCGCGATCGGGTTCCCTAAAAACGCATCAACGCCTGCACACTGGCGAGAAACCTTTCAAATGTGATATTTGTGGCAAGTGTTATTCGCAGTCCAGTAACCTAAGAAGTCATGAACGCTTGCACGCAGCCGAGAAGTCCTTCAAGTGTGACGTTTGTGGTAAGTGTTTCTCGCAGTCGGCTTACCTAAGAGCCCATGCAAGTCTGCACACTGGCGATAAACCTTTTAAGTGCAATGTTTGTCCTAAGCGTTTCCTGATATCGAGTAACTTAAAAAAACATGAACGCTCGCACACCGGTGAGAAACCTTTCAAATGTGATGTTTGTGGTAAGTGTTACGCGCAGTCGGGTATCCTGAAAGTCCATGCACGCAGTCACACAGGCGATAAACCTTTCAAATGCGATGTTTGTGGTAAGGATTTCACGACGTCGGGTAGCCTAAAACGACATGAGCGCCGTCATACAGGCGACAAACCTTTCAAGTGTAATACTTGTGGTAAGTGTTTTTCGGATTCGAGTAACCTAAGTAAACATAACCGGGTGCATACTGGCTAGAGAACTTGGCAATGTGATGTTTGTAGTGTTACAGTTGTAACCTCAAAGCCCATGATCGCCTGCACAGTGGCGAGAAACTTTTCAAATGTGATGTTTGTGGTAAGCGTTACTCGAAGTCGGGTAACCTAAGAGTCCATGAACGCCGACACAGAGGCGAGAAACTAAAAGTGCGATGTTCGTTTTGAGCGACTCTTTCTAGTAGTCTTTAAGCCTTGAACTTTTGTGCAGAGGCAAGAAACCTTGTAAATGTGACGGACGTCAAACGTGTTTCGCTATTACGTGTAGCTAAGCGTTCTAGTACGCAAGCATATTGGTAACAAACATTGCTATTGTGATTTTTGTGGTAAGTTTTTTCCGCGGTCAGTAGTCTAAGAAACCATTAACACCTATAGGCAGAGAGGTGACATCTTTGAAACGTGTTGCTTTTCCAAGAGTATTACAAATATGTTTTGAAACATTCTGACCAAAAGATTTGGCAATGCGATGACTGTGGAATGTGTTTTTCTTAGTTCTGTAATCTAAAACTGTTAGGCCTTGTCAACAATAAACCGGGAACGAAAACTACAACTAGAATGGAAATACTCTTAAAATGCGTTCTTTAAAAGGTGAGCATTCGCAATTGACGAGAAACTTGCAGAGAAAGTGAAAGTTCATTCACTCTGTTGGCATCATAAAGCTACTTTCTCGTTGTATATTTTGTAGCAAGTAGGCCATAACATGACATCTTCTTCACCCAATGTGTCTTAAGTAACTCAGAAATTCAATAGAATCACTTTCAGTATTATGCTACGTTTATCTGACCAGATTACCACGGAATTGAATTATTAAAAAACTCTTGTGTCATAAATTTGTTATTAGGTTAACTTGTGTTTTTAGAACTGGTTTGAATAGTGGAAGGAGTGGTAGTAGGAGGAAAGAATAGATATGGAGGCGATACCTGACATGTGACTTTTGTGAGAAAGGAAAGATTGAGTTATCAGAAAGAGACTTACTTTCATGATGGGTAATATTATATGAATCTACAGACACGGAAGGTCATCTCAAAGTAAAAGCTATTTTCCCCCTTTATAGTGATATAGCCACTGTATATACTGAGATCACAGGACAGGTCTTGCCTCCTCTACTGTACATAAAATTTGCTGATGATATGACGTTTGCAGAAGAGGAGATGATACTAAAGGATATACTGCTAGAGCTAAATGACAGCTATGAGCAGTATAGAATGAGGATAAATACAAACAAGACGAAGACCATGGTTATAGTTAGAAAACTACAGATGGTAAAGTTTCAAATTCTAAATGAGACAGTAGAACAAGTGGACAGCTTCAAATTCTTGGGGTGTTCTATAAGCATTATCATGAGATGCCGCCGAGAAGTCAAAAGGAAGATAGCAATGGCCAAGGAAACTTTTAATAGATAAAGGAGCATCTTCTGTGTACCTCTGCAAAAATAACTAAGGAAGAGACTAGTGAAGTGCTTTGTATGAATTGTGGCATTTTATGGGGCAGAAGCATGGACATTACGACGAAAAGAAGAGAAGCGAATAGAAGCATTTGAAATATGGATATAGAGAAGAATGGAACGTGTGAAATGGACAGACAGAATAAGAAATAAAGCTGTGTTGGAAAGAGTTGGTGAAGAAAGAATGATGCTGAAACTGATCAGGAAGAGGAAAATGAATTGGTTGGGTCACTGGTGGAAAAGAAACTGCCTGCTGAAGGATGTACTCGAAGGAAGATGTACTATGGGAAAAGAGTTCGGAGCAGAAGAAGATATGAGATGATAGACGACACTAAGATATATGGATCATATGAGAAGACAAAGATTAAGGCAGCAAATGTGAAAGATTGGAGAAACCTGGGTTTGCATCGAAAGACCTTCCCTTCGGCAGAACACTGAATGACTGAACCCATGTTTATGTTAACTGGCTTGTATTCATGAAAGAACGCCATTGTTCAGTGATTTATATTGTCGTTTCCGTTGATGGTTTATTGTAAATCATAAAGCACTTTTGTAGTCATTCGGTGTACTTGTCAAAATGTTATTAAAATATCCATAATTTTACATATTGTTGCAGTATCTTTCGACAGTTCCTGAGGGAGCTGGGTAGGGAATTCCAGAAACGAATTACGAATTGCTGATACTGTGAAAGAGGAAAAATAGTGAGCTGTTTTATGGCAAGGCATAGATAATAAAGGGTCATTTTTAGAACTAGTACCCAGGCTGTGATAAGAGGACAAGAAATTAAAATGCACCGAGAGATAGTCAGGCGAGGAAGTATTGATGATGCGATATAGGAAAATGAGTGAATGGATATATCTTCGGTCCTGTAATCTTAATCATTGGAGTGTTTCAAGGGAAGGTGTAATGTGGTCGTATTTGCGGATGTTGCAAATGAAATGTACGCAGGCATTATGAACGCGCTGCAATCTTTGGGCTAAGTTAGAATTTAAATCTGTTAGTAGAATGTCACAATAGTCAAAATGTGGCAGCACCAATGTTTGTTGATAATTATTTTTAATTGAAAAGGTAGAAAATTTTTCGGGCGATTTAATAAATGAGGGATGGAGAAGACGGCCTTGCATGTGTGTGTGATTTGGACATTCCATTTGAGGCCCTCGTCCATGTACACACCTAGATATTTAACAGAGGGACTGAATGGGATAATAATTTAATTCAATTTTATAGAATTTATAATAGCGGTTTTTTAAATGACACTCAGGAGGAAATTAAACGCAGAATAAATATGGGAAATGCCTGTTATTATTCGTTTGAGAAGCTTTTGTCATCTAGTCTGCCGTCAAAAAATGTGAAAGTTATAATTTATAAAACAGTTATATTACCGGTTGTTCTGTATGGCTATGAAACTTGGACTCTCACTTTGAGAGAGGAACAGAGATTAAGGGTGTTTGAGAATAAGTTGTTAGCAAAATATTTGGGGCTAAGAGGGATGAAGTTGCAGGAGAATGGAGAAAGTTACACAACGCAGAGCTGCACGCATTGTATTCTTCACAAGTCAGTAAGATAGTTTTAGTTTTTTTTATACTGTTCTGTAGAAGTCTTAGTTTAGTTTGAGTCCTGCTTTGTTGCTCTTGTCTGACACTCTTGTTATTAATTCCTCTTCCTTTTTTTCTGCAGTCAGTGTAGTTTCGTCAGCGTATCTGATGTTATTGATCTGTGACCATCAATCCTTATGCCTACATTGATGTCATCCAGCTCAGCAGCTCTTATTACGTATTCTGTATGTAGGCTGAACAAACTAGGAGAGAGGATGCACCCTTGCCTAACTCCTTTCTTGACAGGGAACCACTCTATTTCTCCTTCCTGTAGTCGAACTCTTGCTTCCTGATCTCTATAAAGCTCTTTTATCATGATAATTAAATGTGTTGGTATTCCCAACTGCAGTCAAATTCTCGACAGTAGATTGTGATCGACACAGTCAAATGCTTTGGAGTAATCCAAAAAACCTAAGAATATACTCTGTTGAAAGTCGTTTGTTTCCTCCAGAATTCATCTTAAGTTTGCGATATGGTCCCTGATTCCTCTTCCCTTTATAAAACTTGATTGTTCTGGTGGTAATTCTCTTTCTGGATAGCTTTCAAGTCTTTTGTTTATTATTTTAAGTATAATATTACTAACGTGTGAGGTAAGAGCTGTTGTTCTATTGCTGGCACGTTCTCGGCTGTCTCCTTTCTTGGGCAGTAATATATATACTGTGTGGTTCTTTCAGTCATCTGGCCATTATTTCATTTTCCATATAAGGTTGCAAAGTTCGAAGATAATCTTTATAATCTCTTCACCAGCATTCCTGATCAACTCTATGGGGATATCATTTATCCTTGGTGACTATTAGCTATATGTTTTGTAGCTCATAACACTTCTTCTTTTAAGATTAGAGGTTCAATGTTGTGTTGCACATTAATGCTGGGATCTTTTTCATATAATCAGCTTGTGTATTCTTCGCACCTTTTATTATGTCTTATTTAGAAGTTAATAGAACTCCATCTTTGTTCTTAATTGAAATTAATTAATTAATACGTTATGGAAAAGATTATAAGCAAACTCATGAGTTGTGTACTGGAATCTGAAAACCGATTATCTAATATCAAGAGTGGTTTTCGCAAGTACAGATCCACCGCATACCATCTTGTTCTGCTGGAGACCGCCATTAGAGATGCTTTCCTCAAGGAGCATCTTGTTGCGGTTTTCTTTGATCTATAGGAAGCTTACGATACCACATGGCGTTATGGAATTCTGCAAACTCTGCATGTTTGGGGACTTCGTGGCAGTCTCCCAATGTTTATTGCAACGTTCATGGCAGAGTTGTATTTCCGAGTTCAAGTAGGCACCACACTTTCTAACGAACATCCTCAACAAAACGGCGTTCCGCAGGGGTCTGTATTAAGCGTTCATCTTTTCTGCATTGCGATCACTGTGTGGGTGACTGAGTATCTTCTCTGTTTTACGTTGATGACTTCAGCTCATATTACAGCTCCCGATATCTTCCATCCATCGGTCGACAGTTGCAGCTGGTCATCAACGTACTATCAGAATGGGCTGTTCGCAATGGCTTTAAATTCTCCACTCTGTAAACGCAGTGAGTCCACTTCTACAACCATCGTGGTCTTCATTCACATCCTGAACTGCCTCTTAATGCTGTGGAGTTGCAATATACAGACGCTGCGAGATTTTTTATTTCTATATTTGACCATAAATTAACGTGGGAGGCGCATATGCGTGATTTAAGAAGCCGTTATGAATAGTCTGTAAATAATATACGCCTTTTGTCAGTGATTCGCTGGGTTGCAGACCGCGTATTGCTTTTATGAGTTCATGGTACTCTTATCCGATTAACGCTGGATTATGGCTCTTTTATTTATGGCTCATCAAATAAATGTAATTACGCCTTGTAGATATTGTCCATCATTATGGGATTCGACTCACTACAGTTGCCTTCCGAACTAGTCGGATAGAGAGCCTGTATTGTGAAGCGGGGGAACCATCACTGTATCGACGACGTAATGTCCTTTTGTGTTCATATGCGATTAATCTCCGCTCGCAGCCTGAGCACAATTCTTACGACTCTTTCCATCATTCGTCTTTTTACGGCCTATACAGTGAAATTCACGGAGACGTCGTCAAGCAGGCGTCCGATTTCGTGAACTGCTTTCTGATCTCGACATCCATCTACCATGAGTTCGCACACTGGAGTGGATTATGCGACGTCCCTTGTTTGATGTAAGTCTGAGCCGAAGTTTTAAGAATTTTACACCAGCTTTAGTTTATAGACTTTGTTTTAGTGAACTTTTATCACAATATTCAAATTATTCTTTAGATTTTGCTGACGCATCGCGTGTAAATGATTATGTTTGATGCTCCTTAATTGCAGATAGACAGATATTTAAATATAAACTGAGCGAATATACCAGTGTTTCTACTGCAGAATAGTATCCTTTTTACAGAGCTTTATTGTTTTTAATTAGACAACCTCGGGGCAGATATCTAATCTGCTCCGACTCTTTAAGTGCTATTCAGTCTCTGCAGTCTTTCGATTCAGATTATCCCCTCGTGTTAAGAACACAGCAGCTATTCCACACACTCCTAAGCTCTGATTATGAGATTGGAGTAGTGTGGATTCCTGGCCATGTTGGAATTCCAGGGAATGAGGCCGCAGATGCTGCAGCCAAAGGTGGTGCTACGAATGGCACTGTGGTGTATTGGCGCGAGAGGTGGCAAGACTTACAAAATTCCTTGAAATATAGACTATGGTAGCAATGCGATGGATAATGGTCTGCACTATATAGAAATAAATTACGAAGTGTAATGAATACTGTCCGGGTTGGGATTCGTTAACAAGAGCGTCACAACGCGAAGAGGCTTTACTCACCCGATTCAGGATTGGCCATTTTATGTTTCGCAAAAACCTTTGAAAAGTGAAAACCAGTAATATGACAAAAATTAATGATTGTCTACTTAAGTTTTCTTGCCCACACTAGACGTTCCTGTGACCTTCTTTGCACTTAGTTTCAACAATTAAATCTTGTTTCCTGCTTGAAGATTTCAGTCTCTCCTCTCCTCTCCTCTCCTCTCCTCTCCTCTCCTCTCCTCTCCTCTCCTCTCCTCTCCTCTCCTCTCCTCTCCTCTCCTCTCCTCTCCTCTCCTCTCCTCTCTTCTCTTCTCTTCTCTTCTCTTCTCTTCTCTTCTCTTCTCTTCTCTTCTCTTCTCTTTTTCACCTATATGTCTCCATCTCATCCTTTTATCATCATCTTTACTCTTTCCTATCATAATTTTCTTCTCCGCGTGCTCGTCTCCATTCCTGTTAAGACAATATATTTTACTCCAATTCCCCAATTCTTTTTCTTTATTTCAATCTTCTACTCTCTTCTTTTATTAAGTCTCAGATGCTTTTCCGTTTCCACTACTTCCATTCCTTCTTCCTGTTCCTTTCTTACTCTTTACATTGCTTTTCGTTTGTATGCTATTCTATTATATTTATGCTTCCCGTCTGTCTCTGCGGCCTACTGTATTATTATGCATTCATGATTTCTAGGCGACTTTGTTGTTTAATTCTCTTCCCATTCATGCTCCATTATTCCCGCTAACATGCAAGTTCTGAAGGTCTGGCTTTAACTCACTTGCGATTTATTATCAGAGCTGCTTTCCAGTGTCGCAATATTTGCAATGCAAATTGGTTGCTAGTTGCTTAAGGTCAATGCTAGGGAGCGGATTTTTATGTAATTACATATTATATTCCTTTCAACATAACCGTATATAAATAACAAATGTTTCCAAATCTTGTAATTACCATTAATATATTAAAATTTGATGCTACATATATTTACATATTTACCCCACATTACATACTCGTATTATGGCTTGGTATTGCATAAATCTACATATTTAGCCTTCAGTCCTTGCTGTTTTCAGGAATGGAAGCAGCCCTCTTCTCCTGTTTCTTGTTCCATAGTCAAAATCATATTTAAGTCTAATTTATGTTCTTTTAAAATTTCTCCACTTCATCATGGTTAATTTTGTCGTTCTCATATTTGTAAATCTAACGAAAATTAGTCTGTTTCTTCTCTTATCTAATCGGTATATTTCTTCAATATGTCCTTCACTTATGACAAAATTAAGTACTTCCCAACACACGTTACACACTGTGTCATAAGCCTCTATTCCACATTCATGTCCTACTTCTTTTACGCCGAAAATTATCATGTTCTTGTTTCTTTGATAGGCTACTCTTCAAAATAATTGATACTATTCTTCATTTTCGCATTTTCCTGCAGTAGTTCTTCAATCTTCCTTTTGTTTCCTTCACTGTTTTGTTTCATGTTATCAAATGTTTTCCTTTCTTCTAGTAGTTTGTGTAGGCTCTGTAACTTTTCCAAAATTTGTGTCTTGTGTTGTGAGGAGTTTATTTCTTGAACTGTTATGCTCCATTCTTCTGTAATTAATTGAGTGATTCTCCCCATTGTCACTGTTCTACTTGTATCTTAATCGTAGGGCACTGCTCTCTACACGTAGCCTACATGTCTCTCCCTCTCTGCCGGACCTTTCCTTCAAGCGGCCGTCCTCTTTCCACTGCTGTTCCTGATTGCGGTTTTTATCATCTTGCCAACTAGAGGATATAACTTTTTCTGCACAGAATACCTCACGTTCACATGGGGGAGACCCCTAACATAGTAGTGATAGCAAGAACTCGATTTCAATATATATATATATATATATATATATATATATATATATATATATATATATAGAACTTGTTTTACATTTGATCTCTTTTAATTTATTTAAGTTCGTTATATTGCGATTCTGTATCAACATCTCAGGGTATTTAGAGCCTGGTTGAAGTGAAGGCGATAATGCCGGTGAAATGAATCCGGGGTCCAGCACCGATAGTTACCCAGCATTTGCTCATATTGGTTAGAGGGAAAACCCTGGAAAAAGCCTGAACTAAGTAACTTGCTCCCACCGGGATTCAAACCCGGGCCACCTGGTTTCGCGGTCAGATACGGTAACCGTTACTCACAGGTGTGGACTTGAGCTCTTCATATGCACCTGTTAATAGAGTTAGGAATTAAAACCACACACAGCTATCCAAAATGAATTGTTTAGAAAATTACATACCAAGATATCAGCTTTTAAAGCAGTATCACATTTTCATAATTTTATTATAATTCATAATGTTTTAAGAGACATTCTGTTTCTATTGAAAATCCTGACCCCATACTTAGTGTATTCATCTTTACTGTTTGTAGATTCAGAAGTAAAACATTAACGTCACATTTCGATCTTATGAAGCAATACATGATATATAGCTACTCGCAATATAACGTGAGGAGCACAGATACCGGTAGTAGTAATCATAGGAAGACTATGAACTACGTACTCCTACGTACCTAGCTAACTACCACTAAATGTCGCAAAAATTGATAATGTTATGACGTAGATATGGATTGTATTCTTGTTCAAATGCAGTTGTTCATTGTGTAACCATTGCAACATGTATTGATATGAAAATATTACGAGAATAACAGATATAGCAGCCATACAGATATTGATAAAATATATGAGGCAAACACTTGTTGTCGCTGTCGTGAAAGGAAACGCCTATTTAAAAAAGAAATATGTTGAAAGATGGCTTTAAGTAAAGTTACTACGAGTCACTATTGTACTTGTAAATATGCCGCTGAATTTGATAATTCAATATAATTATCTTTCCCATGGCTTGAAAATGCGATATACTCTAGGCCTATATGCAGAGAAGACGTGATGCAATATAATTCATAGAATCTGAGGAATCTGACAGGAGACGTGGAGGAGCACTGAATATACAGGGTGATTCAGACCACCCGTACCGTCATTTATTTGGGAAACGAATGCATTAAGATTTACGGGACGAAAGTATTTATAACTAAAGCACGTGTGAACTTTAAGTTGAGTTTGATTTTATCAATCAGCCCTGACAGGAATTAATCTCAGTGGTGTATCAGTTTAAAATTTCAAATGGGAGTCGGAGTCTAATAGAATACATTTCATAGAGCTCTTCAAAACAAACAACTTTCGCAGGAAATGTTTTTATCATTTCCTACCCATTCAATGAGAAAGCATACGTAAAGGCAATGCTACTAATTTTGAGAAATGTTACAAGAAAATGTAAACGAGATAAGTCCACTTAATGTTGACATAGTACAAATGCACAATTATCTTTTTTTTTATTTTTTTTAATTGTGTTATTTTACGACGCTGTATCAACATCTAGGTTATTTAACGTCTGAATGATATGAAGGTGATAATGCCGGTGAAATGAGTCCGGGGTCCAGCACCGAAAGTTACCCAGCATTTGCTCGTATTGAGTTGAGGGAAAACCCCGGAAAAAACCTCAACCAGGTAACTTGCCCCGACCGGGATTCGAACCCGGGCCACCTGGTTTCGCAGCCAGATACACTGACCGTTACTCCACAAGTGTGGACCACAATTACCTGGCTGAGTATCGATCTATTGGCCGGCAGCACTGGCGAGGGATGAATACTAGTAAACTATCATTCCCCTTTGCTCGCTCAGCAGGGTTTCCTTCATTAAGTCACCGCAGTACGGCCAGGTCTGCAATGTGTACTCTGCACTTAGCTACGTAATGGGCTCAGGTGACATTGCCAAACAATGTGCAATAAAAAGTAAGTGTTTTGTTTTCTCTATACCTACGTATGTATACTTTTCAAGTTTTGCAATTACTTTTGTAACTAATAAAATAAATACCCAAAAGTTAAGAGTGATGACAAATACCTCCTATGTACTACAAACAGCGACGTTTTTACAAAAATCATGATTGTTTTGATATGTTGATGGTATTGGGCGAATATCGTATAAACTTGCAGGCTGCCGAGCGTCTGTACACAGAGAGATAGCCTCAACGTGCTCGTCAATCAGGCGTCTTGCTGGTCGTGTACTGCACAGCTGCAGCCTGACCAAACGTATCACGCGACCTGTGCAAGACGAGAGATCAGCTGACGTCATTGCTGCCGTTCTTGTCAGTCCTCACGACTCGACCAGGAGAATTGCAAGGGAATCTGGCATTAGTCAGACAACGGTGAGGAGGGTTCTGAACAGCAGTAAATACCATCCTTACCACATCAGTATGCACCAGCAGCTTGAAGGAGAAGATTTTCAGAGTCGTGTGATTTTCTGCGATTGGTTATGAGACAAAACTGCCGGTTTCATCGCAGTATTCTCTGGACAGATTAAGCGACATTCAAGAGCAATGGGGATGTCAATATCCATAATGCTCACTACTGGTCTCAAGTCAGTCCTCTCTGCCTGAGAGAAGTGGACAACCAGCATAGGTGGAGTGTCAATGTCTTGTGTGGCATCTTCGGACACCGAATGATTGGACCTTATTTATTTCAAGGTACTCTGATTGATATCACGTATGCTGACTCCTGAAGAAAAAATTATGGTTTATTTAACGACGCTCGCTAGTGACGAGGTGATATCAGCGTCGCCGCTGTCCCGCAGGAGTTCTTTTACATGCCAGTAAATCTACTGACATGAGGCTGTCGCATTTAGGCACACTTAAATGCCATCGACCTTAGCCGGGATCGAACCCGCAACCTCGAGCACAGAAGGCCAGCGCTATACCATCTGCACTACCGAGGCCGAAAATTTCCTGAACATCCTCAACCAGCGTTTGGAAGACGTGACACTGGCAACACAAGCAGTAATGTGGCTGCAACATGGTAGCCTAGCTCATTTCTCTTTGGTGGCACGTGACGTTCCAATCAGCTCTTCCCTTGGCGATGGGTTGGGAGATGCGGTCCTGTGGCATGGCCAGCACGATCTCCTCACTTGAATTCTTTGCATTTCTGTCTTTGGGGACAGTTAAAACATCGTCTATCAAGATCGTCCCACAACAAAAGATGACATGAAATAGCGAATGCCAGTCTTTTGACAAGCCGAAGTGTTAGGAGTCATGACAGTGTTATAACAAGAAGAGTATGGGTGTGTGCTGCTCAGTTTGAACATTTCCAGTCTTTCCGTTAACATTAATTTTCTTGTTTACATTTTCCTCTTGTAAAATTTCTCAACATCGATGGCATTGTCTTTCTGTACGTTTTCTCATTGAAAGAGTAGGAATTTATAAAAATGTTTCGTATGAAAGTTGTTTGTTTTGAAGAGCTCTATCAAATGGTACCGTATTTGACTCCGACTTCCATGTGAAATTTTAAAGTGATACACGATTGACCCTACTTCTTGTTAAGGCTGATTGATGGAATCAAGCTCAAGTGAAAGTTTATATGTTCTTAAGTTACAACTGTTTTTGTCTCGAAAATTTTAATGTACTGGTTTCCGAAAAAAATTACTGTTACGTGTGGTCTGAATCAGCCTGTATGTGGTTTTAAGTGTGGTCTGCTGCCTGAAATATTGTTACGTTCTGTGAATTCAGTCAGAAATCAACAATGCGGTACGTGAACACCTCTGAAAGATCAAAACTCTGCTTTTGTGTACTCACCCTGTCAAAAATGAAGTGTCTCCTGTATGTGCAGACCACGAAAAAAAATTATGGTTTATTTAATGACGCTCGCAACTGCAGAGGTTACATCAGCGTCGCCGGTGTGCCGGAATTTTGTCCCGCAGGAGTTCTTTTACATGCTATTAAATCTACTGACATGAGCCTGTCGCATTTGAACACATAAATGGCATCGACCTCGGCCAGGATCGAACCCGCATCCTCGAGCATAGAGGGCCAACGCTATACAAACTCCGCCAACCAGGCCGACTGTATGTTTGTATGTATGTATTTATGTATGGAAAGGTCAAATATCAACATTGTCTTCTGAATGTGCAGAACTTGCGAAAAATTAAGAAGATTATATCCTGCATGTGCACAACTTGTCAATAATCAAACTGTGACGTCTTCATGTGTTCAACGAATGTCATAAATAAGAACAAAATGAAATAAAAAAGTAAGGCAACACTACGAAAATTTTATTTCAAGTTGTATACAATGTCCATTCGCTTCTTGCGCGTAGGCTATATTATAATAAAATATTGCCTTTTCTCGAAAGTCGACGTTTCCAAACAAGTAATTATGTTCCATTTTTCTGCTACTCAACATCGCACAGTTGAAACTAATCACTAAAATATACACTGTATAACCTGTATCGCTTTACAATGTCCATTCATTTCTATCTAGCCGTATTTTCCCTTGTAAGAGTCCCTTCTTTATGGATTTTTATGAAATAACACCCGGTCGAGGTGAGTTCCGCCAAGTTGATGACCGGGGGATGCAATGGCGTTTCTCAGGCTTTCATTTTCGAACATCAATCGACTTATCACCACGCAGACCTTATCATTCTCCTTTTTCATCGCTCTGTTTCTCTTCGCCGGCCACAATTCCATGCGCAGTGCCCACCACCTCATCACAGCCATTTTCGCCTCTCCATCCTCGCTGTACAGATTTGCCACATCCGCCTAAAGTACAGGATTGGTTAATAATGCCTGGTGGGGATACATACTTCTTCCTCTTCTAGTTCATTAAATCCATTCTTAGGCTAAGTTCCGTAAGCTTATAACTCCCGTCACACCAGCGGGAATCTTTCCTATCTCCGTGGTCCTGTCCCACCGCTTCGAGCGCGACTTCCGAATTGTGTGGCCCGACAGGGCGCACACCAACGAAACAAGAGTGGACCCTTCATACTGCCCCACTGCCCCTATATGCAATTTTAGGTGCCGAGCCAGGACCAGAAGTCAAGTACACCCACGTAGAGCCCCAATGGGGGGACCGACTCTGCTCGCCGGGGCGGCTATATCGCTCGGACATGTTATGGCTGACTAATGGGTGTCGCAGTGTAATCAACCACAAGTCCCCTGAAGCTGTGCGGTCTTGGATTGCTCCGGCTTTGGTGGGCTAGGTAGCAGTCAGCCGAGTAGTCCGGCGATTGTGTAGTGTAGAGTGGGGAGCCACGGGCGGTTATTCCCGCGGTAGAGACTTAAAACTGCGACTCGCCTCTGGTGTAAGATTTGACATTAGGTGTATAATCCTGAGTTTGAAGGGTAACTTGCGTGAAGCGGGTTGCTTGCAATCGGGCTGTGGGGGTCCTCATAGCCAGCACAGACCGCGAAGAATTTTTGAGGTGTCTGTTTCTCACGCCCACTGATGGCAGGCTGACTCTGACGGTTCCTAACGGGGGGGGGCAGTTGAATATGTCATCGCGCTCTTCGCTCCCTCCCTCAGTAAAACAACAAAACAACAAAAATAGGCACGACTGGTGGTAATATGACGAACATTTCAATGGACTTCGACCCTGAGAAAGTAACAGTTAAAGTGCCGCTTCCAAAGTTTATTAGTATCACATTGGATGGAACAGAAAAGGCTATCAAGAATATCGGTCCATTTTACGTAAGACGCACAGTCGGCGGACTCGTTGGGAATGTCAACGGGGTCTCCTCAATGAGACTATATCTCGAAAACAAAGTGAGATGCTGTTGAAAGCGAAGTTACTAAGGTCTTACCCTATTAAATTCGAAGGGTTCCCGCTGAACACCACGCAGAGAGTAGTGCATAGGGAATCTCTGGACGATATGTCTGAAGAAGAGGTCCAACTAGAGCTGGCGGAGCAGTCGTGTCCAAGGCTTACCGTTTATTGCGTAAGCTGGACGGACTGACTGTTCCCTTGAGCACTATGTTTTTGAATTTCAAAAGCCTGTCCTACCAGAATACATCTTTGTCGGGTACGATCGTGTCCCTGTGCGTGTGTATGTGCCGAACCCAATGCGGTGCTTTAGGTGCCAACGGTTCGGACATACGCAAAAACGTATTAACATCATATATGTAAAGTGCGGTGGTGCTGACCATGGGCATTCCCCATGTGCCAGCGCCGAGAACTGTGTCAATTGTTCTGGAGACTACGCGACTAATTGAAGACCTGAATTGCAGAACATCCGAAGTCCATAGAACTATTTTTTTCAGTAGAGACAAAAAACTTCATAACTATTGAAATTTTTGTTTTACCAAAGCCATTTTTGGTCAGCGTGTATGTCATCCTTCCTTTTACATTCCCTAAAAGTTTTAACCACCTACAGTGCCTAATTTAGGAGGAAATTATTAATAAGTAGCCATGGACTTGGGATGTTTTTCATTTCATGTTAAAAAATAGGTTATGGAAGAAAAAAATTCACTTTATTTAAGTTATTATGCAGACATTGTAAAACAAATTATGGTAATAAGCTTGAGAATATAACAAATCACAATATTTGAAAGTAGGAAAACTAAATAATCGGTGTATCTTTAATGTGAAAAATTTCAGTCAGCTGTTTCTTCTTCTCCGGAGTCCATCGGTATTATTTCAGGTTGAGAAAATCCTGTGAGAGATGAATAGAATGCTGCACCTGCTGGTGATAAATACTTCACTAAACGTTTCAGATTTTCCAGCTTTTCTGACTTTATAGGCAGTGCATTGGCATACAAAGAAAGGTTGCTGAACGTAGCATGCTGGGAAGGATTTTTCATCAAAGAATATATCATAAAATCTGTTCCTCCCATATTTTCTGTAACTGTGACTTTCCCTGGAAACTTGTTTGAGTACTTAAATATTTTGTACTTCGAAACAGAAAACTTCTGATCTCTGCACTTCGCTGACATTTTGTAATACTGTCTCAAGTGCTGTTTATGTTCTTGGAAGTCTTCACCTTTCATTCGTATTACATTGAAATGTGCCTCATTCTTCACAATGTCCTCCCATTCTCTCGGAGTTTCTACTTTTTCTTTCTTCCTTTTGATTTTTTCTATTCTTGCAAAATTTGTGTCACATGGAAGAAAATTGTGACCTTTTACAGGGAAGTAGTGAGTGATGCACTTGAATCTTCCAGAAACAACCAGAGTTGTGAGGTAATGAACCATTGTCATATTTTTGTTCTGGCCAATGCAACCATCGGAGAACAAGTAGAGAGAGTCAACTTCTGCAGACAGTACATTTGTGATATAGTTATTTAAACAGGAAACAACTTCGTTAACACCCTTGTGTCCTTTAGATTCATTCCACATGAACATTGTGCTTTTTGTTGATTTTGCACTGTGAATACAAAAGTTGAATTCCCACAGCTGACGGAGGTAGAATATCTCGTTCACAGACAGTAAAGGGCATGGCAAGTTCTGTTGGAAGTCAAAACATAGGACATCAATGTTATTTCTTTCTTTGGCAAGATTTGAGAATTTTTTCTTGTTGTCGTAGAATACAGAAGCTTTTCGTTTGTGTATTGCTAGCTTTTGTGTCATCTGTCTCTTCAAGCCTTCATTTGTGCAGAATTTCAATTTGTTTCCTTACTCAGCACATGTATTACATACGTCCGTAGCAGGACATCCGAAACCATAGTTGAAGTTATCAGTGTAGTATTTGTGGAACCACCGATATTTCACCTCTGCATTTACTTTTTCAGGAGATGTACCACTTTTGATTTTTAAGTAACTTTCTGGTTCATGCTTCTCCAGATAGAGGATGTAGATTTTCATAATACTTAGTTCTGATGACAGATATCGCCTCTTACTTTTATTCCTTCCATAGTGACTCACTTTATAAGGAAAGGATCGTATGTGTTCATCTACCTGTTACAGATAAGAAAATAAAATTTACCATATTTAGAACTACACTAAATATATATTAGTGAAATTTTTAAAATGTAAAAATCGAAAGAAAACGAATTCAACACACAGTACCTTATTTAAGATCTCAACAGATTTACTATGTGGTCTGTTAGTATGGAGAACTCTTTTATCAGTAGGAGATTCCCCCATTGCAGTTATCGTTGCGAGACGTTTTACTCTCCCTTCCCCGATCCCATGAAGATTGCAAAATGCCATCCGGCATACAAGATGATTAGTTGTTCCTACGGATACCAAAAAATATATAATAATCTATGTACAGTTTCATCGAAAAAAAACTATTCTAGCAGGGACGAATTGAACACTTTGAATATTTTATGAAAAGTTCATAAAATCAATGACAATATTTTATTGTAGCTACTTATTGGTTGTTTGCTTAATGTGGCATATGAAATATGTAAAAAAAAAACTACCGGTATTAGAATATTTCAACTTGCTTTATAATTCATAGTGAAGTTCTTTTGAGAACGTTCTTCTGTACGCGGTCTTCGGCGGGAAACAATACTTGGTGACATCAGTCCACAAAGATGAACATCTTGCTTATTTTTGTCAGCCAAAACATTAAAATTACTTAGAATAGAAGCCTTCTCTGTTTCACTAAACATATCACAACATTTTCTTCTGCATTTGCAGCTAGGGCCTGACATTCTAGCTGGATGTATTTTTCCTGTGCTTGTTGTGTATTCCTCTCCTGCACTGCGTTTCCGCTTTGCTAAATTTCTTTTCCACTTCTCACACACCTTACGCTTCTTTCCACGTATTTGCGAATCACTATCACTTGAAATTTCCTCTATTTTAAATAGTAAAATATCAACTCACACAAATTGTAATGTTCTCACTGCAGAGGTGATAAGGAAACTGACTGAAATAAACATTATATTATATTATAAAATATCAACAATGGAGTTTGTAATTATTCAGTCCATTGTTGAGGTATTTCTTGTCGCAACAGATGCATATAAACGTTGTTAGTGTTGTTACATACACGTTAATCACAGTAGAGACAAACATTTTACTTACTGCATGGAAAAACTTACCAAGTCCATGGACTTGGGAAGTTATTCCATTCATTAAGAATTATATTGCATCATTATATATGGTAAGAGTTTGTCTTCGGCGGTAATATAGTGCAAGGAGGTAGCCCTAGATATGTACATTCATTTTAGCAAAAAAAGTGAAAATCGAAAAAAAAAGTGGACTTGGGATGTTCTGCAATTCAGGTCTTCAATTCTAAAAATTGCCCGAAGTTTATGGTAGAGATGAATACTCAAGAGTTCCGAATCCTAGAAAATATTACGTTTTTCGAGGTGCGTAAGCGTATTAGCGATCAACTAATAAAGTCGATGGAACAGTCCTATGCCTCAGTATGGAAAAAGTTACAGAGGAAATTGATCCTTCCACACAAACGCCACCTCTTGCAAATACACCTGGGAAGCGAATTGGATCGCTATCCAGACCTATGTGGACGTTGCGACTCAGACTGCTGACTCTCATTCAGACGCTAAATAAACTAAGATAAAGCGTCGTAAAATAGCCTACTAAAAACATTGAACAAAGGGCTGAATTTCGCCCTCTCCAAACCTACGTCAAGCTCGGAAATAGCAAATCCATTTAGGCTGCTACTTCAAACTTCCTTCTCCTCTAGCATCTGAGTACAAATGTATGATCATAACTATGCTTGAGGAATCAAAACTTTCTAAACTAATATACCTCTTGCAGAGCGCAAAGGAATACAACTTTCAAAAACCAATATAAATAAGTTGTGCCTACGAATAAGGGAAGCTGCATTGTTACCATTAATACCTCGACAAACAAGAAAATATATAATCCTCTTCCAGATCGTAAGTAGACTTATAAGTTAATGAATTTAATGTGTTATTTTACGACGCATTTTCAATTTCTGTGGTTATCTAGCATCTTAATAAGATGAAGGTGATAATGCTAGCGGGATGAGTCCAGGTTCAGCGCCAAAAGTTATCCAGCATTTGCTCTTAATGGATTGAGGGAAAACCTCAACCCAAAGTTTGTAAACTATACTCAGCTCACTTATTGTTATTTCCTTGAGTTTGTACAAACACCGTCTGCAGCCCAAGTGGATGTCATTAGCATCAGTGTTCTCCTGTTCCGAGGAGACAAGAGAGCTTCGTTCGAGTCCCGCGCACGTACGAGCACTTCTTAATCTTTGTTCTAGTAACTCCACTTCTCGTGAATATTCATCACTAGTAATAAAACAAAATGTTACACATTTCAAAGTACTCTGCGCCCACTGATATAAATCCACGGGCTAAGTATGTGAAGGTTGGTATTTGCCGCGAGTTTCGTGTTCGTACCTCCGATTCTTAAACTGTGAGATTTGCAAAGAAACGCCATTCTGTCTTCTACGTGAGAGCATAAATTGTTAAAGGTAGCCTACCTTTGTTTTTGTAAGGAGAAGGGGCACCGTCACTGAAATAGTAGATTTTTCCCACAGTGTTGAAATTTTAGTTCAAGAAACTAATAATCTTTTTTTAAAGATGTGGAGAGCGGTTGTGTCGTGTTTCAGGCAATCAGAAATAATTGAATTGATCAGCACTTTAACTGTAGAATCATTTTTGCAATGACTAACAAACGGGTGTAGAGTAGCCTGATTGTTATTCGAGTGGAAGCCATGTACCTCATCTCATAACGAAGGCGTAGTACTCTGAAAAATCTACGATTACAAAATATTCTCCGGAATTTAGTTTGCTTAATTCCATTGTAGTTTTGATTCTTCTGAGTTGCTATAAAAGCGCCACCTTTAATGAAACTATTTTTTTTTTCAATGAACACATCTACTATGAACTCTTCTCTGCACGTTTGTACAAGAAGCGCGTAGCCTACTTTTATCACTAAAGAACGGCAGGTAGTCACGTGCTCTGGAAAGGCAATGTAAAGATCTGATACCCATCAGCAATGCTACTCATGGCGGTTTGCATAAAAGTGAGGCGCAACTTCTGAAAACAAGTAAACTCACTTTTAACATACATTATAGGAATGATCGCGAAGTTTTGAAACCGCATTTCGTCTTTTCCTTCGAAGGGGAAGAAACTGTTTTTTGATCTGGGGAAATAGGTCACATTTTATAAATATGTTTCAAGTATACAGCGTGAATACTTAATGGCGTTTTCGAAGACCGGGCCGTGATGGAGGATATTGTGGCGATGAAATTCGAGATAGGAACAGTCGTCATATTATTATTATTATTATTATTATTATTATTATTATTATTATTATTATTATTATTATTATTATTATTATTATTGGGTCATTCCATATCAAATCAACAAGGCGCTCAACCCGACCGACTCAGATTTCTTTCAAAATTTGAGGGTTTGTTTTATCTGCCGCGCTAACTAAAACTGCCGAGTTTCATATGTCCTGTGCTTTTCGTTTTCTGTCAGTGGCGTTTCAAACATGAAGAAAAATCATATTTTTGTAAGCACGCCACTTCAATTAAAATTATATATCTCAACAACGTCTCCAGATAAATTTACAAAAATTGGGTGATACATTCTTAATATGTGATAGTTTTTATTGCTTATATTGTTTTCTGCATGTATTCAATTATACTAAAAAAACATGGTGAAACAATTTTCATATATTCATATTTAAAAATGCGGGGGTTCTATTTTAAGGAAAAAAAATATATAGTACTCCTCATTTAGTGATATAATGAACTGATAAGTTTCAACTTAGAATCATCATTGGTTACAAAGATAAAAATTATTGTGTCACTGCAAGCGTAAGCTAACCGTATAAGTCGCGATAATTATGTCCCACACATTCGTTGTATTTAATTATATTTGATTATATTCTTGAAAAAAAATTTTCGCATGTTGTAAATTACTATTAAATAATTTTCTTTTCGATGGATTTAACATAGCAAGTGGAGAAAGACTTTTGTTGTCATGGTATTCCTTAGGACTGTTTTGTCCGTCGAAGAGTTGAAAATATATTTCTGGCAATTCTGTGGTTACCGTTATTGTTATCAAAATTCTGGCGAGTTTTGTCAGTTCCCGAGAGGCTTACCTAAATTCTATGAGAAACTAAATTTTAGGGAAGAGACAGCTCTCTCAATGTGGCGAAAATTTTTCCCTTCTGTACAAGATACCAAGCTCAGCTTTCACTCTACTTCTCTCCATAATTTTGTATCGGTGAAGAATCGCCATATAGGCCCGGGCCTAGAGAAACAGATTTTGAGGGGCAGTAGTTTTACAGTACAAAAGATATTTTCAATGCCGTTTACGCTCACGCGTGATAATAGAAACGTTTGCCATTTCTTCATTGTAAGTTCTAACGATAGGCATGTATTTTGACTTCTAATCAGATTCGTCATCTTCATTATTATACACGAGCGCATGCGGACAACTCTTATTGTTGTCGGTAAATTGACACGCACACACTTTAAGAAGATCGAGTTCGGGAGAGAATGATGTCAATTTATTAATTTTATGTCAGTATTCTTCTTTCTTCCGTTCCTTCTCAGAAAGAGTCGTTTGACAATAGAATATACTTCATAATATCAAATTCAAATCATTATTCTTGTTTCATTAAGGTTCCTCCTCTTAAGGAATTCGTAGTTCAATTTCCTGATATCTTTGTAACAGCGAACACGTGCTCAACACGAAACTTAATTTACAGTCATTTTCAATGCTCGTTGCATAAATATATTACCATCGAGCTGGAGATGTGACTTTTCTATTCTTTTCATTTAAGAAACGTTTTAAATAGTGTAAATTAATCCAAAATTTGCGCAGGTTTTAAGTTACTATTACATTTTAAAACTTGAGTGGCGGTACAAAACGACTTAGTGGCTGTGATTGTAAAAAGAGGAGAAAAGAGAAGGAAGCGAAAGTTGAGGGAATAGTGTCGAAGACAAAAAAAAATTCCGAAAGGTTTTTTTTTTTTTGTTTGCGTCAGTATCTGCTCATAACAACAACAATAATAATTTTTATTTTGGTTTGAAAGAACAATAGGTGGTTGAGATGGAAATTCAGT
Source organism: Periplaneta americana (assembly GCF_040183065.1). Taxonomy (NCBI): domain Eukaryota; kingdom Metazoa; phylum Arthropoda; class Insecta; order Blattodea; family Blattidae; genus Periplaneta; species Periplaneta americana. The sequence continues at coordinate 5,249,636 of NC_091125.1, read as the reverse complement.
CTACTTCATATGCTGTGTCTACAACAAATGTGAACAGTTTACCAGCACAGGTGGTAGTGGGCATTGCCCCACGTGAGTGGATTCTAAATGATGCAATGCGCGAATATATCACAGTTAATGGATTTTCACAAAAATGTACACAGTTAGCCTTCAAAATCACAGAGAGCTTATCCTGTCAAAGTGAGATAATATGTTTCTAAAGAAGGTCATTGAAAGGAATTTTATTAATGGCAAGAAAATTATAAGGGATTTTCTTGTTTGCTCTCCCAGTACCAGTAGGGTGACCAGACGTCCTCTTTTGTCCGGACATGTCCTCCTTTTTAGGCCTTTGTTCTGAGTCCGGACGGATTTTTAAAAAATCAAGAAATGTCGTCATTTTCATAACTTGTATGCCTGATATTTTGAAATTATGTGATTTGACGCCTTCTCAGCAATTTGCCTGTAGGTGGCAGCAACATCGACAGAACGATCATAACTCTCTTTGCTCCTATTTGTTGCGGTCGTTGTTTTCATTAACTGTAAAATCATTTTATATTAAGTTTTATCATACGTATGCTGTAATAAAATAGGTATTGACATAATTTAAAGTATAATGTAGGCTCAAGCCTAAATCTAAATATATATTATCTGTCCTCTGTAATAAATTATAGTTCCCTTGGCTTCCAAATGTAGCTAACTGTAAAATCATTATTATTATATTTTTCATAATTATTTCGTAATAAAATAGATATTAATGTATATTTAAGTATGATATAAGCCTAAATCTCTATTGTAATTATTTTGTAGTAAAATAGATATGGACGTAATTTAAAGTATAATAAGACTAAATCTAAATACATATTTTCTGTCCTCCTTTTTCGAACAATGTCCTCCTTTTTGAAACTTTGTGTCCTCTTTTTTATCGATGTGAATCTGATCACCCTAAGTACCGGGAAGATGTAGTGTGCACCTTGTCGGCTTTTGGAGGAGGTGGAACTGCTGATAATCAATGATTTAATGACTGGAAGAATTTACAATCACGAGTAATTCACCTTGAGAAGGCAACTGGTCATATGAATTGTTTGATAACTTAAAAAAAAAAAACAGCAAATTTCTCGAGAAGAATTGATTTGAAAATAACTCAGCAAACGGAAGAAATTAAGTAGTGGATGACGTTGTTGAAACCAGTAGTTGCAATCGTAAAAACATTGACCAGTCGAGGGCTTCCTCTTGAGGAAAAGACGACAATTTTGGTTTTGTGCATAATGAAAATGCAATGATGTGTCTGGAGTTAATTAGTGAGTTTGATCCATTTCTTGCGGAGCACATATTTTCCTAAAGCGGCAATAAAGGAAAAGGTTTCGTTTCCTATCTTTCCTTTTGCCACGTTTGAGGATTTCATTAAAATAATGAGAAAGTAATCAAATTTATTGTGTAAGAACTTAAAGTACCGAAGTAAAGTGTTGATTCTGTCTACACCAGACTTATTTTATGTTGACCAGATATGATATGTGAAAGAAGATGGATCTCCTGCGGAGCGTTTCTTCCGTCTCATTCCTAATGGACTGATCTGAAGAGTTACGACAAGCGGTTTTGACTTCACTAAACGAGCTTGAAACTGATGTAGCAGATTGCAGGGGATAGCCATGTGACAATGCTAGTAATAAGTACACAGGGCTGCAAACCCACTGGCAGAGTTCAGACCGTGCGCAGGACAATCCTCCTCTCTAGTGCTACCGAATCTTTTCGGTTTTCTTCCACGTTTTTTTTTATATCTTTTAGAAACTTTATGTATTTTTCTCATCTGGGAAAGCATCTGAAAACCTTTGCAAAAGCAATCAAAAGTCCTTCGCCTACTCGTTGGTCAGCTCGTGATGATATCTGTCGAAGTCTTCTCGAGGGATGGAAAGAGATAATTTCCACTTTGACATAGAAAATGGCATCACCCAGAACAATTTGACGCGATGCGAAGCAATTGGGATTCTACGACAACTTTAATCACTGGAGATTGGAATCATGACCTGTCTATGGGGTGATATTCTTACAAGAATGAATGTCACAAGTAAGAAATTACAAAGTGTGAACATTGATATAGTAATTGTGTATGAACTGTATGGAAATCTTGAAGAATATTTCAAAGAACTAGAGTCAAGAATAAGGCAAGAATCTTAGTGAAGTTGATGTATATGAGAAAGAGAAAAGGAGGAAAAAAAAAGTCCACCAGATTTTTCGACGTCAGTCCAAGCGAAAGTGACAATGAAGACCAATGCAATCCTTCGGTGAACTTCTAAAGATCTGGAAAAGATGTCATAAAGGCAGCGAAAATCTTTCACGAGCACTTTTCGACCGATATCGAGCCTGCATTTGTTAATAAACATTTGCACTTCAAAGCACACCTGATATCAAATGGCCAAGAAATTACTTCTTTTATACAACTTTCACAAAAAATTCGACAGGATGACTTACAGTGCATATAATATCCTAAACTGGATACTGCTGTTACGATTTTTCTGCATACGATGACAACAATCTGCTCTGCTGAACGATCGCTTTCCGCTCTCAAACGATTGAAAGGCTATCACAGACGATAATGGCAGGAGAAAGGCTTAGTCACTTAGCAGTTCTACAAATTTAAAGTGATATTACGTTGACACTGAACTATGAGGATGTGATAAATACCTTCGCCGAGCGAGGAGCAAGACGTAGAGCATTGCCACAGGTGTTGAACTGCAGCGTCTGGGAATTTCTTTGAATATTCCCAAAAGTTCTCACAGTGAACTAGTTCTGCATAGTGCCGATCAAAACTCTGAAAGCAAGATGAGCCTCCTGAGAGACACGTGCTGAAAATAAATTCATCATCTTTCAAATTTAGGCTTAGTCCCCTTGCTTCTTGAATGCTGCTGTCTTTAATTTAGGGAAGCATTGAATTAATGAGTCTTTGTGTTCATACACAACATTCAATTTACACGAGTTGGAGCATCAGTAGAAACTTTGTTTGTGTTCATACACAACATTCACTGTTCACGGGTTGGAGCACCAGTAGCAACCTTCTTTGTGACAATATCTTCTAAGTATTCCGCTCGTTGCGGAGACCTGTTGAAAAATGTAGGAATGCGTTACGAAGTACCAAGAAAATACTCTAGCCCTTGAATGTTTGGACGCCGCACGTCCCATGACTAAATTTAATTGGCGAACTTAACAGTGTATTCAGTACGCACTTGGATAATGCCGCTCTATCTCTGCTTCACCACTCATAACACCTGCGCCGTCATACGGTGCAGTTAATTTATTAGGCGTTTTTATAATGGAGTCTAGGTTCTTTTTTATAATGCATACAGATATTGCGTTAGAATTTTGCCTATTTGGATTTTAAAATCCTCAAAATCTTTCGTACGGTGTACTATCTATTTGGTACCTGAAAACCACAACTAGCTTAGCATGACCTGACACATCAGTTCATCGGTCATTACTGCAGTGTTTTCTGTTTTATATTTCTTCTCGGATATTTTTCTGGTAACTTCTAACATACAGTGTAGTAATTAATGTATGGTTTTTTATGTTTCTTTAAATATATTATTGCAATTAATGTGTTCTTTTACAATTACAGCACTGTCCAATTCGCTCACAAAATCAATTAGTCCACGAAAAAACACTTGAATTTTCCGATTCCTGACTTTCATCATGGCCGCGTAAAAACTATTTCAAAGGCACCACAAAACCTGCCACAATCTATAATTCTTGATAAAATATATCTGTTCTTTTCAATTTGTTTGATATATTTTTCCAGACTTTCATGGTAGGTGTTGCTCAATATAGTTAAAATGTTTGTTCTCCGTAAAGTATTCAAAGTCACCACCTTATCGATATGTTTTCTGTTGGTCTCGCGTTTTTTTATTCTTTTCTTTTCGTATATTCAGTCATATCACAATATTAGTCAGCCTAGTTTTGGTCCACATGTCTGCACTTCTAAACAGTGCGCATGGAAAACAAAATAAGGCATTTATAATACAGAGCTATAAACAGAGGAAACTCTAATATTGAAATTCGTGCATACTCACAACCTCTTCCGCCTTTTGCTTTTTGTGTCAGATTCAAAACTGAAGTTGGCCTTCAGAATTTTTTTTATTTTCATCATTTCTTCAAAAATTTTAAGAGAAAACGGCGTAGTCAGTAAGCTTTCAACACTTCATGTTTTAGTTTCTTGAGCGTAACACAACATTGAACCGCACTAGTAGTAGCCTATACAACAGAACTCCATAAAACTGAGGAAAACTGAGTTAAGACGGAGGAGAATTGCATCTCTACAAGGCAGCCAATATGGCAGCCAAAGTCACTTTTCCTTTTTATTATATTATCAGAATAGTTCAGTAGCAGCAGATGAAATGATCAACATTCTACGTTATTGCTGCTGTGGGAATAGCGTTGCATTGTTGACTCGCGGCAATTCAAGCCTGAAAACGAGAAGAATGGCCGCGATCCGAGCAAACTCGCTGAAGTGGACCTGGCTTCGTGTTTCGCAGCCCGCTCTGTAAGTAAGTAAGAGGCACCAAAGGACTTGGCGCATGCGCAGTCAGTACAGTTCAGCGTACGAGGGCTGAGCACTGTGCAATGTGGGTTCCGTACTTTCAGGCGATGTGAATTGTCGCACATCAACGGAAGAATCTTCGAGTCAAGACGTGCATGTCTACACAGCAGCGGCAGATTTTCAGGGTAGGCAAGGGAGGCCGTGCCGCCCCTAATATTTTACCAGAACACAATATGGCAGTAATAATTCCAGCTGAATTAAGATCACAGACAAGTTATAGCAAATGACGAACATTTTTCCTTTTATATTAATTTTACTATTCACTACGACTAAGATGTAAGTTACGTAAAGTCGACCACATTCAGTTGGTGATGCCCGCTCGCTATACTGTAGATAGTACAAATAATTCGTACTGAAAAATAACAGATAGCGCTGTAACCTGTACAGTCGACATCTAGCAGCCTGCAGTGTCTATGCGAGAGCAGGAGAGAGGAGTCGGCTACATCACTCTACTCCCTAGTAACCATGACAACAGCAGTTCAACCAATAAGATAGCTGGTTAGAGGAGTGTTTAAACTTGACTAGAACGCGCGAGGGGAGCCGAATTTGGAGACGTCCTACCCACCGCTGACAACTGTACTGCTGTACTGCTTATAGTCACAGGCTGTATTGAGAAGCTCTCTCTCTTTCTCTCTTCTTGGTTTTAGAAAACTGAGTCACGTGTTGATAGTTTTCTATCCTTGCGTAAAAGTTTTCATTTATGTTGTTAGATTTTTCTCTTGTTTGCGGGTGTTCCTGTTATTTTATTGTTTTGTGTTATGAGCTGTATTTAGTTATACGGTATTTTAAATATATCGAAGTTTAGAAACAAATGCAGAGTTGTCTCTAGCTTCTTCTAGTAGCAGTTGTTCAGTATATTGTGACCTAATTGATCGGTTTGCGAAGAAAGAGGATCGTCGAGTTAATTTGCTGTAAAATTAACCTATGTAATAGTAATGAGAAAGTCCCGGATTCTTAGGTTCGAATCAGTTTTGTTGCTATCTCGTTACTCTCGAAATATTGCTTTTCTTATTCGTTTTATGTAGGAAAGAGTAACGTTCTTAAATTCAATACGAACTAAAAAGACCTAATTCGTAGGTTAGGACTTAAAGTGTCCTAAAGAGAGGCAATCTTACTAAACCGTTGTAATATATTAACAGTATGTTGTTTATCCCCCCCCCCCCCGTAAAATCATATAAATTCCTAAACGTAAGATTTAAAATCCTAAAACATAAATTGGAAAACCTAATTTTAGTTTCTTAAAACCTATAAATTCTGGGCTTGGTAATGAGGTACGTCACAGGCTTTATATTTTTATATTCTCATCAGTCACGTCTTGGCCTACTCAATTTTCAATCCCACCGTCCGCTACTGCTACACAGACACATAAACAAACTAGACCCAAAACACATTACACACTAGAAACTGAGAACAACACATCGTAAATTTTTTAGACATCACAATAACAAAAACAGACAACAAACATAGTTCAAAATCTACAGCAAAACCCACTACTACGTTAACACATACACAACACCTCCAATCACCGCACACAACACTAACATACAGCATTACGAAACACGATACATCAACATGCCTGTGAGCCAATAAGACTGTAAGGAAGAAATATACACTATCGAATACACAGCATAGGAAAATGGATACAATCACTACATAATAGATATCATAAAAAAGACAAAACACAAACAAAGAAACATAACACATATACAGGGACACATAAATACATCACACTAACATATAAGGAAAAAACACATATAAGATTGCATCATTTTTCAAGAAACTAAAATACAACATAGCATAAAGAACACAGAACACATCACAAAAATACGATGAAAGACTAATGGAACGGAGAAAAATTCTTTCCGGCGCCGGGATTTGAACCCGGGTTTTCAGTTCTACGTGCTGATGCTTTATCCACTAAGCCACACCGGATACCAGGCGCCGGAGAGAATTTTTCTCCGTTCCATTACTCTTTCATCGTATGATGACGCAGAATATCTGCATGGAAATATCATATGTGCTTCGGTACATTAAAATAATATATATGATATCAGTAAATCACTTTGTGATTTGAGACGGCACTTATTCCGTCGGATCCCGGCCAACTAGTCACTCATAACGAGTGCACCTCAGCACATGTGTGGACTTCAGTCCTACGTTCATAGACATCTATGACGTAGTGCAGAGGGCGGCCACTAGAGGGAATCCAAGAGTTGGAACTTAAAACTGAGACGATTCTGTCCGGCGCCGGGGCGGGTATCCGGTGTGGCTTAGTGGATAAAGCATCAGCACGTAGAGCTGAAAACCCTATTGAAATCCCGGAGCCGGAGAGAATTTTTCTCCGTTCCATTACTCTTTCATCGTATGATGACGCAGAATATCTGCATGGAAATATCATATGTGCTTCGGTACATTAAATAATACACATCACAAAAACATATAAACGCACAAACAGAGGCGACCTCACAGGTGTGTGTAAACTATCATGCAGTATGCAAATCTAGCTTTGAGGTGAAGTTCACTGGGAAGCAGACTTGAATAATATCAAGGGAAAAATTGTTCCGGGGCCGGTTATCGATCCCGAGACCTTTGGCCAAAGGTGGAGTGGAGTCGTTATTTATCGAATCTAAATAACTTAATAGTTCATCAGTGACTCATACTTTGGCCATATTCTATTGTTTTTATGAGCTTTTTATGAGTCCAGTATTCAATATTACTCTGAGGTGTGAATTATATAAATGATCGATTTTCTCTAGAAAATTTGCGTCATATTTTCTTTTTTTCTACTTCTTAAGTTTTTCCATGTGAAATTTCTTCTCACCTCTTTTCCTCATATCTGCTTCGCCTGTCATTATTAATGATCAATGACATCAAAATAGTTTCATTCCTCTAAAGAATTTTATGCTCGACCATGCCGAAATGTGGTAATTATACACCTGGTAGAAGGACTTTAATGGACCTCATTAAAGTACACCTATTCATTAAAGTTCAGGTCTTCCGCCAATCAGAACATACCATTGTAGCAATATGAAAGCGCAAGTAGCGATTTCACCAATTGCACAATAAATAACATACATTTGAAATAAAGTCAGTTCTGTTACTATAATAATTAGCGTTAATTGTAAATAATATTCAAATAAATTCAATTTGTCATCTCGTGTTTCAATGTCGAATTCAATTTCAAGGTTATATCAAGATTAATGTTTATTTTATTCTCTAGATTATATCAAGGTCAATGTCGACATTTGTTTCTCGGAAAAAATCAATACTTTCGCGTCTGCGCACATCTCACAATTTATGAGGTAAGCTATTGCACAAGGTCAGTTCCGCTCCTCACTGAGATAACAAAACATGAATACTTAGGAATAATTTCAAGTTAGAAATATGGTCGAGCATAAAAAGTCGTATGAAACTTGCCTATAATGGTAATTAAGACGCTCGTATGAAAATTATGAAACTCGCTTGGGCTCGTTTCATAAACATACTCGCGTCTTAATTACTACCATTATAGGCTCGTTGTATAATATACTATTATACTTCTGAGTAAGTGATTTTCAAACCCCTGGCGTAATATCAATACATTGACATTATTATGGTATTACGTTGCTACTCATAAGGCAGGAAATATTAAATTATGTTAATGCGTTCTTTCAGTAATATTTTTATAAAGTTTAAAGAGTAATTGTTTTGAGTTACTGCAAGTATAAAAGTTCATATGTGCACTATATTCACATTGCCAGCAGGAATAACATTTTCGCGTGTGCACAATATGATTTCCCCTTTCAGCTGCCCTAATCACGAATTAAGACGTGCCGTTCTGGTAAGATAATTTGTTTCTATGTTGCAGGACTGGTGCAATGCCACGCAGGTATCCAGCGCCACCATCTGCAAGCACCGCGTCCCTCATACCACGTGTTCTCCACAGACTACGTCAATTACGCCTTCGTGGGACTCTGCATAAAAGCGTACAGCCGTGAGTACACACTCAGTAGATGTGCGTGCTGGTCTGCCACATCCTAGACTTAGTCTGGTTTCCTCACAAAGAGGCATAATTTACATAATGTTAAGACGAAGACTATAAAAAATGTTCTTCCCAAAGTACGCCTCAGGAGAACAAAAAGAACTCCTCTGCGCAAATAGTGACGGGGGATGATAACTGTGCAATGAACGCGTGTCGAGGAAGGGTTGCATGCAAGGGCAGAGGAGGATTACTTTAGCTTCTAACTGAGCTGCAGTTAACATGTCAAGTGTAAGAAAGGAACAATTTTGTGATCAGGAGACAGCTCTTAATTAGTGAGGGAATATGGCAATCTGTACAACGCGTTATAGCAAAACGGTAAGAGAATATGTTGCGGCCACGGCAGCTCTCACGGGAGTTAGGAAAACCAACATACAACATGCGACAGAAGAATTGCAGTAACCATCTTCAGAAAGTACTTTGTATTTGCTTCGTCCTTCATTATTATTACTATTAATGCTGTTATTTTTTTACTTGTACAAAGTCGTACAATTTCTACGCGTTTTGTCGTTTTTGTTCGGGGTTCTATTGTACTGCAGTTATTAAATTTAAGTGAGACTACAGGCATGCTTTCAATTTTTTTTTCAAAATTTGTTTGGAATTTTTGCATAATTTAGGATATATATATATATATATATATATATATATATATATATATATATATATATATATATATATATAATTCTCATTGCAAGTGCTTTTAATTTACTTACCACGTTTTGTGTCAAATTATTTCCTTTCTCATCCAGCACTATTGCATAATATATAAATATCTCTGCAACTATTTGCTTGTGGTTTAGCGTGTTTGTACCCTCAGTGGTCTATTTATAGACCCTTGCATACTCAACTACATTTGATTTTTTACTGGCGCCACATTGATTCAATATTAATGATCATTATAAATATATCATGTAAGATGTTAACTAAATATGCAAACATTTTATCTTCTTTCAAAAATAAGAATTCATTAAGGTATCTTAGTTCGCATTAGTTAGGTATAAAATGATGTTTCGCTCTGTAAAGAATATAATTATTTTTCCGTGTTATATTGTCTCGATATTGCTATTGGTTTGTGATTTAGTAGTGTCAAGGTTACTACTATTGCTTGCGCAAGGAATACATAGATGTATGTAAATGAACTGAAACAGCTGCGGTGTATAGATAGACCGCTGGGCGCTTATGGTATCACGTCAGAGAGAGGTGTGTCATTGCAACAGTTGATATCAGCCAGTGACTGTCGGCAGTAGGACTGTGCAATTGCAAGTAGATTAGCATCTGAAAATTGCCTTACTATTCGATCTCCAGAAATGTTATTTCATACACTAAATTGGAAATAAATGTGATAAAGTGTACGTCTGCAGTGTAGGCTATACATTTTTGAACAGTGGATTTATCTCTTTTTACTTCTAAGTACAGTGGCCTATAAAATGTGCAATAATATTTTTCGGCCAATAATGAAAACCACGCATTCTATTTTCACCAACATAAGCCTAAAACAGTAAAGAGGAAAAAAATTGAATATTGTAATGGTACGATATATTGCTTCATTTTCTTTCGCAATATAATGTCAGATAGTATCAGTTTTCACTGATTTCTTTTGTGGCTAGCATCACATTGAGTTTTTCTATCCTCTGTGTATAAAATCTCTCGTAAGGACACGGCAGTGATAGGCAGTAGACTTGTGCATCCTCGGGCTCACGACACATAATTTGATATTTTTTTTAGAAGTAGAGACCTTTTGCTCCACCTTCAGAGCCTTGGTTTCCGGGTTACAGAAACTGTGAGAGAAAACAGAATGGACGCCTGTCTTCTTCAGGATACGAAATTACTGCAGAATTCAGTGCTAGAGTCGTACAATTATGCATTTGACACTAATGGCGAAATTCTGTTCGTGAAGTGGGATGACAACAGATGTTTATCTGAAGAATCAAACTTTGATGTAGGGATTTCTGCAAGCAGGTGGGACAGAAATGTGAGACAGAAGATAAGTGTGCAGCAACCACTGGTTATATTTAATTTAGTAGGTTATTTTACAACGATATATCAACATCTCAGGTTATTTAGCGTCTGAATGAGATGAAGGTTATAGCGCCGGTGAAATGAGTCCGGGTTCCAGCACCGAAAGTTACCCAGCATTTGCTCATATTGGGTTGAGGAAAAACCCCGGAAAAACGTCAACCAGGTAACTTGCCCCGACCGGGAACGAACCCGGGTCACCTGGTTTTGCGCTAACCGTTACTCCACAGATGTGGACCACAGGTCATAAAGAACTACAGTAAGTACATGGGTGGAGTGGACCATCATGATTGGTTAGCAGGGAAATATGCCACTTCAATCCGTGGAAAAAAGTGGTACTAGGATCTCTCTGTCAGAATGCTGGATATGGCAATAATAAATGGTTGGATTATCTACAGAAATATGCAAGCACGAGACTCCCTGGACATATTTGAATTCCGACGATGCTTGGCTGTTCAATATCTTAAGATGTTCTTGAACTGCAAGAGAATGGGGCGCCCTATTTCATCACCTCGAGGAGTGAAATTTGATATGAGGATAGATAGTAGAGGTCATTTCATGGAAAAACGACCCTCTCAGGAACACTGCCGGATGGAATGGTATAAATGCAGACCAGTAACATTCCGCAAGAAGTGTGATGTAACTCTTTATCAAAGATGATTTGAGCCTTACCACACTCGGTAAAGACAGACATTCCGAAAATAAATGTTTCATTATTGCTGCAGCATTGTATTGTTGCATTAAATACTAAAACTGACATAAATAAAGTTATTTATATTGGTGTAAGCTTTTGTGTTTATAATACATTAAATACGTAAAAATATGTTTACTTTATTTCAAATGAATACACAGATATCGTAAGTGCCCAGAGGTCTATTTATAGACCGGGTAACTTTCACCTACATGGTGCATGGCAGAAGAAACGAAACACATTCTTAGCATCTTATGGATAAAATTTATGGAATAGTACGTTCTTTTCGTTTTTTTGAATATATAAATTAATTTGGGCTTTAATGGGTAAATGTTTGTTTTATAAATTGGCGATATTTTTTTAAGATTGTAGTGGTTGACTTTTTTTCAAAACAAGTTTAGTATACTGTGTTTTTAGACATTTAAGTTTTTCTAATCTTTACTTTATCACATATCCTGCAAAGTTAAAAATTCACAACATACGTACGTTTTTTCTTAGAAGCAAATTTTACATCTTATCTGCAGTATTACATTGGTTGCTGAGCTCTCGGTCCAAGTCATTTGCATAATAAATTTGTTTAGCTTGGAATTAATATAGTCTAACATTTTTCTCGTAAAAAGTAATCGGTTACAAAGAAAATTCCCAAAATAATTTTGAGAAAGACTTTGAGGTAACATTTTCAGACAATTTATTGCCCACAATAATTTCTACTACACGGAGACATTCCTAAGAAGGTCTATGAGATTACAAAAATACGTTGTCTTAATCAATAAAACATGAGTTCATAGAATTGTTTTGTAAACAAAACAGATATGATTAGACTCAATAATATTTGACTGCAGTGAATGAGATGCAGAAATGAAATTGAACAACCACAAATTTATTTGGCTATATGATACATGGCGGCTGTGGCTGGACGTAGCAGGCCGGCTCTCTGTCACAGGGTTGCTGTGGCAGGGCGTAGCAGGGCGGCTCTGTGTCACAGGGTTGCTGTGGCTGGGCGTAGCAGGGCGGCTCTGTGTCACAGGGTTGCTGTGACTGGGCGTACCAGGGCGGCTCTGTGTCACAGGGTTGCTGTGGCTGGGCGTAGCAGGGCGGCTCTGTGTCACAGGGTTGCTGTGGCAGGGCGTAGCAGGGCGGCTCTGTGTCACAGGGTTGCTGTGGCTGGGCGTAGCAGGGCGGCTCTGTGTCACAGGGTTGCTGTGGCTGGGCGTAGCAGGCCGGCTCTGTGTCACAGGGTTGCTGTGGCAGGGCGTAGCAGGGCGGCTCTGTGTCACAGGGTTGCTGTGGCTGGGCGTAGCAGGGCGGCTCTGTGTCACGGGGTTGTTGTGGCTGGGCGTAGCAGGGCGGCTCTGTGTCACAGGGTTGCTGTGGCAGGGCGTAGCAGGGCGGCTCTGTGTCACAGTGTTGCTGTGGCTGGGCGTAGCAGGGCGGCTCTGTGTCACAGGGTTGCTGTGACTGGGCGTACCAGGGCGGCTCTGTGTCACAGGGTTGCTGTGGCTGGGCGTAGTAGGGCGGCTGTGTATCACAGGGTTGCTGTGGCTGGGCGTAGCAGGCCGGCTCTGTGTCACAGGGTTCCTGTGGCTGGGCGTAGCAGGGCGGCTGTGTCACAGGGTTGCTGTGGCTGGGCGTAGCAGGGCGGCTCTGTGTCACAGGGTTGCTGTGGCAGGGCGTAGCAGGGCGGCTCTGTGTCACAGGGTTGCTGTGGCTGGGCGTAGCAGGGCGGCTCTGTGTCACAGGGTTGCTGTGGCTGGGCGTAGCAGGGCGGCTCTGTGTCACGGGGTTGCTGTGGCTGGGCGTAGCAGGGCGGCTCTGTGTCAGAGAGTTGCTGTGGCTGGGCGTAGCAGGGCGGCTCTGTGTCACAGGGTTGCTGTGGCAGGGCGTAGCAGGGCGGCTCTGTGTCACAGGGTTGCTGTGGCAGGGCGTAGCAGGGCGGCTCTGTGTCACAGGGTTGCTGTGGCTGGGCGTAGCAGGGCGGCTCTGTGTCACAGGGTTGCTGTGGCTGGGCGTAGCAGGGCGGCTCTGTGTCACAGAGTTGCTGTGGCTGGGCGTAGCAGGGCGGCTCTGTGTCACAGGGTTGCTTTGGCAGGGCGTAGCAGGGCGGCTCTGTGTCACAGGGTTGCTGTGGCTGTGCGTAGCAGGGCGGCTCTGTGTCACAGGGTTGCTGTGGCTGGGCGTAGCAGGGCGGCTCTGTGTCACAGGGTTGCTGTGGCAGGGCGCAGCAGGGCGGCTCTGTGTCACAGGGTTGCTGTGGCAGGGCGTAGCAGGGCGGCTCTGTGTCACAGGGTTGCTGTGGCTGGGCGTAGCAGGGCGGCTCTGTGTCACGGGGTTGCTGTGGCTGGGCGTAGCAGGGCGGCTCTGTGTCACAGGGTTGCTGTGGCTGGGCGTAGTAGGGCGGCTCTGTGTCACAGGATTGCTGTGGCAGGCCGTAGCAGGGGGGCTCTGTGTCACAGGGTTGCTGTGGTTGGGCGTAGCAGGGCGGCTCTGTGTCACAGGGTTGCTGTGGCTGGGCGTAGCAGGGCGGCTCTGTGTCACAGGGTTGCTGTGGCTGGGCGTAGCAGGGCGGCTCTGTGTCACAGGGTTGCTGTGGCAGGGCGTAGCAGGGCGGCTCTGTGTCACAGGGTTGCTGTGGCTGGGCGTAGCAGGGCGGCTCTGTGTCACGGGGTTGCTGTGGCTGGGCGTAGCTGGGCGGCTCTGTGTCACAGGGTTGCTGTGGCTGTGCGTAGCAGGGCGGCTCTGTGTCACAGGGTTGCTGTGGCTGGGCGTAGCAGGGTGGCTCTGTGTCACAGGGTTGCTGTGGCTGGGCGTAGCAGGGCGGCTCTATGTCACAGGGTTGCTGTGGCTGGGCGTAGCAGGCCGGCTCTGTGTCACAGGGTTGCTGTGGCTAGGCGTAGCAGGGCGGCTCTGTCACAGGGTTGCTGTGGCTGGGCGTAGCAGGGCGGCTCTGTGTCACGGGGTTGCTGTGGCTGGGCGTAGCATGGCGGCTCTGTGTCACAGGGTTGCTGTGGCTGGGCGTAGCAGGGCGGCTCTGTGTCACAGGGTTGCTGTGGCAGGGCGTAGCAGGGCGGCTCTGTGTCACAGGGTTGCTGTGGCTGGGCGTAGCAGGGCGGCTCTGTGTCACAGGGTTGCTGTAGCTGGGCGTAGCAGGGCGGCTCTGTGTCACAGGGTTGCTGTGGCTGTGCGTAGCAGGGCGGCTCTGTGTCACAGGGTTGCTGTGGCTGGGCGTAGTAGGGCGGCTCTGTGTCACAGGGTTGCTGTGGCTGGGCGTAGCAGGGCGGCTCTATGTCACAGGGTTGCTGTGGCTGGGCGTAGCAGGCCGGCTCTGTGTCATAGGGTTGCTGTGGCTAGGCGTAGCAGGGCGGCTCTGTCACAGGGTTGCTGTGGCTGGGCGTAGCAGGGCGGCTCTGTGTCACGGGGTTGCTGTGGCTGGGCGTAGCAGGGCGGCTCTGTGTCACAGGGTTGCTGTGGCTGGGCGTAGCAGGGCGGCTCTGTGTCACAGGGTTGCTGTGGCAGGGCGTAGCAGGGCGGCTCTTTGTCACAGGGTTGCTGTGGCTGGGCGTAGCAGGGCGGCTCTGTGTCACAGGGTTGCTGTAGCTGGGCGTAGCAGGGCGGCTCTGTGTCACAGGGTTGCTGTGGCTGGGCGTAGCAGGGCGGCTCTGTGTCACAGGGTTGCTGAGGCTGGGCGTAGCAGGGCGGCTCTGTGTCACAGGGTTGCTGTGGCTGGGCGTAGCAGGCCGGCTCTGTGTCACAGGGTTGCTGTGGCTGGGCGTAGCAGGGCGGCTCTGTGTCACAGGGTTGCTGTGGCTGGGCGTAGCAGGGCGGCTTTGTGTCACGGGGTTGCTGTGGCTGGGCGTAGCAGGGCGGCTCTGTGTCACAGGGTTGCTGTGGCTGGGCGTAGCAGGGCGGCTCTGTGTCACAGGGTTGCTGTGGCAGGGCGTAGCAGGGCGGCTCTGTGTCACAGGGTTGCTGTGGCTGGGCGTAGGAGGCCGGCTCTGTGTAACAGTGTTGCTGTGGCTGGGCGTAGCAGGGCAGCTCTGTGTCACAGGGTTGCCGTGGCAGGGCGTAGCAGGGCGGCTCTGTGTCACAGGGTTGCTGTGACTGGGCGTAGCAGGGCGGCTCTGTGTCACGGGGTGGCTGTGGCTGGGCGTAGCAGGGCGGCTCTATGTCACAGGGTTGCTGTGGCAGGGCGTAGCAGGGCGGCTCTTTGTCACAGGGTTGCTGTGGCTGGGCGTAGCAGGGCGGCTCTGTGTCACAGGGTTGCTGTGGCAGGGCGTAGCAGGGCGGCTCTGTGTCACAGGTTGCTGTGGCTGGGCGTAGCAGGGCGGCTCTGTGTCACGGGGTTGCTGTGGCTGGGCGTAGCAGGGCTGCTCTGTGTCACAGGGTTGCTGTGGCAGGGCGTAGCAGGGCGTCTCTGTGTCACAGGGTTGCTGTGGCTGGGCGTTGCAGGGCGGCTCTGTGTCACGGGGTTGCTGTGGCTGGGCGTAGCAGGGCGGCTCTGTGTCACAGGGTTGCTGTGGCTGGGTGTAGCAGGGCGGCTCTGTCTCACAGGGTTGCTGTGGCTGGGCGTAGCAGGGCGGCTCTGTGTCACGGGGTTGCTGTGGCTGGGCGTAGCAGGGCGGCTCTGTGTCACAGGGTTGCTGTGGCTGGGCGTAGTAGGGCGGCTCTTTGTCACAGGGTTGCTGTGGCTGGGCGTAGCAGGCCGGCTCTGTGTCACAGGGTTGCTGTGGCTGGGCGTAGCAGGCCGGCTCTGTGTCACAGGGTTGCTGTGGCTGGGCGTAGCAGGGCGGCTCTGTGTCACGGGGTTGCTGTGGCTGGGCGTAGCAGGCCGGCTCTGTGTCACAGGGTTGCTGTGGCTGGGCGCAGTAGGGCGGCTCTGTGTCACAGGGTTGCTGTGGCTGGGCGTAGCAGGCCGGCTCTGTGTCACAGGGCTGCTGTGGCTGGGCGTAGTAGGGCGGCTCTGTGTCACAGGGTTGCTGTGGCTGGGCGTAGTAGTATTAGTATTTATTTATTTAACCTGGGGAGGCTCTGTGTCACAGGGTTGCTGTGGCTGGGCGTAGCAGGGCGGCTCTGTGTCACGGGGTTGCTGTGGCTGGGCGTAGCAGGGCGGCTCTGTGTCACAGGGTTGCTGTGGCTGGGCGTTGCAGGGCGGCTCTGTGTCACGGGGTTGCTGTGGCTGGGCGTAGCAGGGCGGCTCTGTGTCGCAGGGTTGCTGTGGCTGGGCGTAGCAGGGCGGCTCTGGGTCAGGGGGTTGTTGTGGCTGGGCGTAGCAGGGCGGCTCTGTGTCACAGGGTTGCTGTGGCAGGGCGTAGCAGGGCGGCTCTGTGTCACAGTGTTGCAGTGGCTGGGCGTAGCAGGGCGGCTCTGTGTCACAGGGTTGCTGTGGCTGGGCGTAGCAGGGCGGCTCTGGGTCAGGGGGTTGTTGTGGCTGGGCGTAGCAGGGCGGCTCTGTGTCACAGGGTTGCTGTGGCAGGGCGTAGCAGGGCGGCTCTGTGTCACAGTGTTGCAGTGGCTGGGCGTAGCAGGGCGGCTCTGTGTCACAGGGTTGCTGTGACTGGGCGTACCAGGGCGGCTCTGTGTCACAGGGTTGCTGTGGCTGGGCGTAGTAGGGCGGCTGTGTATCACAGGGTTGCTGTGGCTGGGCGTAGCAGGCCGGCTCTGTGTCACAGGGTTCCTGTGGCTGGGCGTAGCAGGGCGGCTGTGTCACAGGGTTGCTGTGGCTGGGCGTAGCAGGGCGGCTCTGTGTCACAGGGTTGCTGTGGCAGGGCGTAGCAGGGCGGCTCTGTGTCACAGGGTTGCTGTGGCTGGGCGTAGCAGGGCGGCTCTGTGTCACAGGGTTGCTGTGGCTGGGCGTAGCAGGGCGGCTCTGTGTCACGGGGTTGCTGTGGCTGGGCGTAGCAGGGCGGCTCTGTGTCAGAGAGTTGCTGTGGCTGGGCGTAGCAGGGCGGCTCTGTGTCACAGGGTTGCTGTGGCAGGGCGTAGCAGGGCGGCTCTGTGTCACAGGGTTGCTGTGGCAGGGCGTAGCAGGGCGGCTCTGTGTCACAGGGTTGCTGTGGCTGGGCGTAGCAGGGCGGCTCTGTGTCACAGGGTTGCTGTGGCTGGGCGTAGCAGGGCGGCTCTGTGTCACAGAGTTGCTGTGGCTGGGCGTAGCAGGGCGGCTCTGTGTCACAGGGTTGCTTTGGCAGGGCGTAGCAGGGCGGCTCTGTGTCACAGGGTTGCTGTGGCTGTGCGTAGCAGGGCGGCTCTGTGTCACAGGGTTGCTGTGGCTGGGCGTAGCAGGGCGGCTCTGTGTCACAGGGTTGCTGTGGCAGGGCGCAGCAGGGCGGCTCTGTGTCACAGGGTTGCTGTGGCAGGGCGTAGCAGGGCGGCTCTGTGTCACAGGGTTGCTGTGGCTGGGCGTAGCAGGGCGGCTCTGTGTCACGGGGTTGCTGTGGCTGGGCGTAGCAGAGCGGCTCTGTGTCACAGGGTTGCTGTGGCTGGGCGTAGTAGGGCGGCTCTGTGTCACAGGATTGCTGTGGCAGGCCGTAGCAGGGGGGCTCTGTGTCACAGGGTTGCTGCGGTTGGGCGTAGCAGGGCGGCTCTGTGTCACAGGGTTGCTGTGGCTGGGCGTAGCAGGGCGGCTCTGTGTCACAGGGTTGCTGTGGCTGGGCGTAGCAGGGCGGCTGTGTGTCACAGGGTTGCTGTGGCAGGGCGTAGCAGGGCGGCTCTGTGTCACAGGGTTGCTGTGGCTGGGCGTAGCAGGGCGGCTCTGTGTCACGGGGTTGCTGTGGCTGGGCGTAGCTGGGCGGCTCTGTGTCACAGGGTTGCTGTGGCTGTGCGTAGCAGGGCGGCTCTGTGTCACAGGGTTGCTGTGGCTGGGCGTAGCAGGGTGGCTCTGTGTCACAGGGTTGCTGTGGCTGGGCGTAGCAGGGCGGCTCTATGTCACAGGGTTGCTGTGGCTGGGCGTAGCAGGCCGGCTCTGTGTCACAGGGTTGCTGTGGCTAGGCGTAGCAGGGCGGCTCTGTCACAGGGTTGCTGTGGCTGGGCGTAGCAGGGCGGCTCTGTGTCACGGGGTTGCTGTGGCTGGGCGTAGCATGGCGCCTCTGTGTCACAGGGTTGCTGTGGCTGGGCGTAGCAGGGCGGCTCTGTGTCACAGGGTTGCTGTGGCAGGGCGTAGCAGGGCGGCTCTGTGTCACAGGGTTGCTGTGGCTGGGCGTAGCAGGGCGGCTCTGTGTCACAGGGTTGCTGTGGCTGTGCGTAGCAGGGCGGCTCTGTGTCACAGGGTTGCTGTGGCTGGGCGTAGTAGGGCGGCTCTGTGTCACAGGGTTGCTGTGGCTGGGCGTAGCAGGCCGGCTCTGTGTCATAGGGTTGCTGTGGCTAGGCGTAGCAGGGCGGCTCTGTCACAGGGTTGCTGTGGCTGGGCGTAGCAGGGCGGCTCTGTGTCACGGGGTTGCTGTGGCTGGGCGTAGCAGGGCGGCTCTGTGTCACAGGGTTGCTGTGGCTGGGCGTAGCAGGGCGGCTCTGTGTCACAGGGTTGCTGTGGCAGGGCGTAGCAGGGCGGCTCTTTGTCACAGGGTTGCTGTGGCTGGGCGTAGCAGGGCGGCTCTGTGTCACAGGGTTGCTGTAGCTGGGCGTAGCAGGGCGGCTCTGTGTCACAGGGTTGCTGTGGCAGGGCGTAGCAGGGCGGCTGTGTCACAGGGTTGCTGTGGCTGGGCGTAGCAGGGCGGCTCTGTGTCACAGGGTTGCTGAGGCTGGGCGTAGCAGGGCGGCTCTGTGTCACAGGGTTGCTGTGGCTGGGCGTAGCAGGGCGGCTCTGTGTCACAGGGTTGCTGAGGCTGGGCGTAGCAGGGCGGCTGTGTCACAGGGTTGCTGTGGCTGGGCGTAGCAGGGCGGCTCTGTGTCACAGGGTTGCTGTGGCTGGGCGTAGCAGGGCGGCTCTGTGTCACAGGGTTGCTGTGGCTGGGCGTAGGAGGCCGGCTCTGTGTAACAGTGTTGCTGTGGCTGGGCGTAGCAGGGCAGCTCTGTGTCACAGGGTTGCCGTGGCAGGGCGTAGCAGGGCGGCTCTGTGTCACAGGGTTGCTGTGACTGGGCGTAGCAGGGCGGCTCTGTGTCACGGGGTGGCTGTGGCTGGGCGTAGCAGGGCGGCTCTGTGTCACAGGGTTGCTGTGGCTGGGCGTAGCAGGGCGGCTCTGTGTCACAGGGTTGCTGTGGCTGGGCGTAGCAGGGCGGCTCTGTGTCACAGGGTTGCTGTAGCTGGGCGTAGCAGGGCGGCTCTGTGTCACAGGGTTGCTGTGGCTGTGCGTAGCAGGGCGGCTCTGTGTCACAGGGTTGCTGTGGCTGGGCGTAGCAGGCCGGCTCTGTGTCATAGGGTTGCTGTGGCTAGGCGTAGCAGGGCGGCTCTGTCACAGGGTTGCTGTGGCTGGGCGTAGCAGGGCGGCTCTGTGTCACGGGGTTGCTGTGGCTGGGCGTAGCAGGGCGGCTCTGTGTCACAGGGTTGCTGTGGCTGGGCGTAGCAGGGCGGCTCTGTGTCACAGGGTTGCTGTGGCAGGGCGTAGCAGGGCGGCTCTTTGTCACAGGGTTGCTGTGGCTGGGCGTAGCAGGGCGGCTCTGTGTCACAGGGTTGCTGTGGCTGGGCGTAGCAGGGCGGCTCTGTGTCACAGGGTTGCTGTGGCAGGGCGTAGCAGGGCGGCTCTTTGTCACAGGGTTGCTGTGGCAGGGCGTAGCAGGGCGGCTGTGTGTCACAGGGTTGCTGTGGCTGGGCGTAGCAGGGCGGCTCTGTGTCACAGGGTTGCTGTGGCTGTGCGTAGCAGGGCGGCTCTGTGTCACAGGGTTGCTGTGGCTGGGCGTAGTAGGGCGGCTCTGTGTCACAGGGTTGCTGTGGCTGGGCGTAGCAGGGCGGCTCTATGTCACAGGGTTGCTGTGGCTGGGCGTAGCAGGCCGGCTCTGTGTCATAGGGTTGCTGTGGCTAGGCGTAGCAGGGCGGCTCTGTCACAGGGTTGCTGTGGCTGGGCGTAGCAGGGCGGCTCTGTGTCACGGGGTTGCTGTGGCTGGGCGTAGCAGGGCGGCTCTGTGTCACAGGGTTGCTGTGGCTGGGCGTAGCAGGGCGGCTCTGTGTCACAGGGTTGCTGTGGCAGGGCGTAGCAGGGCGGCTCTTTGTCACAGGGTTGCTGTGGCTGGGCGTAGCAGGGCGGCTCTGTGTCACAGGGTTGCTGTAGCTGGGCGTAGCAGGGCGGCTCTGTGTCACAGGGTTGCTGTGGCAGGGCGTAGCAGGGCGGCTGTGTCACAGGGTTGCTGTGGCTGGGCGTAGCAGGGCGGCTCTGTGTCACAGGGTTGCTGAGGCTGGGCGTAGCAGGGCGGCTCTGTGTCACAGGGTTGCTGTGGCTGGGCGTAGCAGGGCGGCTCTGTGTCACAGGGTTGCTGAGGCTGGGCGTAGCAGGGCGGCTGTGTCACAGGGTTGCTGTGGCTGGGCGTAGCAGGGCGGCTCTGTGTCACAGGGTTGCTGTGGCTGGGCGTAGCAGGGCGGCTCTGTGTAACAGTGTTGCTGTGGCTGGGCGTAGCAGGGCAGCTCTGTGTCACAGGGTTGCCGTGGCAGGGCGTAGCAGGGCGGCTCTGTGTCACAGGGTTGCTGTGACTGGGCGTAGCAGGGCGGCTCTGTGTCACGGGGTGGCTGTGGCTGGGCGTAGCAGGGAGGCTCTGTGTCACAGGGTTGCTGTGGCTGGGCGTAGCAGGGCGGCTCTGTGTCACAGGGTTGCTGTAGCTGGGCGTAGCAGGGCGGCTCTGTGTCACAGGGTTGCTGTGGCTGTGCGTAGCAGGGCGGCTCTGTGTCACAGGGTTGCTGTGGCTGGGCGTAGCAGGCCGGCTCTGTGTCATAGGGTTGCTGTGGCTAGGCGTAGCAGGGCGGCTCTGTCACAGGGTTGCTGTGGCTGGGCGTAGCAGGGCGGCTCTGTGTCACGGGGTTGCTGTGGCTGGGCGTAGCAGGGCGGCTCTGTGTCACAGGGTTGCTGTGGCTGGGCGTAGCAGGGCGGCTCTGTGTCACAGGGTTGCTGTGGCAGGGCGTAGCAGGGCGGCTCTTTGTCACAGGGTTGCTGTGGCTGGGCGTAGCAGGGCGGCTCTGTGTCACAGGGTTGCTGTAGCTGGGCGTAGCAGGGCGGCTCTGTGTCACAGGGTTGCTGTGGCAGGGCGTAGCAGGGCGGCTGTGTCACAGGGTTGCTGTGGCTGGGCGTAGCAGGGCGGCTCTGTGTCACAGGGTTGCTGAGGCTGGGCGTAGCAGGGCGGCTCTGTGTCACAGGGTTGCTGTGGCTGGGCGTAGCAGGGCGGCTCTGTGTCACAGGGTTGCTGAGGCTGGGCGTAGCAGGGCGGCTGTGTCACAGGGTTGCTGTGGCTGGGCGTAGCAGGGCGGCTCTGTGTCACAGGGTTGCTGTGGCTGGGCGTAGCAGGGCGGCTCTGTGTAACAGTGTTGCTGTGGCTGGGCGTAGCAGGGCAGCTCTTTGTCACAGGGTTGCCGTGGCAGGGCGTAGCAGGGCGGCTCTGTGTCACAGGGTTGCTGTGACTGGGCGTAGCAGGGCGGCTCTGTGTCACGGGGTGGCTGTGGCTGGGCGTAGCAGGGCGGCTCTGTGTCACAGGGTTGCTGTGGCTGGGCGTAGCAGGGCGGCTCTGTGTCACAGGGTTGCTGTAGCTGGGCGTAGCAGGGCGGCTCTGTGTCACAGGGTTGCTGTGGCTGTGCGTAGCAGGGCGGCTCTGTGTCACAGGGTTGCTGTGGCTGGGCGTAGCAGGCCGGCTCTGTGTCATAGGGTTGCTGTGGCTAGGCGTAGCAGGGCGGCTCTGTCACAGGGTTGCTGTGGCTGGGCGTAGCAGGGCGGCTCTGTGTCACGGGGTTGCTGTGGCTGGGCGTAGCAGGGCGGCTCTGTGTCACAGGGTTGCTGTGGCTGGGCGTAGCAGGGCGGCTCTGTGTCACAGGGTTGCTGTGGCAGGGCGTAGCAGGGCGGCTCTGTGTCACAGGGTTGCTGAGGCTGGGCGTAGCAGGGCGGCTCTGTGTCACAGGGTTGCTGTGGCAGGGCGTAGCAGGGCGGCTGTGTCACAGGGTTGCTGTGGCTGGGCGTAGCAGGGCGGCTCTTTGTCACAGGGTTGCTGTGGCTGGGCGTAGCAGGGCGGCTCTGTGTCACAGGGTTGCTGTAGCTGGGCGTAGCAGGGCGGCTCTGTGTCACAGGGTTGCTGTGGCAGGGCGTAGCAGGGCGGCTGTGTCACAGGGTTGCTGTGGCTGGGCGTAGCAGGGCGGCTCTGTGTCACAGGGTTGCTGAGGCTGGGCGTAGCAGGGCGGCTCTGTGTCACAGGGTTGCTGTGGCTGGGCGTAGCAGGGCGGCTCTGTGTCACAGGGTTGCTGAGGCTGGGCGTAGCAGGGCGGCTGTGTCACAGGGTTGCTGTGGCTGGGCGTAGCAGGGCGGCTCTGTGTCACAGGGTTGCTGTGGCTGGGCGTAGCAGGGCGGCTCTGTGTCACAGGGTTGCTGTGGCTGGGCGTAGGAGGCCGGCTCTGTGTAACAGTGTTGCTGTGGCTGGGCGTAGCAGGGCAGCTCTGTGTCACAGGGTTGCCGTGGCAGGGCGTAGCAGGGCGGCTCTGTGTCACAGGGTTGCTGTGACTGGGCGTAGCAGGGCGGCTCTGTGTCACGGGGTGGCTGTGGCTGGGCGTAGCAGGGCGGCTCTGTGTCACAGGGTTGCTGTGGCTGGGCGTAGCAGGGCGGCTCTGTGTCACAGGGTTGCTGTGGCTGGGCGTAGCAGGGCGGCTCTGTGTCACAGGGTTGCTGTAGCTGGGCGTAGCAGGGCGGCTCTGTGTCACAGGGTTGCTGTGGCTGTGCGTAGCAGGGCGGCTCTGTGTCACAGGGTTGCTGTGGCTGGGCGTAGCAGGCCGGCTCTGTGTCATAGGGTTGCTGTGGCTAGGCGTAGCAGGGCGGCTCTGTCACAGGGTTGCTGTGGCTGGGCGTAGCAGGGCGGCTCTGTGTCACGGGGTTGCTGTGGCTGGGCGTAGCAGGGCGGCTCTGTGTCACAGGGTTGCTGTGGCTGGGCGTAGCAGGGCGGCTCTGTGTCACAGGGTTGCTGTGGCAGGGCGTAGCAGGGCGGCTCTTTGTCACAGGGTTGCTGTGGCTGGGCGTAGCAGGGCGGCTCTGTGTCACAGGGTTGCTGTGGCTGGGCGTAGCAGGGCGGCTCTGTGTCACAGGGTTCCTGTGGCAGGGCGTAGCAGGGCGGCTCTTTGTCACAGGGTTGCTGTGGCAGGGCGTAGCAGGGCGGCTCTGTGTCACAGGGTTGCTGTGGCTGGGCGTAGCAGGGCGGCTCTGTGTCACAGGGTTGCTGTGGCTGTGCGTAGCAGGGCGGCTCTGTGTCACAGGGTTGCTGTGGCTGGGCGTAGTAGGGCGGCTCTGTGTCACAGGGTTGCTGTGGCTGGGCGTAGCAGGGCGGCTCTATGTCACAGGGTTGCTGTGGCTGGGCGTAGCAGGCCGGCTCTGTGTCATAGGGTTGCTGTGGCTAGGCGTAGCAGGGCGGCTCTGTCACAGGGTTGCTGTGGCTGGGCGTAGCAGGGCGGCTCTGTGTCACGGGGTTGCTGTGGCTGGGCGTAGCAGGGCGGCTCTGTGTCACAGGGTTGCTGTGGCTGGGCGTAGCAGGGCGGCTCTGTGTCACAGGGTTGCTGTGGCAGGGCGTAGCAGGGCGGCTCTTTGTCACAGGGTTGCTGTGGCTGGGCGTAGCAGGGCGGCTCTGTGTCACAGGGTTGCTGTAGCTGGGCGTAGCAGGGCGGCTCTGTGTCACAGGGTTGCTGTGGCAGGGCGTAGCAGGGCGGCTGTGTCACAGGGTTGCTGTGGCTGGGCGTAGCAGGGCGGCTCTGTGTCACAGGGTTGCTGAGGCTGGGCGTAGCAGGGCGGCTCTGTGTCACAGGGTTGCTGTGGCTGGGCGTAGCAGGGCGGCTCTGTGTCACAGGGTTGCTGAGGCTGGGCGTAGCAGGGCGGCTGTGTCACAGGGTTGCTGTGGCTGGGCGTAGCAGGGCGGCTCTGTGTCACAGGGTTGCTGTGGCTGGGCGTAGCAGGGCGGCTCTGTGTAACAGTGTTGCTGTGGCTGGGCGTAGCAGGGCAGCTCTGTGTCACAGGGTTGCCGTGGCAGGGCGTAGCAGGGCGGCTCTGTGTCACAGGGTTGCTGTGACTGGGCGTAGCAGGGCGGCTCTGTGTCACGGGGTGGCTGTGGCTGGGCGTAGCAGGGAGGCTCTGTGTCACAGGGTTGCTGTGGCTGGGCGTAGCAGGGCGGCTCTGTGTCACAGGGTTGCTGTAGCTGGGCGTAGCAGGGCGGCTCTGTGTCACAGGGTTGCTGTGGCTGTGCGTAGCAGGGCGGCTCTGTGTCACAGGGTTGCTGTGGCTGGGCGTAGCAGGCCGGCTCTGTGTCATAGGGTTGCTGTGGCTAGGCGTAGCAGGGCGGCTCTGTCACAGGGTTGCTGTGGCTGGGCGTAGCAGGGCGGCTCTGTGTCACGGGGTTGCTGTGGCTGGGCGTAGCAGGGCGGCTCTGTGTCACAGGGTTGCTGTGGCTGGGCGTAGCAGGGCGGCTCTGTGTCACAGGGTTGCTGTGGCAGGGCGTAGCAGGGCGGCTCTTTGTCACAGGGTTGCTGTGGCTGGGCGTAGCAGGGCGGCTCTGTGTCACAGGGTTGCTGTAGCTGGGCGTAGCAGGGCGGCTCTGTGTCACAGGGTTGCTGTGGCAGGGCGTAGCAGGGCGGCTGTGTCACAGGGTTGCTGTGGCTGGGCGTAGCAGGGCGGCTCTGTGTCACAGGGTTGCTGAGGCTGGGCGTAGCAGGGCGGCTCTGTGTCACAGGGTTGCTGTGGCTGGGCGTAGCAGGGCGGCTCTGTGTCACAGGGTTGCTGAGGCTGGGCGTAGCAGGGCGGCTGTGTCACAGGGTTGCTGTGGCTGGGCGTAGCAGGGCGGCTCTGTGTCACAGGGTTGCTGTGGCTGGGCGTAGCAGGGCGGCTCTGTGTAACAGTGTTGCTGTGGCTGGGCGTAGCAGGGCAGCTCTTTGTCACAGGGTTGCCGTGGCAGGGCGTAGCAGGGCGGCTCTGTGTCACAGGGTTGCTGTGACTGGGCGTAGCAGGGCGGCTCTGTGTCACGGGGTGGCTGTGGCTGGGCGTAGCAGGGCGGCTCTGTGTCACAGGGTTGCTGTGGCTGGGCGTAGCAGGGCGGCTCTGTGTCACAGGGTTGCTGTAGCTGGGCGTAGCAGGGCGGCTCTGTGTCACAGGGTTGCTGTGGCTGTGCGTAGCAGGGCGGCTCTGTGTCACAGGGTTGCTGTGGCTGGGCGTAGCAGGCCGGCTCTGTGTCATAGGGTTGCTGTGGCTAGGCGTAGCAGGGCGGCTCTGTCACAGGGTTGCTGTGGCTGGGCGTAGCAGGGCGGCTCTGTGTCACGGGGTTGCTGTGGCTGGGCGTAGCAGGGCGGCTCTGTGTCACAGGGTTGCTGTGGCTGGGCGTAGCAGGGCGGCTCTGTGTCACAGGGTTGCTGTGGCAGGGCGTAGCAGGGCGGCTCTGTGTCACAGGGTTGCTGAGGCTGGGCGTAGCAGGGCGGCTCTGTGTCACAGGGTTGCTGTGGCAGGGCGTAGCAGGGCGGCTGTGTCACAGGGTTGCTGTGGCTGGGCGTAGCAGGGCGGCTCTGTGTCACAGGGTTGCTGAGGCTGGGCGTAGCAGGGCGGCTCTGTGTCACAGGGTTGCTGTGGCTGGGCGTAGCAGGGCGGCTCTGTGTCACAGGGTTGCTGAGGCTGGGCGTAGCAGGGCGGCTGTGTCACAGGGTTGCTGTGGCTGGGCGTAGCAGGGCGGCTCTGTGTCACAGGGTTGCTGTGGCTGGGCGTAGCAGGGCGGCTCTGTGGAACAGTGTTGCTGTGGCTGGGCGTAGCAGGGCAGCTCTGTGTCACAGGGTTGCCGTGGCAGGGCGTAGCAGGGCGGCTCTGTGTCACAGGGTTGCTGTGACTGGGCGTAGCAGGGCGGCTCTTTGTCACGGGGTGGCTGTGGCTGGGCGTAGCAGGGCGGCTCTGTGTCACAGGGTTGCTGTGGCTGGGCGTAGCAGGGCGGCTCTGTGTCACAGGGTTGCTGTAGCTGGGCGTAGCAGGGCGGCTCTGTGTCACAGGGTTGCTGTGGCTGTGCGTAGCAGGGCGGCTCTGTGTCACAGGGTTGCTGTGGCTGGGCGTAGCAGGCCGGCTCTGTGTCATAGGGTTGCTGTGGCTAGGCGTAGCAGGGCGGCTCTGTCACAGGGTTGCTGTGGCTGGGCGTAGCAGGGCGGCTCTGTGTCACGGGGTTGCTGTGGCTGGGCGTAGCAGGGCGGCTCTGTGTCACAGGGTTGCTGTGGCTGGGCGTAGCAGGGCGGCTCTGTGTCACAGGGTTGCTGTGGCAGGGCGTAGCAGGGCGGCTCTTTGTCACAGGGTTGCTGTGGCTGGGCGTAGCAGGGCGGCTCTGTGTCACAGGGTTGCTGTAGCTGGGCGTAGCAGGGCGGCTCTGTGTCACAGGGTTGCTGTGGCAGGGCGTAGCAGGGCGGCTGTGTCACAGGGTTGCTGTGGCTGGGCGTAGCAGGGCGGCTCTGTGTCACAGGGTTGCTGAGGCTGGGCGTAGCAGGGCGGCTCTGTGTCACAGGGTTGCTGTGGCTGGGCGTAGCAGGGCGGCTCTGTGTCACAGGGTTGCTGAGGCTGGGCGTAGCAGGGCGGCTGTGTCACAGGGTTGCTGTGGCTGGGCGTAGCAGGGCGGCTCTGTGTCACAGGGTTGCTGTGGCTGGGCGTAGCAGGGCGGCTCTGTGTAACAGTGTTGCTGTGGCTGGGCGTAGCAGGGCAGCTCTTTGTCACAGGGTTGCCGTGGCAGGGCGTAGCAGGGCGGCTCTGTGTCACAGGGTTGCTGTGACTGGGCGTAGCAGGGCGGCTCTGTGTCACAGGGTTGCTGTGGCAGGGCGTAGCAGGGCGGCTGTGTCACAGGGTTGCTGTGGCTGGGCGTAGCAGGGCGGCTCTGTGTCACAGGGTTGCTGAGGCTGGGCGTAGCAGGGCGGCTGTGTCACAGGGTTGCTGTGGCTGGGCGTAGCAGGGCGGCTCTGTGTCACAGGGTTGCTGTGGCTGGGCGTAGCAGGGCGGCTCTGTGGAACAGTGTTGCTGTGGCTGGGCGTAGCAGGGCAGCTCTGTGTCACAGGGTTGCCGTGGCAGGGCGTAGCAGGGCGGCTCTGTGTCACAGGGTTGCTGTGACTGGGCGTAGCAGGGCGGCTCTGTGTCACGGGGTGGCTGTGGCTGGGCGTAGCAGGGCGGCTCTGTGTCACAGGGTTGCTGTGGCTGGGCGTAGCAGGGCGGCTCTGTGTCACAGGGTTGCTGTAGCTGGGCGTAGCAGGGCGGCTCTGTGTCACAGGGTTGCTGTGGCTGTGCGTAGCAGGGCGGCTCTGTGTCACAGGGTTGCTGTGGCTGGGCGTAGCAGGCCGGCTCTGTGTCATAGGGTTGCTGTGGCTAGGCGTAGCAGGGCGGCTCTGTCACAGGGTTGCTGTGGCTGGGCGTAGCAGGGCGGCTCTGTGTCACGGGGTTGCTGTGGCTGGGCGTAGCAGGGCGGCTCTGTGTCACAGGGTTGCTGTGGCTGGGCGTAGCAGGGCGGCTCTGTGTCACAGGGTTGCTGTGGCAGGGCGTAGCAGGGCGGCTCTTTGTCACAGGGTTGCTGTGGCTGGGCGTAGCAGGGCGGCTCTGTGTCACAGGGTTGCTGTAGCTGGGCGTAGCAGGGCGGCTCTGTGTCACAGGGTTGCTGTGGCAGGGCGTAGCAGGGCGGCTGTGTCACAGGGTTGCTGTGGCTGGGCGTAGCAGGGCGGCTCTGTGTCACAGGGTTGCTGAGGCTGGGCGTAGCAGGGCGGCTCTGTGTCACAGGGTTGCTGTGGCTGGGCGTAGCAGGGCGGCTCTGTGTCACAGGGTTGCTGAGGCTGGGCGTAGCAGGGCGGCTGTGTCACAGGGTTGCTGTGGCTGGGCGTAGCAGGGCGGCTCTGTGTCACAGGGTTGCTGTGGCTGGGCGTAGCAGGGCGGCTCTGTGTAACAGTGTTGCTGTGGCTGGGCGTAGCAGGGCAGCTCTTTGTCACAGGGTTGCCGTGGCAGGGCGTAGCAGGGCGGCTCTGTGTCACAGGGTTGCTGTGACTGGGCGTAGCAGGGCGGCTCTGTGTCACAGGGTTGCTGTGGCAGGGCGTAGCAGGGCGGCTGTGTCACAGGGTTGCTGTGGCTGGGCGTAGCAGGGCGGCTCTGTGTCACAGGGTTGCTGAGGCTGGGCGTAGCAGGGCGGCTGTGTCACAGGGTTGCTGTGGCTGGGCGTAGCAGGGCGGCTCTGTGTCACAGGGTTGCTGTGGCTGGGCGTAGCAGGGCGGCTCTGTGTCACAGGGTTGCTGTGGCTGGGCGTAGCAGGGCGGCTCTGTGTCACAGGGTTGCTGTGGCTGGGCGTAGCAGGCCGGCTCTGTGT
Organism: Periplaneta americana; assembly: GCF_040183065.1. Taxonomy (NCBI): domain Eukaryota; kingdom Metazoa; phylum Arthropoda; class Insecta; order Blattodea; family Blattidae; genus Periplaneta; species Periplaneta americana. The sequence continues at coordinate 5,220,914 of NC_091125.1, read as the reverse complement.
CATAGGGTTGCTGTGGCTAGGCGTAGCAGGGCGGCTCTGTCACAGGGTTGCTGTGGCTGGGCGTAGCAGGGCGGCTCTGTGTCACGGGGTTGCTGTGGCTGGGCGTAGCAGGGCGGCTCTGTGTCACAGGGTTGCTGTGGCTGGGCGTAGCAGGGCGGCTCTGTGTCACAGGGTTGCTGTGGCAGGGCGTAGCAGGGCGGCTCTTTGTCACAGGGTTGCTGTGGCTGGGCGTAGCAGGGCGGCTCTGTGTCACAGGGTTGCTGTGGCTGGGCGTAGCAGGGCGGCTCTGTGTCACAGGGTTGCTGTGGCAGGGCGTAGCAGGGCGGCTGTGTCACAGGGTTGCTGTGGCTGGGCGTAGCAGGGCGGCTCTGTGTCACAGGGTTGCTGAGGCTGGGCGTAGCAGGGCGGCTGTGTCACAGGGTTGCTGTGGCTGGGCGTAGCAGGGCGGCTCTGTGTCACAGGGTTGCTGTGGCTGGGCGTAGCAGGGCGGCTCTGTCTCACAGGGTTGCTGTGGCTGGGCGTAGCAGGGCGGCTCTGTGTCACGGGGTTGCTGTGGCTGGGCGTAGCAGGGCGGCTCTGTGTCACAGGGTTGCTGTGGCTGGGCGTAGTAGGGCGGCTCTGTGTCACAGGGTTGCTGTGGCTGGGCGTAGCAGGGCGGCTCTGTGTCACAGGGTTGCTGTGGCTGGGCGTAGCAGGGCGGCTCTGTGTCACAGGGTTGCTGTGGCTGGGCGTAGCAGGCCGGCTCTGTGTCACAGGGTTGCTGTGGCTGGGCGTAGTAGGGCGGCTCTGTGTCACAGGGTTGCTGTGGCTGGGCGTAGCAGGGCGGCTCTGTGTCACAGGGTTGCTGTGGCTGGGCGTAGCAGGCCGGCTCTGTGTCACAGGGTTGCTGTGGCTGGGCGTAATAGGGCGGCTCTGTGTCGCAGGGTTGCTGTGGCTGGGCGTAGCAGGCCGGCTCTTTGTCACAGGGTTGCTGTGGCTGGGCGTAGTAGGGCGGCTCTGTGTCACAGGGTTGCTGTGGCTGGGCGTAGTAGGGAGGCTCTGTGCCACAGGGTTGCTGTGGCTGGGCGTAGCAGGGCGGCTCTGTGTCACAGGGTTGCTGTGGCACGCGTAGCAGGGCGGCTTCTGAGAGACTGTGTGGCAGGAACAAATTCTGGATAACTTTCGATGCTGGACCCCGGACTCATTTTCACCTCCATTATCACCTTCATCTCATTCAGATGCTATATAATCTAAGATATTGATACAGCGTCGCAAAATAACCTACTAAAAATTAATAATCTTTTATTCGCAATTTTTAATGTTTTATTTCAGTTTGTTAAATTTTTTCTAAAAGTGATTTTGTTATAAATAATGATTAGTTTAGCATTTCTTCCAGATGCTCGTTGCAGTATAGGTGATGTTCGAATACAGTATTTGAATTTCAACAAATGACTAAAATCAGGTTAATTAGTGTTTTATTCGGTTGTTTAACGAAGCTAGATTATTTAACGTCGGTGAGATTAGTGGTAGCGAAATTGTATCTGGCGAGAAGAGGTCGAGGATTCGCCATAGATTACCCAAAATTTGGAAAAAAACTGAACTAAGCGATAATCGAACCCACGCCCGAGCGCAACTCCGGATTGGCAGGCAAGCGCCTTAGCAGGTTGAGCTATTCCGGGGCGAATTTTAATTGTCATATTTTTTATAAATTAATTTTTATTTTATTACAAACAAACGTTATTGAATTGCTCATTGTTGTAGGCCTATGTATTGTATTCTAATATTTAATTTTCAATAACTAACTGAAATTATTTCCAATTTATATTATAGTACTTCGACATTCATTGCTTGTAAATGTGTTTTCCTTACTCACTGGCTTTTAAGGAACCCGGAGGTTCATTGCCGCCCTCACATAAGCCCGCCATTGGTCCCTATCCTGATCAAGATTAATCCATTGTCTATCATCATAAACCACCTCCCTCAAATCCATTTTAATATTATCCTCCCTCCTACGTCTCGGCCTCTTCAAAGGTCTTTTTCTCTCCGGCCTCCCAACTAACACTGTATATGCATTTCTGGATTCGCCCATACGTGCTACATGCCCTGCCCATCTCAAACGTCTGGATTTAATATTTCTAATTATGTCTGGTGAAGAACACATTGTGTGCAGTTCTGCGTTGTGTAACTTTGTCCGTTCTCCTGTAACTTCATCCCTCTTAGCCCCAAATATTTTCTAAGCACCTTATTCTCAATCACCCTTAATCTCAGTTCCTGTCTCAAAGTGAGAGTCCGAGTTTCACAACCATACAGATCGTAATGGTAAAAATGAACTCAATGTTGGAGCTGCTGTTTGTGGTGGCGAGTGAGGCGGTCAGTAGGCTATAGGATAGAAGATGAGAGACAAGTTACAAGAGTAGTGGGTACTGAATATGATAGAAATTACGATTTGTAGTGTTTAGGTTTTGCGAGCTGCTGTTGAAACATTGGAAATATTTGATGCAGAATCTGTACTAAACACTAATTATGAATATTGTTCACAATCTGAATCGTGCTCAAGATGAACTGGAGAAACGCATAACTATGTACAGGGACGACCAGCACGGATGTGGATAAATAAATAAATGAATGAATAAATAAAGTAGGTAGGTAAGTAATTAAGTTAGTAAATGGTACATTTACAAATAGTCATAATTCATCGCAAGTTAAAAATGTATAACACCAATTTGTATGACACATTCAACACAAAGCACTTAATAAACGGAGTTGTCTCAACTCTGCTGGCTCTACCCTCACACTGTTTATAGAGGTTCAACCTTATCCCCAGCCACGCAATTAACTTATACTGTACTATGTAGCAGAGTGAGCGGATAGGTTTCGTCTTCCTACCACTATTTACAGCTGAATATATGTTATAACAATAAGTGGCCAATGCCAAGGAAGAAACTGCTGACCCCTCACGTCCACTGGCCCGTGTCACCCAACAGATATGGGAGTAACTTGTGTCAGCACGATAATGTTTGCAGTAAATTAAAGCATTATGTAATACTAACACAGAACAGAAACTTGGAAATGTTTTCGTCTACTTATGGCTGACTTAAATACAGGAACAAAAATTTTCAAAAGTTTTCATAATAGCAGACTATTACACATTTGTCGAGTCTATACGAGTGTTTGCTTTCCAAAGATTTGAGACATGAACATTACCACAGAGACCTGCGAGGATATTACCACATTTCCACACTAAGCGTGCATCGTACCAACTCTGAAATCTATTCCTCGACTGCTACCGATAATGTGTTGTTACATACTTTCTTGAACACTGATTGGCCTTTCTACCCCTTTAAGGGTTCATTATAATTTAGAATCTCCATATCTAATAGAATTATTTCATACAACTTTGTGATTCATTTCCTTCATATTCATGGTTGTTTCTGAACTATTACGAATCTTATTGTTTTTGTTGCATTTCTACATTGACTGTCCATCACAGTTTTAGAAGCCCCTTAGTCAAATGCGACACTATGGCTTAAAACCCGTATGATATATAAATTTGGCAAAATATTAATTGTTAGGATGAGTATAATATTCTTAATATGCAGTCATAACTTTGTGAAACGCAAACGATCTCATAACGCTTCTCTGTAAAATTCTGAAATGCAGATCAGATGATATATTGTAAGGTGACGACATTTAATAAGGAACTTATTAGTTTTGAACCACACAATGAACCTTGTAGGCTATTGTCTGTTAGTTGCGTAGGACTAACACATATTCTGATCACAACATAATTGTTTTGAGGTATTAACTATTTAAGGTTAACAAGGACGTTCAATAAAATGAGAATGTTTAAAAACAAAGAGTGGCACTCCTATGGGAAGGGGGTAAGGGGACTCGAATAAGAAGAATGGAGTTGGAAAAGAAAAGAAATAAAGAAGAAAAAAAGAAAGATAAAAAAGAATGAGGAAAGACGTGTATTTATCTATTATTTTGCGATTTGTGTGGTTTTTAAGTCACTCAGTTTTATACTGGATCCATATGAATAGATTTTTACAGTATGCTTTTATTTAAAATATCTTTAATGTTCGAAGAATCGTAACTTGTATTTGGAGTGTATCTAAACATTCCCACCAGGTAATTAATTTCTGTTCTTCATCCACGTTTGAATTTTAGAGCTTCGATGTTGCTTTTATCTCTGATTACGGATAGCCCGCCCAAACTACATTTGTAGGAGTGCCACTGGAAACAAACGAAAAATATGAACTCACCTTCTATTGTTACACTGGTAATTTTCTTTCTTGTAATTATGATCTGTAAAGAGGAGAAAAAACATTCTGTTTAAATACAGGTAAGCGAGATTAATTAGATGAGATGCAGGCATTGAGCTTAATACAAATTGGGTCATTCCATGCAAGATTTTAAGATTATCCCAGCGATGCCATGAATTTTTTGGGCTTTTAATATAATAATGTTGTTATGAAAATAAATTAAACTGCCAACTATGGCCGCCATATCATTAATATTTTAGTCATACGGATGACTGAAAAATGGGTGGCAGTTACATGGTATCCATTATTTAAAATATTCTAGACACCCTGTATGAAGTGTCATCAAAACTAAACAGACCCATTGTAAACCTGAACAACCATATTTTAATACCTTAAAGACTAATCCGAATAATATTAAGGCGTGCTCATAAAAACACCTCATTGAAAAAGAAATAGTTTTATATTCGAATGCAACAAATTGAATTCATGCGAATTTCATTCGTATTGAAGAAAATCTTATTCCTAATCCATCTCCCAAGTTTTATGACTTTATCTAAAAAACCTGTGAATAATTAAATTAATAAAATTATTAATTTTTGTTCCGACGGTTGAAAATCGCTTGCTATATGTGGCGGTCGTAGACTTCATTACGATGAATAATCTCAAACGTCCGTCTCCCTGACCTTGATCGCGCAACATTCTGTGCGACGGGAGAGCCTACCTGCTGAGCTCCTTTGTTCCGATGAGTTATTTTTATTAAAATCTGACATAATATTTAAGTTACTATTCTGAAATTTTCACAGTGGAATCAATATACCCTAAAGAATTAAGCACATATTTTTTCGTCTGTAAGAATGAATTGCATTATATGTTCTATATATTTTTTTAATTATTTTACGGTGGGTAACTACTAGGTATTTAAAAATTATATATTCGTTTTAAGGGCATTTGTAAACAAGGCTCTCATTTTTCGAATTGCATTGAAATCACTTTTCCGTCTTCCTTTACATAGTGAGAAAACTTCAGTGAATGAAACCGTGTTCTTTGTTAAACCAATATTTTAAATTGTGATTGCTGCCAAACTATGAAAGATATAAATATAGTATTGCTTGAAATTCATATTTAGAACATGCAGAATAAGCTGCTACAATATTTTTAACTTTTGAGACATCATGGTTCAAAAACATACTTTTTTGCATGGAATGACCCAATTATGCTTGGTCGTGTTTTACCAGCGGCTGTTGAAATATTAGAAATACCAAATGTACAACTGCGTACTCAACAGTAATTAGAAATATTATCTGCAATCTGAATCTTTCCGGAGCTGAAAGTGAGAAACACATACGTACAAAGATGAAAAGGCTTCATCAGCACGTACATAAATAGATTAATAGATAAATAAATAAGTAAATAAATTAAATGAATTGAATAAATTAATTGAATAAAATAAATAAATAAATAGATATATAAATAAATAAATAAAATAAATAAATAAATATATAAATAATTAAATAAATAGATAAATAAAGAAATGAAATAAATAAATATATAAATAAATAAATAGATAAATAAAGAAATAAAATAAATAAATAGATAGATAAATAAATAAATAAAATAGACAGGCAGACACACAGAGAGACAGACAGACAGCTAGATAGATAGATAGATAGATAGATAGATAGATAGATAGATAGATAGATAGATAGATAGATAGATAGATAGATAGATAGATAGATAGATAGATAGATGGATGGATGGATGGATGGATGGATGGATGGATGGATGGATGGATGGACAAATTATTTGACTAAATTAATTATATGTGCAACGAAGCTGTATTTATCGGTAGAAATAATGAACAAAAATGTATTTTGCACAGATGTAATGAACAGAAAATTGAGTCTTGAGGTTACTAATATTTTGTGAACATTCCCTTATTCTTTATTAACACGTTGATTTTGTCAGGGATGCTGGAAACCAAAGTTTGAAACTTTCTTTGAAAATCAGCATCATTTAGCCAGATATCAGACAGTGCTTGAATGAGTACATGTTTTGTTGTAAGCCTCTTTTTGTTCACTTTCTTCTTCAGTGTAGATCAGAGATTTTCAATTTCGTTCTTGTCCGGTCTTCTTGCAGGCCATGGAAGAATATCTTTTGCAGTAGTATATAATTAAAACACCAGTAGTACCAACTTAGCCATAAAAAAATATATGCTTAACCTTTGGAAAAATATACCAGAAGGTGTAAACAATCATATTTAAAACAATGGAGACTCTGAGAATTATATTGATAGTTGATATGACGAATTGTATTATGTTTCCAAGAAAAAGTTTTAGTCTAATAATTTGTCCACGTCTGTAAATAGATAAATAAATAGGTAAATAACTAAGTCGATTGCACAAATAAAACTTCTTGCAGCTGACCGGGATCAATATAAGAAATGGATCAGAGGCAACCCCTCCACGCTGCTTAGGCGGCAATAAGGAGGTAGTGGAAGAAGAAGAAGTAAATAAATAAATGAATAAATAGATAAATAAATAGATAAAAAGAAAACATATAAATAAATATATAACTAAATAAACAAATACATGGTAAATTTACTATGAGTAGTAAATCATCACAAGTTTAGAAATATAATACCAATTTGTACAAGACTAATCTACACAAAATAAAATGCATTTAATATTGTGTGTTATTTCTCTTGAAACAACTGTACTGGCTCTATCATCACACTGTGTATGGCTGTTATATACTGAACTATGTAGCAGAATGGGCGGATGGGGCTGCTTCTTCCTACACTATTGACAGTTGAATGTGATTAATAACCATCACGTCCACATGCCGCGGATCATCCAACAGATAGGGAATGCATCAAGACTTTCTGAGCCAAAGGGAATAAGAAGGGATACTTGGAATCGTTCCTGTTCCAGTGCAATATATAAATTTGTTCGTCAGCATATGCCTGACTTATGAACACGGACAAGACTTTGGAAAAGTTTCAGTAATACCAATCGATTACAAATTCCGTCAGTCTGCATTCATGTTTTTCCTAATGATTTGAGACACCCAAAACTAACATACAGGTCTACGAGAATATTACCATATTTCCAAACTATACGCAAATTGTACCAGCCCTGAAATCCATTCCTCGCCATCTACGGATACTGTACTGTTACATACTTTCTTAAACATTGCCCATTCCATTCCATTAATGTTTTATTATAGCTGGCAATCTCCAGAACTAATACACCTCTCTAATTTCATTTCCTCTATAATCATTTCTGTTTCTCAAGCTGATTGTGGTTGTTGCATATCTACATTGAACGTCTGTCACATTTGTAGAAGCCCCGTAGCAAATTGAGACAAATGCCGCCATGGCTTAAACTACGTTTCGTACATGAAATTGGCAAAATATTAATTGTGAAGATGAGTATAATATTCTGAATGTGGCTGTAAAAATTGTGCTGATAAACGGACTCATAACGATTAGCTGTAACTTTATGAAATTCCGATCAGATGTTAAGTAACGTGGGAGTTAGCGTAGGGCTATATATCCTGATTACAAAGGGCAGTCCGTATTCATAGACATTTTTAGCGCGGGCTTTCGGTGGATTATCAGCGTTTTTCGTATTCATAAACCAGTGTTAGCGATAGGATATGATCTGAATTCTGTACTAGTAACCAGTGGATAGCCGGGGCTAGCTTAGTACGCTCGTAGCGCGTGCTGCGAAATGTCTATGAATACCACCCAAAATGTTTATCTTCAGGTGATAACCACATAACAGTAACAACGACATTTAATAACATGACTGAAAACAAAGAGTGGTATTCCCACGGGAAGAGCGGATAGGGGCTCATGCGCACCCAAATAAAAAAAGAAGCAGGAAAAGGAAACAAAAAAAAAAAAAAAGAAGAAAGAAAGAAGACGAAAGATTTATATTGCTTTGATGTGTATGTATCTGTTATTGTGGGAAGTGTGTGATTTCTAAATCATTTAACCTTATATTGCATCCACGTCAATAGATTTTTACAGTATACTTTTATTTAAAGAATGTCAAAATGTTTACGATGTTCGAAGGTTCGTAACTTATATTTGGAGTGTATCTAAAAGCCCCAACCATTCCCACCAGCGAATTACTTCCTATACTTCTTAGTCCCTCCGCTCTTTGAGTAAGGAAAGAGTTTCACAGCTTCAATGTTGCTTTATATATCTGATTACAGATAGCCGCCCAAACTATATTTCTGGGTTTGCCATTGGAAAGAAGTAACGATAAACATGAACTTACCTTTGTTATATCTGACAGTGAATTTTGATGTGATGTTTCTAATCTGTAAAGAGAAGAAATAACATTTTGAGGTAAATAACATTAATTAGATGAGATGAAGGCATGAAACAAAACAGAAATTATGCTTGGCCGTCTTTTAGGTTTTTTTCCAGATGCTGTTGAAACATTAAAAATATCTGGTGTAGAACTGTGTACTTAACAGTGATTAGAAACATTGTTGACAATCTGAATCGTTCTGGAGTTGGGATTGAGAAACGCATAGGTACAAAAATGAAAAAGATCAAATCATCACGTAAATAGATAGTCTAAATAAATGAAGAGCTGAGAGCCGTGGTGGACCAAGTGCCATTTTCATGAAACTGAGAAAAATTGAGGTAAAGTTAAATACATAAGATAATTAATTGAATAAATATTAATAAGTAATTATTAATTTAATATATAAAAAAGATATTGATAAAATTGCATATATGACATTAAAAGAAAGAACATATATTTCGACCTAATTATAATATCATGAAATTACACGTATTTCAAAGCCCTGGAGTTGGCCCATTAGGGCAGTACATTTATCTTGTCTAACCAATAATGTGCTAGTGGGCCATCTCCTAAAGCATTTCTAAATTTAGGAAAAACTGCGTCTGGCTCATTTAGAGAATATCAAAATTTAATTTTCATTGGTTCAGCTGATTCGCACCTCAGCCATTTATTTTTCATCCATTGGACCTTGTTACCATCTGTATTGTTTTGCACACCAAGAAATTGCATTTCGCAATATCTTTTGATATCAAGGAAGGTCGACTGTTCCATTTTCTTTACAAGAAAGTCTTTTCTTTCTTTTACAGTGTTGCATTAACACACAATCGTCTACGATAAAGAGATGTTTGGCTTTGCAGTGCCAGGCAGAAAGATCACCAACATCCTCTCTGCTATTAGGGATTTGTTATTGCAACAAGGAGATAATGAGATTGCTGGGTTACTTAACAGCATGCCTCTGATAATATCAATCATTCCTAGGCCTATTTGTTTGCAATTAAATATGCCTATAAAACTTATCAATACCTTCAAACAATTATATCAGAATGCGCATTCACGAGTACAAATAAACGGGTATTTTACGAAACCAATCGCCATACAAAGGTCCGTGCGTCAAGGCTGTCCAATGTCAATGATATTATCTATATGTGCATTAGAAACGCTGCTGAGGATGCTGACCTTTTCCTTGTGTAATAACAGACAGATGGTGTCTATAACACCGGTTTATGCCTATGCCACCGATGTGATTATTTTATGCAATGAAACAACAGATCCTCCTCGTATTCAGGAAGTGCTACAGGTAGCCTATTCCGAAGTGCGTCAAACTCTGTCTTTAATTTTACGAAAACTACTTTCATGGCCCTAACTCCAAAGGGGCAAACGATATCAACTCGATTTACTAATGTTAATGAAATGAAAATTTTAGGGATACTATTTACACCCAATGTTATGGATGTTATTGAATTAAATTGGAAGGATATTGTTAACAAATTCAGATATGGAATACAAAGACATCTCAGTCGAAATTTGAATGTATCCAAAACGTGTGGCATATAAACACGTTTATTTTAAATAATTTCAAGGAAAAACTGTTCCGGGGTCGGGTATCGATCCCGGGACCCTTCGCTTGGCGCGCGAACGCTCTACCGACTGAGCTACCCCAGGAACTATACACGACACCCTCACAAAATATGGTACCTTGCGCAAGTTCTTCCGATACCCGAACATACAACTCAACAAATTGAAAAGATTTTAGGATTCTATTTGTGGAAAGGTTTCGTATTTCGTATCGCACGACCTCAGTGCAGATTGTCGATCAAGGAAGGAGGTTTACAATTAACTACTGTAAAATCTAAATGTGATGCTCTATTTATAAAAGATATATTACGCGCTGTCCACAGTATAGACAATTTAGTGTTCATATCTAACTATATTTCTTCATTTCATGCATCCAGTATGACAGGTCTTTGAAAAAACTCATCACCAGTGACGCCAAAAAATTGTTGGAAGACACAAATATTGCACCAGAACAAATAACTAAACTGATCTACAGCTACTTACAAGACCAAGTGAAGTTGTTATCGAATGTAGAATGTAAATTTCCTAATAAGAACTGGACGAAGATTTGGTCATATTTTAAAATACCATCAAGTTGGAAATGGGAGACATGCGTTAATTAATGGGATAATTATGAAGAAGAAACTACAGTGAAACCTGCCTTTGCGGTCACTTCATTTAAACGGCCACCTGGCCAAAAGGCCAATTTTCTCTGGAACCAATTGGATTTGCCATAAGATCAATACAAATTCTCTCTTTATTTAGCGGCCACCTCATGCGCCGGCCAGTGGCCGGGGTCTATTTGGATTGGAACCTGACTATAACAGTCACTGTCCAACAAGAAATCTTTTCACGGATACTGTCTGACCTATTTTTTCGATGGTTAGAGGACAGGAAGCAATATCACGAGGACAATACCTAAGTGTACAACAGTACACCCTCCATATCTTGGGGTTAGTTGGTTACAGTTTTATGACTCTTTTGTCACTTTCCACTTCGACCCTGCACAGCTATAAATTCATACTCGTTTTTGAAGGATTGAAACACTGATGTTTTCCATCGACAATGTCACAGTATGCTTCAGGTCAGTAGTTAACCATTCGAATTTTTTTCTCCTATTTCTATCTTTCTCTATTTGGACCAGCTTTTATGAATTTTTCTTCTTTTCATTCAGTTGATTCAGAGGAACTGTGAAGTTAGTTTGAGAGAGAAATCATGTCTAACAATAAATCTAGAGTAGTTTAGAGGTGAGACGAGAAATGATTGAAGAAAGTGAGAAGAGAACATCTGCGAGAAAAATTGCACAAATATTCATATGTGGAAGGACACAAATAAACGGTATAATTAAGAATAAAGATGAAATATTAAAAGAATTGGGAAAAAAATATTCCAAAAAAGAAGAGAGAATCTATGTTTAGTAATGTGAATGATTTAGTTTACGAATGATTCAAGTGTGCCAAGGCGAAGAAATTGCCAGTAAGTGGGCCTATGATTCAAGAGAAGGCTCTTGAAATTGCCAGAAAAACTCAATGTAAGCAATTTTGTTGCTAGTAATGGGAGGTTAGAGTAGAGTGCTTTAGAGAACGGCATAACATTGAATTTCGTTCTGTGTCTGGTAAAGGAGGTGACATTGCAACCAATGTTATTGAAGAATAGAAAAAATAGACTGCCTTCAGTTCTGCAAGAATTGGAAGAGGCTGACTTTAATATGCACGATTGTTGTACGCGCACAGTAATAAAAAGTCAATGAAATTCAGTATATTCATAAAAAACCTCAACCTTAATCAAGCGGCCACCTGATAAAACGGCCATTTTACAAGGTAACTTCAGATGGCCGCTTTAGACAGGTTTCACTGTACATGTGTCACATTGTTCCAACTCCACAGTGCAAGACATGTGGGAATATTGATACAATTAGGCACAGACTAACAAGATGTTCAGAACTTAGAGTGGTATTTGGTTATGGTACAGCAACAGCTAAACAATGTGCACAGGGCAACGAACCCGAACACGAATCTGCGGATCATTCTTGAACTGGACTTACCACAGACTCCCCATTATTTTAGTATATTGTGGCTTGCAATGGGTTTTATTATTATATGCTGCAAATCAAAACAATAACTTCACCCGAACTCAGAAGGGTATGTCTACAAACTGGTATACACGTTAGAAAAAAACTTCAAATTCTAGACTTTCTTACGGAAGAATAGTTAGGGCCTACTGCTTTGAATATTTTAGCGTTGGCAACACAGAGTGACGTCAGCATTAGGAACACAGGGCGACTTCAGCTTTGGCAGCACCGAGGGGGGGGGGAAGTCGGCTATGTGGTAATACACTGCTACACGTGTCTGCATCTGGATCCTGTTTTTATAATGTATCAACAATGTTATTTAATTTGTGCCACTGGCCTTTGTAATGTGACTGCTAAGAATGAAAGTGTTCTTTCTTTTCTTCTCCAGTGAAGATAGTAAATTTGAATTAATTTTTCAACGTTATTTAGGCAAATGAAAGTGTGTATAATATGAATAATATGTTCCTATCGTTTAGGTATAGTGTGATGTAAGCTCCGCTGCACCCGTTAGAAATAAATATAAAGTAATTACATAATTAAAATAGGACATTTGATCCAGGGAACATTCGTGTTTGATAGAAGGATAAATAGTTTATTATGTTACTTAATTTAAATTGCATCCAAATAATTAAAATGCGATCATTTTGGTCCAGAGACCACTCATTTGGTGCAATGACAATTCCTTTAACATGTTTCTTAATTGTATTATATTACTGTAATATTATATTATATTATATTATATTATATTATATTATATTATATTATATTATATTATATTATATTATATTATATTATATTATATTATATTATATTATATTATATTATATTATATCAGAAGTTACTGTATTAACATTATAGCATTATGTCCATCTAGAGAAACTACACTTTCCCATGGTGAAATAATAATTACCGGTAATTATACAAATCGGTTAATTTAGCTTTCGATATTACTTCATACAAACAGAAACATTCTCTGTAGGCTATCTTTCATAACTTTCGATTGTTGCTGTCCAAGGCCCCTTATAGACGAAGTCATTTTTTTTAATTCATTACACGGCCTTAGATGGCAGTTATTTTAATTTTAAAACTCATTTATCTCATTAAATATCAGTCCTATCAAAATTTTTCAAGGACTAAAACTTATCGCAAATTATTTGTAAAGAAACTTTTGTTATGGAACATTTTTCACAAAAATCAATAATAAGTGAGATATTTCGATTTATTTAATTCAGGCCCCCTTATAACCCCCTTTTAAATAATCTATTTTGAATGCCATATAGCCTAAAATCTAAGTTACAACGAACTTAATTTATATTCCAATTTTCATCGAAATCCGTTCAGCCATCATCGCGTGAAAAGGTAACAAACATACAGACAGACAGACAGACATACAAACAAAAATTTCAAAAAAGCAATTTTCGGTTTCAGGGTGATTAATTATATATGTTAGGATCAATTATTTTTGGAAAATCGAAAATTACCAGAAAAATTTCGGCTACAGATTTATTATTAGTATAGATTACTAAAACAGTAGTAAATAAATAATCTTTATCTTTAAAAAAAGTGCGGTAGTAAGTGAGCGAGTCGATTTCTAACCTGCAGTGCAGCGTTACTGTCGTTACTTCATGTATTAAGTCTTTCTAATATAAGCCGTTCAGAGCAAAAGTGGTGTAAGTCAAAATTGGGTAATGAGGTTTATAGTAAAAAATTCTGTAAAATATAGCGCAAAGTAGCAATTAATATGTCCTTCGTGCTATCCACTGAATACTAATAGTTTAAATAAATTGAATATTAATTGCTACTTTGCACTGTATTTTACAGAATGTTTACTTTAACTCTCAATAACCATTTTTGATCTACACCCTTTTGCTCCGAACCACTCATATGTAGGCTTTAGTTGAATTGTACACTCCCTATAGACTACCAAGAGTAACAACTGTAAAATTGGTTATATTTCATTTCAACAGTTTATGTTCCACCGAAGTACACTGCACTTCGCATGTTCGACACCTGCTCTTGTTCACATCTGACCGCTGTATGGTTGGAGCGTAGGCAACCTTGTATACATGCAAGGAATTGTTTCATCTGTAGGTAAAGTTACTACATAGTCTGTAAAGGTTTATTTTGTAAATAGCGATATGTCAGCAACAAATGATTTAAGGTAGAATACATTTTAGCATTAAAATATTTTTTCATATTTTGTCAAAATAAATGTCATATTCTGGCCATTTCGATCACATTATGACGGTCTCTAAGAATGAGAAAGCACGTTCAACTGCTCAAGGCATTACATAACAGCCTTCCTTCAAATTGTTCTTCTGTGTACTGTTATAAATAATGCTTATTATGTAATTCATTTGTTAATATATCACAAGATTTCATGTATTGTAATATGAATAGTGTTGTATAAATTATGTCTTATATTATGTAAGTTAATACATAAGATGCTAGCTAATTTAATTTAGTGATGTCACAAACTATTTTCAAATAATTTTTGTTTAACCTACGTATATAAAAATTAGTGTTAACGTGCTGAATCTTTTTCGAGGGCTAATTCCTCTTTTCATTTCCTCAATTTCTTTTTATTTCTATATAGATGAAATCGTGTTTTATGTCAGATACAAAAATGCATATAATATTTCTCAAATTATGTAATACTGTATCATTTACATTCGCCTCTTGTCGGTTTTTTAACAGTTTCATAACAGAAAATGCCCATCTATGAACGGGTGGTATTGCGAAGCTAGTATTATAAACTATTTCATAATTAGCCGTTAATACAGTTCCAAGTGAACATTTGTTCGTTCTTAATGTTATTATAACTAACAAGCAGTCGATTATATATCAGTATTAATAATTAATTCCTGTCGCAGTTAATAGGTGTTCAGTTACCAAAGCTGTAAAAGCTAAACGTTTCAAATTCTTCCAGATTCATAATATAAATTAATTTTATGCTCGACCATGCCGAAATGTAGTAATTATACACCTGGTAGCAGTCCTTTAATGCATGTCATTAAAGTACACCTACTCATTAAATTACAGGTGTTGAGCCATGACGAGTTAGCTTTGTACCGTTATAAAATCGCAAGTATCGATTATTCTCGGATATGCAATCGAAAGAGAATTAGCGAAAAGTTACGGAGGCCGGAAATCCAATACTGTCGCAGAAGGTTATGTTCTGTTACTATAATAATTAGCGTTAATTGTAAATAATATTCAAATAAATTCAATTTGTTATCTCGTTTTTCAATGTCTAATTTAATTTCAATGTTATATCAAAGTTAATATTTAGTTTACTCTGTAGGTTCTTATAGGCTGTCAAGGTCAATGTGGACATCTGTTCCTCGAAAAAAATCAATACTTTCGCGTCTGCGCACATCTCACAATTTACGAGGTATTGCTCAAGGTCAGTTACATACAAATAAAATGAATAATTTCAAGTTAGAAATATGGTCGAGCATAAAAAGTCGTATGAAACTCGCCTATAATGGTAATTAAGAAGCTCGTATGAAAATTATGAAACTCGCTTGCGCTCGTTTCATAAACATCCATACTCGCTTCTTAATTACTATCATTATAGGCTCGTTGCATAATGTACTATTATTTCTTTCCTCAAACACATTAACAAATCAATACTCTCGTCTTCTACCACTTGTTTATAATCATATTTGTATTTTAGATCATAATATTGAGGCCTGTATGTGAATAGGCCCACATACAGTATTTGTTTATCCAGTTGCCATTAAAAGTTTGTAACATATTTACATACCTCTGGTTGAGGTTCTGGCTGATATGTACAGTTGTCAAAAGAAAAAGTGGCCGCTCTCCTGAAACAAAGTTCCCTTCGGGTATCTTCGCTACAATTCGGAGACAGGCGATGTTACATGTTGGACCACGATGCCTGATATCTACAGTTATAATTGAAGTAGTCTGTGTGTTATTCGATAGCGTAATGGTAACGTTCCGGCCTCTTATTCGTGAGGTCCTGCGTTCGGATACAACCTCGTGCTTTTCAATGTTCTTTTTTGTTCTCATTTTAAGGGAGAGACAAAGTATACATAATTGCTCCTTCCTCTTTTACGATTATTTCAGTAATTAACATCATGTTCATTAATAGATTATGCCACGACTTTATCATTATGACATTGTGGCTGCAAATGGTAAGAAAAAATATTTTAATCTCAATAAAAATATCTTTCGTGGCATAAACAAAACAAATTTACTGGCGTCGCCCTTAGAACATTCAAGCAATTAAGCGTTGAAAAAAGCAAAACAAAAAGCCACAACTCAATATTTAGTCTATCTTCACCTTATCTCGATCATCTTGCAATCGAGTGGGCATGGAATTGACAAGTCTTTGCAAATAGCGACTGTTCTTAGATACGATATTCCAGGTATTCTGAACATACACACATAAGTGTTCTGCCCATGGGCAGATCTTTCATTGCAAACCCAGCATTCTCCAATCTTTCCTATTTTCTGCCTTCCTCTTAGTCTCCGGCTATGATCCACATATCCTAATGTCGTCTATTATTCTTTTCAATAAGAGATCCAACCAATTCCTTTTTCTCTTTCTAATCAGTTTCAGCATCATTCTTTCTTCACCCACTTTTTCAAACACAACTTTATTTCTTATTCTGTCTGTCCACTTCACACGCACCGTCCTTCTCCACATCCATATTTCAAATGTTTCAATTCGTTTCTCTTCATTTCGTCGTAATGTCTATGTTCCTTCCCCATACAATGCCACACTCCACACAAAGTACTTCACTAGTCTCTTCCTTATTTCTTTTTCCAGAGGTCCGCAGAAGATCCTTCTTCTTCTATTAAAAGCTTCCTTTGTTCATGTTTGCAGTTTTTCTTGGGAAGGATAAATGCAGTAACTTCCCGTTGCTTTCCGCACACCACTATGTCTTTCGCATCTTATTAGATTCCAGGGGGCCCAAGCATGGAGATGAGGAGAGTGGATTTGACTAACTGGGCCCTCCGGACTTCACCGAAAGTCACTGCAAGGGTTAAATATTAGTTCTATCAGGATATTTGACCCGATCAGATACCGGGAAATCCCAATTAGCCTTTTCCCCCCCGCATCCTGGACTAGCTTCTACAAATCATCGGAAAGTCTTAGAGTGTGATTGGGCCAATTTTTCCGAAAATGTTTCCACACTTTTGCCCTCGTAGCTCAGCGGAAGAACGTCGGAATTTAGATGTCAACGTCTCAGGTTCAATTCCTCGTTACTCCTTTCCATTTTATTGTGGTTCAAGATAGTATAATGTAATAATAGAAAAAGAAAAACTAATACCAGTATTATGCAACTGTATTGTTCCAAACCTAATATTAAATTTGTTATTTATATCGCTAAAGAACGATAACTGAATATAAATTATATCTTGAATATTATTTACGTCGCTAAAGAACGATTACAATAAAAATACCTTTAATTTTATTTATACAGTATCACTTAAGAATGATAACAGAATATAAATGATAAATATCGGTTTGTTTAATATAAGATATCATACAATACGTATTTAATTATCTAAATAAAATAACTTATTTTACAAAGAAAAATGTTTATTTATATTATAATAATTACTTACATAAAATACAGATTATTTATATCGCGAAAGAACAATCACAATGTAAATAACTTTAATATTTTTTATAATGCTAATGAAGGAAAACAGGATGTAAATGCTAACTTGAATATTATTTATATCTCTAAAGAACGATAACAGAATATAAAAACGTGAATATTATTCATATCATTATAAAACGATAACAGAATACAAATGACGACTTGAATTTTATTGATATTTCTAAAGAACGATGACAAAATATAAATAACTTTATATCGATAAAGAACGATAACAGAATGTAAATGATAATTTGAATATTATTTACATCGCTAAAGAACGATTAAAAAATAAAATGAAAAATTGAAGAAGGTCCGAACCCACAACCTTTGAATCATTAAGCAAACACTCTACCGCTGGTTTACGAGATGCAGATGGGGAACACTTTCAGAGTTCCGGAACTGCTTGTACAAGCACATGCATCGTGTAACATCGCCGCGATCCGAAGTGGACATAGAAAATATTCGCTGTTCACGAGTGCGGCCACTTTTTTTTTTTGACAACTGTAGTCTATTATCACTTGACGATATGTATCAGAGGAAGAACAATTGTTTGTATGCATCTGAAGTCTGATTAGTGGAATATGTAGCTAGTCGGCGATGTATGCATTGAAGGGGGGAAAGGTATTGGCCACCCACTCCATTATCTCCTGGCCTAGTTGCCTCGTAAGTGATGCCTTATCTATGTTACTTATGAGGTTCAAACTTGTCCTCGGACAGTTGACTTAATAACAACAATATATATTTACAAATAATGATATTTGGAACGATATAAAACATATTTTATTCTCCATAACACAACCGAGAAAGAAAGTAATATTATTTAATATTTCTGCAATTTATATTTATTTATTTGTTCGTCTGTTTGTTTGCTATTTATTTATTTATTTATTTATTTATTTATTTATTTATTTCCTAGTGGTCAGCCGTAGATTTCGGCCAGATGTCCCAAATTGTGGAATCTGTTGTTTTAAATTCCGTAATAATTTACCTTTTGTTTTGGGATGCGAAGTTGGGTTTATAGGATTTAATAATAACACGCGTTAGTCAACTGAGCTACACAAACACGATGATTAATTACGTTTTAATATTCCTCTTAAGTTTACAGAAGTAAAATTTGAAATTATTTTAATCACATTAGTCCCGTGAACAATTCTAAATAATCCCTGAAACGTCAAAAAGATGAAAATACACATTTAAAATGAAAAAAAAAAAATTAAAATTACATAATAAATCATAATTTGTTATTTATCCAACGCCTTAGATAGGTCTACCATTCTTCACTATTCATGGTCTCCTACATCAATGATCTACCTAGTACACGTATCGATTTTAAAATCCATGCCATGATATCTGATTATATGAGGACTTATTTTCAACATACTTTCTTTTATAAAACATAATTTTTCGTTATGGCCATGGATAAAATTACGTATGGTACTTGTGAGCGTGATCTTCATTGAGCTCGTGTAATAAAGATACACTTACCTCACAAGTACCATAAATAACTATTATTTATTATCTCTCTGTCTATGTATATATTTAATTATGTTAAATGAGAGATTTTATGGTTTTATATTACTAAATTTTTGCATCTTTTTTCTTTTAAGTAAAATGAAAGTTGTGAACCATATCGGCTGCTTCAGAGGTTAACTATAGAAAAAAATTGATTATTGAAAATAATGGAAGACTTGGCCATCAGTAAATTTAGCAGCCTTGCATAGTAGTAGCGGTATGTGCAAACGAAGGGCGCTCAATCGAAAATGTAATGTCGATGTATATAAAAAAACTCTTGGATTTGGGGATGTGAAATAACAAATAGGTTATTTTGTACGAAGTCTGAGGATAGACTCAGTGCGTTGGCTGTGCTGTCCATTGAAAATAAACTACTGAGGGATATCCCGAATTTTAAGCGGGAAGTAATGGGTAAGTTCGCAGTACAGGAGAGAAGGGTGAACTTTTCATACAGGCATCCATACTAAAACTGCGGACTATTGTTTTTTTATAAATATTTAAGAGCTAATATTATAGTAATTTTTCATGTATGCTTATTTAAATGTTTAGTAATATTAAAAAAATGAAAATTGCACACCTTAGATAAAAAGTCACAAGCCACTACTGGTTGGAATCTCTGATTAAACTTAACTTTAACATGTTCTTTGATTTTTTGAACTAGAAGTTTGAGGGGGCAGGATTTGACAGAAAAGGGATCGCTTGAGGGACTTCTCTTGGCTTGCAAATCTTGCATACCTATATGATAATTTTAGTTTTTTTTAATTTTTCTAAATTCAGTTTTCAGTGTTCAATATTAAGTGTTCACTGTTCTGGTGAGACTGAAGCAACAGTAAAGAAGTTCAACTTTTGGTGTCGCTGAATTGTCAATAGAGAATTCGATTCATTTCCCACTCGAAGTGACTTTCTAGCAAGAAATAATAATGAACTCTTCTTCGATATCGCAGGAAAAAATAGAAAGAATGTATTGAAATTAATAGAATATTTTCCTTCTCGTAACTGAAAAAAAAAAAACAATTGGGTGAAAACCTTTTCTTGGTGACAAAAAAAGTTTGCTCGACAAAGAAGAGAAGCTGTTAAAATTAACTTCTGATTAGATCTTAACGATCAACTACCGTGATGTAATGTGAGTGGCATGTACAACCGTGTGGCCCGAATTGCAGTACAAGATTTAAATGTCAACTGCAAGAACATAGTACTTGTGTCCCTAACAAATACGGGAGTAAATTTAATGTTGAGCTAGACTTGAACGAGACTTCTCAAAACTGACAGCTGTAATAAGGTAACAGCCATCACATTATGGTAAATATAATAAGAAAAAGTAATTTTATTTTTCTCAGGAAACGTCATACAATGTAAAGTATATTACATTTGTGCGAGATCGTGCGTATTTGCTTGTTTTCCGCACAGAACCAATACGCGGTAAGTGTTAACATATTATTTTTAGAGACGTTTAACATAGTAATAATTATAAATTGGAAACTTACCATTGGAATTTCACCTAAATTGCAATGTTAATTATTGTTTTTAAATATTTGCAAAAATTAAGTAAAGTCTATTACTCCACGAAACTTATTGCATTCCTGATACAAGTAGGCCTAACATTAAGGAAGCCGTGAAAAAATCTACAAGATTCCAGATGCCGATGTTATTACTGCAATATGTTACATAAATAATATTGTTAAAATATTAAAATGAAAAATAAATCATTACATAACCTTAGCGTTTGTTTTAAGTTCGCATTTATAGACTGGGGGGGGGGGGGAAGACAGACGTATATCACGGCCTGCTAGAGTATAGTAAACACAGAAAACATTTTATAGCAACAATGTTGAAGAAAGATATTTTGGTTTTCCGAAGTTGCCGTCATTAAACAGAAACCAAGATGGAGATTTCATTGCAACTAATTAGAAATTCCTCTTTCAGGTATGTTATAAACGATCTTCGCACAAAATAATGTACGATACACGAGCGGTATATTTGTTTTCATGTTCTCGGAAATTAAAAAAGCTCAACTACGTTTCGCTTTTTCAATCTTTTCCTCGAACATGAAAACGTCAACATACCGCATTTGTAATGTATATTACTATTATACTGTATTTACCTATACAATTTCACATCATATTCAAAAGCTAAAACTAAAATTTAATTTTGCTAC
Organism: Periplaneta americana; assembly: GCF_040183065.1. NCBI lineage: Eukaryota > Metazoa > Arthropoda > Insecta > Blattodea > Blattidae > Periplaneta > Periplaneta americana. The sequence goes on along the minus strand of NC_091125.1, from coordinate 5,199,417 downwards.
AGATTTATTAAGGATGCGTACTTCACCACATTATGCAAAAATTGAATGATTGGAACACGTTTGTGGACCTAAATTATGTAAAACATTTTAGACGGTCGTCAAAATGAAATATGAAGCTTACAGTGACCGTGACACTCAAAAGGCAGGAGCCACTGGTCTAGTATAACACAGTACATTATAGTGTAAGCTCATACCTTTATTGAGGAGGGAGTGGAGGAGGGGGCGAGGACGGTTGGTCTTCCCCTTGTGGCCCCAGTTGTTCGGGACTTGACATCGGCTCCCCTCCGGTGCTGGGCTCATCTGGAACTTGTACCTCCTCGTATTCCGTGTATTCGGTCACTGCTATTACCTCTTCGGAAGGAGTGTAAAGGGGTTCCTCCCCTAACCTGGAAAACTTCTTGCTCTTCTTGAGGATTACGTTTTTCAGATCGGCCTGTTCTTCTTGCGAAGGGCTCTCGGAGTTACTGTAGCGGTATGCCGCGTATGCGGCTCCCGCTAAGCCAGCTAGCCCCAAGAGTCGCACTCCGTTCACGAGTCTCGCCGGCCTCATTCTTTGATGTTCCTTTAGTTGTCTGTATAAACCTCTCACGCGGGCGAACATCTTTACCAATCTCATTCAAAAGTCATGTAACACAGCAACGGCGTCGCTATTGTTGTCATGTCTTCTCTCTCTCCATAGAAAATGGCTATAGAGATTTCGATTGTTGTTTCCGTAGTAACATTCGTGGAGATGTAAACCCTTCCTCTTTTTTATAATATTCATTTTAGTGTTGATATAGTCTGGGTATAGTGCTGGCCTTCTGTGCTCGAGGTTACGGGTTCGATCCCGGCCCAGCTAGATGGCATTTAAGTGTGTTTAAATGTGACAGGCTCATGTCAGTAGATTTACTGTCATATAAAATAACTCCAGCGGGACAAAATTCCGGCACATCCGCTACGCTGATACAACTTCTGCAGTTGCGAGTGTCGTTAAATAAACCATAATATTTTTATAGGTCTATTTTTTGTCTGTGTTGCAGGCATCATAAAACTTGAATATTATGGATCCATTATAATTATATTGTAACATGTAACGGCTTGGATTCCAAGAGCAGACCTACATGATGAGCAGTTTGTTAATCTCGAAGCTGCCTTGTTAAATTCAGTGGATATTGATTTCTTGTTTATTTATTTACCCACTAGCTATAAGCACCCGGCATTGCTCGGGTTTTCCTTTTGCTTCAGACTTAAGCAGATCTCGGCAACTCAACTATAGAAGAAAAGAATTACTGTCTTTACTAAGCTTTATTAGTCCCTAGAGATTATTTACATAGCGTCACTTAAACTAATGACCGTCTTAGCCAAAATATCTGCCAAGATTAGCACAATTTAAAACAGCTGAAGACCAGGCACAGAAAAGAAAACATGTCATCATGTATCCCTTTATATCCACACAACTCGCGTGGGCTGACGAAACGCCAGAGACCCACATCGAGTGCACACAAGCTCTGTGTGACTTGGAATTGTGGTTTTCTGTCAACATACACAGTGACATATATATTATGCAAATCTAGTCTTTCAGGTAAAGCTCCCTGTAAAGCAGATTTTAATAATTTCAAGGGAAAAATTGTTCCGGGGCCGGGTATCGATCCCGGGACCTCTGGTTGAACGTACCAGCGCTCCACCATTGAGCTACCCGGGAACTCCACCCGACACCGTCTCAACTTTTCCCTTTATATCCACACAACTCGCTTGGGCGTTGAGACGGTGTCGGGTAGTGTTCCCGGGTAGCTCAGTTGGGAGAGCGCTGGTACGTTCAACCAGAGGTCCCGGGATCGAAACCCGGCCCCGGAACAATTTTTCCCTTGAAATTATTCAAACCTGCTTTACAGGGAGCTTTACCTGAATGACTAGATTTGCATAATATATACGTCACTGTGTACGTTAACAGAAAACCACAATTTCAAGTCACACAGAGCTTGTGTGCACTCGATGTGGGTCTCTGGCGTTTCGTCAGCCCACGCGAGTTGTGTGGATATAAAGGGCTGGTACGTTCAACCAGAGGTCCCGGGATCGAAACTCGGCCCCGGAACAATTTTTCCCTTGAAATTATTCAAATCTGCTTTAGAGGGAGCTTTACCTGAAAGACTAGATTTGCATGTCATCATGTACCTTACTATTTTTGTTTTTAATTAGCTTTTCTTGTAGTTTAGCTAAACAAAAACATCCTCTCGGTCCCTTTACATTCGTGTAGCATAGATTCTATGTTCTACATTGATCTAAAGCTGTGCTGACACAAATTTAGTGTAATTCCCTGTCTACGTGTGCTTTCGCTTGACGTTTAAAATAGTTGACAATAAATAGGAAATTCCCTTGTTCCCAGTCTGAACTCTTGAGGATCTCTGGTGAGTAACAATTTACCTCTTTATCGCTCGTATCAAAGAATCAATATGGAAATAATATATATATATATATATATATATATATATATATATTAGGATTGGAGAATTCTGTACCCGTTGTCCGCTTTATGCCTGCTTATGTCATACCCGGTTTCTTAAATATGACTTGAAAAATAACGTCTTACAAATACTCGTACATAATACTGCATATTATGTATGTCATTACTATTTTATGTACAGAACAGGCCCTATAGTATAACCTCGGAATTATTTGACTTGAAGAATAATATTTTGAGAGAAGTTTATTAAAAAAATTAACAGATTGTTATTTCCAGTAGGTTTAACATACATACTACTGTACATTCACGACATGATAATATAGATATAATTTAGCAATAAACATATTCGGACATGAACAACAATGTTTTGAAAGACATACACATTAGCATTAATACAATGTTATTTTCAGTGAGGTTACGTACGTACAGTACATTCACATAATCGTATGGTAACGTTGTTTGAGACAGCATAAATGAAATACTACGGATATTATTTATGGAGTAAAACCCCCTTTATGTCGGGTTAAAGTAAAATAGCGTATCTAAAATAATGAAAAATTATCAAAACAATAAAAAAGTGAATTGACCTCAAGTTTTTCTTTCTCATTAAAAGCAATTATTTATTATGTAAATATTTCACTTCTTTGGTTTTTTAAATTTTTTTTGTAAAGTAATATACAAAATATAATTCATACTTTCTCTTTTTTTCTCTCTCTCACTCTCTGTTCTTTATATATACATTTACAGACAAAATTATATATTCATGTCATTTCAATTTGTATAATAACGACCAAAACAATAATTTATATACAGCTACGTAATCGTCCAGTCCATCACTCCCGCACCATACCGATCCGGAAGAAACCGTCACTCTATATTGTAAGACGTTATTGTTCTGTTTACTCAAGGAGATAGAATGCAATTAGAATAAAAATTAAAGAAGTAAAGAAACAACATATTTCACAATAACTACAATCACTATGAGAGTGTTATAAAAAAGAATGACGGGTGCAGTTTATGAAACGAAACATTTCATAAGAAATTAAAGGCTGACGAATATTTGTCATGGCGTCTTTGTCTGTGAAAAAACTTAAGTTTTTTAGAACACATATAATCAATGTAAGTCTCCCTGTTTATAATCTCCTGATAATGAACAGTAAAATACACGTATGGGCACAGGTCGTACATCTATCAGAGTCAATCATATGGATGCGATGTAAACGTTCTTTAGTTGGCAAGATATCATGCGTGACCATGTACCAGACATACCGAATATCAACAGGAAGAAAGTGGGAAGTGATATTTTTCCAAACTTGTGACAACTGAACACCTGGTATCATAATTCTTGCTATACGCATTTCTGGTTGAGGTAAAGAATTAAGGAGACGATTGTAAATATATTTAGAATATACCAAACGAACGTCCATTTTCAAAAGATCCAAGTAACACAACTCAAGAAGCAATGTTTTTAAGTGTACATTATATGTTGGTAACTGACTTAAGTCTAATGGGATTTGGAGATCAAGCTACGATTTCCAGTAGTGCAACCATGACGTCGAGAAAGATGCACCTCCCTCTTGTAGCTAAAGATTCCTATTTAAGAATAAATCTCCTGTACTGCGCAACGCGATACACAGTTTGTAATGCAATACTTGCTTGACAATGATACTGCTCACTCAAAACTCAAATTTTGTATCCCATTCAACTGAAACTTTTACCATAGCTGCTTTTTTTTCTTGTTCAACCTGCTAAGAAGAGACTCAGTCTATCACTAACTTCAATGTTGTTCTATTCTTAAAGAAACACATTCATTTCGCGGGTGCTCGTGTAAAAGGGGTTAAGTCAAATTGCAAGGTATGTAAACTTCTCTCCTTTGGTAATGAATAAAACCCCTTTGTCACAAACTGTGGAGCACTGTAACTGCATCAAAGATAGAAGAATAACTTAACCCCTTTAACACAAGAGAAAAGTAATTGTGGATAGTTCAAATCTGTACTTATTCCAGTTTAGCGAAATCAACTTAACCCCCTTTACACGAGCACCTGCGATTTCATCTAGTACACAGCACTGATTACAACTTGTTCTGTTTATATGCAATTTGCAAACACAGCACTCAATATACCCGAGCGAGGGTTGTGTCATGGATCTATAAAGGAATGTGCTGTTTCCATGGTTTTACATTAAGCTGGGTTTTCGTGACGGAAACGAATTCTTGTACTTATTTCACCTAAGACTTCATTCTAACTTGTTTTACACCACTTTCATTCTCAAGTCTAGGAACTAGGACACAATATAAACGTATTGCATTGGGTGCCTAAGACTTTTGCACAGTAGTGTGTGTGTGTGTGTGTGTCTATATATATATATATATATATATATATATACACACACAGGGACATCATTTTATTTTACTAACATTTTTAATATTAATCTGGGTATACCTTTCTATTAACGATTGAAACAGGAAACACCGCTTGCTACCCCTTCCACGACTGGAGTTCCATGATACTGGCGTAAAATACAAATGACTTTACTAGGTATAGGAGGGAAAAAAAGTAGTTCATCCATTTATGTAAACTAGGAAATATCGCAATTTTGAGTTCGATAATTTTCATTAGGTTTTTGTTTAATCAAAATACAGTACTATATTAGTACTTAGTGTTTTTACTCACGAATTGAGCTATTCATTCGGACGTATTAATTATGCAATGTATATTATACTGTCTACAGCACATTAGCGTACACTATAGAGAATGAAATTAAATTGAAAAATAATCATAATATGTATATTTAAACACATTTTTGAAAATGGTGGCCGTTCATTTCGATACAGGCTTCAGTTCTTTTGTGCATATTATCGCACTATAGACTATTGTACCTAATTCCAATTACCAGTTTCGTCCTTCGTACGAGTAACTCATGTTGAAATAATTCTGTACCTACTCTATAAAAGAGTACCTTACGTACTGTAAATTCAATCTTCACTTCTGCCCGATCCGAAAAGATAAAATTACTCAGACATGCTATCTACTGTCCTTCCAAGTGGTTTTGTCGCAGGGTCGAAGAAAGGGGAGGGGGGAATCACGTGACAGTTAATTACTTAACGAGGCCCTTTTATTTAAGTTATTTTAAACACTTGTATAATACTACGTAGACGTCCAATTCTTAACAGAAAATATTTTCAGAAAAGAGCTAAGATAGCCCAGATACTAGACTTTACAGAGGGGCGAACAGAAGCAGGTGGAGGAAACCGAGATGCGACGTAGGCAAACGGACGACAGTGCCTGTGCGAAAATATGATTCAATATTGAAAGCTCTTCCGTCACTGGAAAACGCGAACATATTTCTGGAACGTACTATAGTGACTAACTCAGTACTGCTTACGCACCCTCGGCTCTGTGTCGTGAACGGTTGGAAGTTTACTAGTAGAAGGAGTGGGAGTGAAGTACATTCAAAAACTCAGGTACAATAAAAATTGAAGTAAAAATAAAATTATGTCCCTGTATGTATATATATATATATATATATATATATATATATATATATACTGTATATAATATGAGTGACAGGGGGCGTACCACAGTTATAACGTTTTTTCTTATACACAGTAAATATATAAAGCTACTCTATGTGAATAGAACGCGGATTGATTATGACCGTTTCATACAGTGTGGGCCATATTCAGTCTGCGCGTGTTAAGCTTATGAGTGCACAAGACAGAGGAAACAAACCAACCGTAGCTGCATAACAGTGCAGAGACATTACACGAAGAAGAATACTGTGCATTTATCAAATTAATACATGAATATAACATAAATAGAATAGCAAAATTATATACAGGGACATCATTTTATTTTACTTCAATTTTTATTGTACCTGAGTTTTTGAATGCACTTCACTCCCACACCTTCTACTAAGGAAGTTCCAACTCCACACAGAGCCAAGACCGCAGATAGTAAGCAGTACTGAGTTACTGAGTATAGTACGTTCCAGAAATATGTTCGCGTTTTCCAGTGACGAAAGAGCTTTCAATATTGAATCATATTTTCGCACAGGTACTGTCCGTTTGCCTACGTCGCATCCCGATTTCCCCCACCTGCTTCTGCTCGCCCCTCTGTAATAGCTGGGCTGTCTTAGCTCTTTTCTGAAAACATTAATTTCTCTTAGGAATTGGAAATTTACGTAATATTATACAGCTGTTTAATTTAACTTAAATAAAAGGGCCTCATTAAGTAATTAACTATCACGTGATTTCCTCCCTTTCTACAATCCTGCCAACTCTTGCAACTCCTCCATCTTACTGTTAGTAGCAAGAGAGCACAAAGAATGAGTGACAACATATTAGCCTAGCGTTACCATATGGTAACGTAAGAAACAATGTATTATATCCACAACAATGTTACGGATTGTAAACTTGTGCTTGATGTACACGAATACTCAATCAACAATAAGTAAAATACCACAACAAACATTACAATCAAGCTCATCAAAGTAACAAATAAATTATCTTACTTCTTGTTGCTCTCCAAAATTGCTGCCGAGAAAGCAACATCTAAATTGCGCAGCTGCTCTTGCCCAACTGGTATAATAAATTTGTAATTTCATAATGTAATAAGAAAGAACCAATCATGTAGCTTGGATTTACAAAGAAAAATTCCAGTTTTATTAATTAAGGACGGGTATGAAGCAAGTTATATTGCTTTCTGCACTGCGTTAACATATGGTAACGCTAGGTTAAAATGGGTTATTACCATCGTGCACATACGGTGGAGTAACAACAATGACCCCTTTATCGGAGAGGTTTGTTATTATTCCGGGAAAACCTGACTTCATCACCACCTTCTAACAAAGTCAATAATCAGCAATCAGTTGTTATGAAAGTGTCACTCGATCAGCCTCGGTAGCATTTAGATTTGAAGGCCACCATCTGATCCACATTGTGTGGCTGTTCCACTTCTAAACAATTAATTGAGTAGCTTAATATCAAAGACGGACATCTGTCTTCTCCATAGTTTTGATCTAGAGGCAATTTTTTAATTCACTGTGTTCTTTGTAATATTTAACACAATTTATTTTATAAATATGTTAGAGTTTGCATATGGTTTCACTATAACTGGAAACGGCATGAAAAATAGCATAAAAAACCACAGCTACCTAAATTTCGATTGAGGTCAGATGTCCGTCTTTGATATTAAGCTACTCAATTGTCACTCTACATTTTTCAATATTGCAGGCATTGTTTCCTGAATACTTTCTCTGCTAGGCCAAAACCCAAAATTACAGTAACCATTGTGGATGTCGACAACATTAAAGTGGCGGTAAAAATACATTATAATTATTATAATTGTACGATTAACTCCAAACATCACCCTCATAGCAGAATACGACAATCCAGTTTTCATTTTAATTGGAAAATATGAGTAGACGATTTTCTTTTCTAATCTTACTCTTGGACAGAATTTTTCGAAAGCTTTCGATGTGAAATTCACTAATAAAAATGGCAAAAATAATATGTATGGTCTACATCTTGGGGCTTTTCGACTATCTATGGTACCTATTTTTGGGTTAAATGATAGAATTGGAAATATTTCGTATTTTGATTCTCCTGGTATGATTGTGTTTCAATTGGCAGCAATTTTAACAATATATTCGAAACCACAAATGTCACTCCCATTAAGTCTGGTAGTTCTGGCTCATATTTTATTGTAGAATAATTTCGGAAACCTTGCATTTCATTAAACATATCATCTGTTCCTGAACGTTTGTCATAACATTTCTTATGTGACTTCAGTTAGGCATGTAATGGAATAGACACTTGAGTAGACACTTCACACAATTCAATTGTGAAAGAAAATAAATATCGATATGAATACATTTAAAAATAAGTAGCCTATATTATTATTTATTGTTGCTAATATTATACATAATATATATGTAAAGAACTCAGTAATTATGCACTTTTTGAAATTTAAATTATAAATTCCTGTCGTTGTTAACTTAATGGTTATTTATAAACATAATACTATATACATTCTATTTCTTATATCAAGCCTAGTATATAATAATAGGCCTACTATGATTACAAGCAGTGTAGCCTTATTTACTTTCGTCTGCGTACTGCATGGATCCACAATTAGCGTTGTTTCGCTTCAGGTTTCTGTTTTGGGAATGAATAAAAACAATATCGGTTGGTATGTTCCTATAAGCATTACTACACTCAAGAACACAGTAATTTGCATTACCTTTCCGCTTTTTAGGATCATCCGTATTTCTAATCATTTAACCTGAGATGTTAAGTATATTCATACTCTTCAAGCACAACTCTATCGCTGCTGTCCCGCAGTTAGTAACAACAGTCGCCACCAGAGGAGCGTGCACGGTGCCTATAGCCTATGTAGAGGCATTTCCTCTTAATATTCTCCGAGGGGTTAACTATAGCTCTCGACACTGACCATTTTACTGACGAAAAAAAGTGAAAGAGCCTAATTTTCAGTGGGAAGGTAGTTTGGAATGTGAAGAATTCATATAGGACAGCGGTCGTCAGCACAGAGCACCCTGGGGCTAACGTCACTTACCCGCGGAAAACACAGTGCACCATGGTGCACTCGTAGCTGCTAGCGGGTATGCTCTCTACCTTTTCTTGCTGCACGACGGTGCACACGGGATGGCTCCGCTTACCCTTTTCACATTTCGGCGAGTGCTGACGACCACTGGTATAGGACGTCAATTGATTTGTAAACATTAGAAAGTAGGTAAAAAGTGGAAATAATTGATCTGTACCGATAACCTAAAAGTGATTATTTAACACATTAAATAAAGAGGTAGAACACTTCAAAATAAACGTGAATCGCACATTATACTTCACTTAGTATATTCAAGGCATACAAAAGTCCTAAACAAACCCAACCTAACCTGTTACAGATTCGTATACACAAGGCATATGAAAAGCCTAATCTAACCTAATATAACCTAACCTGTCACAGATTCCTGTACCTTAGAACTTACAAATATTCAAGTTGGAAGTTGCGTGCTACAGAAAAGCCTTCTTCGTGTCCACATTGACATGTTTGCTAGCTTTGTCTAAAGTGCGGGCATGAATTATTACGCAAAACGCACTAGCTTTGCGAAATATGGAATCGCATTGTGGAATATGCTTTTATACGTTTACAGCTGTGGAAAGACAGCACAGTATGTGCGAATATTTAATTTATTACCGCGTAACAATCCCCCTGATGGTCTGTTCTTCATTTAATTATAAGAAAGGACATAATTTGGTCGGAAATGTGGACACAGGTCCCACAGTGCCCTAAATACTTCGTTGGAGTGATTTCATGGCATTTCCCGTACTAATATCTCTTGAACTTCATCTTATTATTATTGAATAAATTATTTTAGTGATAATTATACGAATCTGCAACAGTTTAGGCTAATGCTAGGCCTATGCCGTGCATATATGATCAATTGCAACTACACAAAAAAAATGCATTACAAATTCAACGATTTTCACTACCGAAATCATCGGAAGTACTTAAGCCTTAATTTCACCAATCATACCTTTTCGTTGTATCTTTAAAATTACCGAATAAAATTTTAACCAACTTAAATCGGTAATTATTACAAAACGAACACACAGAAATTATAAAATAGTGCGAGTCAGCATTGATAGTGGACGATTTGCTTGTGCCATTTAGTATTCAGATTTATTTTAATTTTTTAAATTATTTTTCGTAAGTCGTGTGCTGTGTTTAACCCAAAAAAAAAAAAAAAAACATCTCCTATAGCGTGAATTTGTCCATGTCCACTTTGGGCAGCGCCTGATCCACACGGCTAGGGAAAGGATGTTATTTTGCACCTAATTTACCCCTTGTAGGTATATACTTTTATTATAAACAATTATTTAAAACACTTGATATATAAAGATACAGAAAATGGAACAAACAAAAGCAAATGAAGAATATAGCGGAGTCTTGCATAAGATATTCCTTAACGTGTAAATGTAAGATGCGAAGGGGACTATGGAGTCACCGTAAACAGGAAAGCCCTTCCGCCTCCCTGTCAATATGAAGTGAGGTAAATGTCAGGAACCTTAGGGCCATATTCATAGACATTCTTAGCGCGGGCTTCCGGTGAATGATCAGCGAACTAACGTTTTTCGTATTCATAAACCAGTGTTAGCGATATGATATGATATGATATGAATCCTGTACAAGTAATCACTCGATAGCCGGGGCTAGTTTAGCACGCTCGTAGCGCGGGCTAGCGAAATGTCTATGCATAGCACCCTTAGTGTTTACTTAAGCGTGTATTGCTTGTACGATATGTTTAGTATGGCGACCCTCTTCAGGAAACAACGCTCCTATTTCTTCAGAAGACGAGGAGGAGTAGGCCTACAGCAGGCGGTATTTATTTTTCTTTTCATATGATGTAGATCGCGGAGATTGATGGCTTATCCATTGCCTACATATGACTTCATAGGTAGCAATCCTTTGGTGTGGGATTAGGAGACATTGCGGCCCACTCAACGGGGCCTCGCTGACCTAGCCAGCTCTTTGGTAACTGGTCATCAAGACATTGATGTACGATTAAACCATGATGCGGTGGAACACCACCCTGCAGAAACATTGCAGGGAACTTGCCGTCGTCTTTCAGAACTGACACACTCCTCTAAGAGCGTGAGTCTTGTACTCCTCGTCGATCAGGGTACCTTCGTTAAAAAACGAACCAACGATCCTCCCACCCATATTCCACACCACACTATTATATTGTTTACACCCTGCATCTTGGACGGTAGCATCTGTTCAGTCACTCCACAATCGCCAGTTCTGCGTGTTGACCTCACCGTTCACATAAAAGTACGCAATGTACGTTGCAATGTCTGGGTTCGCCTCGATCCTGTTGAAAGAATATCACCATTGTTCCTGATTTTTCACACATTCTGTATTCTGCAGCCTCCTCAGATCGATGTCATCTGTTCACAAATTACGCACTACGTCCTGCTTCATCCTATATTGACATGATGATCGAATTACTGTTGATATCGTGAGTCACCATAGTGCCATCCGTCGATTCTGCTACACAACTCCCTGGTCTGACGCAGCCCGCTATGAAAGCCCCTCCGTCTCCTGAGAAGCATTCGGCTACCTCAGACAGGTGCCATCTGCGATACTACGTCTGCTGCATCTCCTGGTCGAACAGAAACTATTAAAGATATTAGATGAAGTTGAATCCAAGGTCCAACGCAGGAAGTTACCCAGCAATTCTGCTTCAATTGGTTGAGGGGAAAACGTCGGAAAAAACCAAACATGGTTTCAACTCTGGACCGGTTATTTTCACGGTCGGACATGCTAAGCGTTATAACTTATAACACAGCGGTGGGGTGTATTCGTTCGTTCGTGCATTTAAGTGTTCCTCCCTTCACTACAAACCCAGTATTTTTCAATTTTTCGGTCAGTCCCTTAGATTTTGTATGATACTACAATATTATCCTGTTATAAGGTTTATTCTAGAATAATATAACGTACAAAAACCAATTGCAGTAACAGTAGTATTCAGGGTTTCCATATGTATGGCTATAGTCGTATGCATACGACTATTTTGACTATTGTATGGGGTGAAGCAAATACTAATCAGCATTTACCGGTCTCTGATTGGGTCAAAAACCATAATAGAACTGATATTTAAACATTGTAGTGAATTTCGTCGAAGTCTGGAGGGTCTAATTAGTCAAATCCACTGTCCTCATCTCAACATTGGAGCTCCTGGAATCTCTTAAGGCGAGAGAGAGAGAGAGAGAGAGAGAGAGAGAGAGCATAACATGATGAGTCTTCCGACGGTAAAGGAAAACAGGAAAAATTGGAGGATGCTGGGTTTGCAATGAAAGGCCTGCCCTTGGGCAAAACACTATGAATGAATGTACGAGTACTACAGAACACTATGTCATACGAAATTTTATATTTCTGTGATAATAATTGTTGTAGGTGTTCACAGAAATGTGTTTTTGACATAGTGTGTGCAAAATTAGTGAGGTGAGAAGTAGCCTACGACAATTGTATGCTGAAGTACGATAATTTTCATAAGTTGGTACGACGGTTACGTTTCCTTAGGCTGACACCTTTGGTAGTATTAGAAGCTGATGATGTATTCAAGAAGATGTAATCATACTTAGATTATATTTTCACCATCACACTGAAAAGAAGACTGTTTGTGTGACTGCAACCTGTGTATATTTTTGTGTGGCTTTACTTTGTTTATAATGTTTTTTTCTCTCTCTTTTTTTGTGTAACTTTACTTTGTATATAGTGTATTTTTTCTGTTTATTTCTATTATTATAGGCCTATTTGTATTCCTGGTGTTGTGGAAGAGAAGGCGTGATGGCCTTAACTATACCAGAATAAATTAAAAAAAAACACGACGATTTATTTTATCAATTTGTTTCGCTTTTATAGATTATAACAAGGCTTTTGATGATAGAGTTGACCTTGCGGTCAATGGTATAATCCATCGGGAGGCTACGTCAACATGAAACACTGCAATATGAACGCATCCATGACATGCCCGATGAAGACCTTCTGTCGTTGTAGAGAGGGTTAGTTATTATGGAAAATAGAGATAAAACGTAGGATCCCGTCTGAGTTAGTGTTATACGAAGTCTTTACTAAAGCATTTAAGCGATGGTTTAAAATTCCGAATGGTAAGAGTGAGATAATAGAAATAGAACGGTGAGTTAGACAAAAATGTCTTCTTTCACACGAAGTGGGTCACAGTTCTAGCATCTATCCGCAATATTAGGAACCCGAATCACGTAAGTGGATACGCTCGCTCGCTCGCTCGCTCACTCACTCACTCACTCACTCACTCACTCACTCACTAACTCACACAATATCTTAACGTATATCTGGACAAACAAAGTATGATTAACGAAGACTTATTATTTTATCCATAATAAAATGAATTTTATAGTTTAAAAATCACCAAGTGGTAATTAGTCGGAATAAAAATGACTGATAAAACAATTTATCGATTGAATATAGTAGTCAGTAATTTTAATATGAAGATATTATGAAAAAAAAAATGCATTTATTTTGTAGGATCAAAACTGTTTCAGGTTAAAATTGAATTGCGTAATGAAATATTGGAACAATCAATTACTTTGAAATTCTTATTGTGTATTGTAACTAATGAAAATAATTCGGAGATTGAAAACAAAATAAACATGTTTCATTGATTTTATGAAACAAGACGATGTACTTTGGGCAAATTAGATAAGAAATAAGCATTACAGAGTGATGGTTCTACCAGCAGTGAGAGCTGGGTATTGCGTAAGGATCGAAAACGTAAAACTTCGGCTAGGAATTGAAGCCGTTAAAGTAGCTTGCGGGTTACACATTGGACAAAAAATTACGACATAAGAAATTCATTAAAAGTGTTAAGTTTAATTCAAAAGATAAAATATGACTATATGTCCGGAACAAGCAGGTATTACAAAACTAGAGACGTACAGAATGTAACAGCTTAGTAAGTTGAGTTTACCTAAAATAATAGGTCCTTTGTAAAAGCAGATTTGATGTTTAAATCTCTAATTTGTAGGCAACTTCTCTCCTCAGGTGTGTAGTGAGACAATACACTCTACAGGAGAAACCTGCAGATTCCTACTGTATTGGGGAGGAGATTTATTGTTGTTATTAATTCGCTCGCAGGAGAACACTAGTATCCGGTCTGTTGGTGCATTTGCAAATTGAGATTTGTGATTTAATGGTGCGGGAACGATATACAGTACTACGGACGTTGGACATGCTGCTGCGAGTGGGGCAAGTGGACGAAATTAGAGACGAGCAGCTGCCTTTATAGTAACTAGTGGCTTGTGCAGCAAATGCTGCAAACTAAGTTCATAAGAAGTTCAAATAAAAATTGCTCAGATTTATTTTCAATGAAGAATACCAGACATTTTGAAAGTTATTTGCATCCATAATAGTGAAACATACTGCCTCTGGATGTTTTTTCATGCCAAATACTTTTCCTTGAACTTACTCGTCTTCAGTTCTTGAGTTTCGCTGCGAAATAGCAAGTAACAACGTCAGGGCGATCAGCGAGTTTTTCATGTGGGAGTAATGCAGTAGCTATTTCAGATCATTGCGGATTGTAGGTGAAAGTTAAGAAAATGTAAGGTTTGTCATGCTTTGAACAAAAGACTTATCATCTTGGTATAACTGCTGCACGTTTCGTGAACTACCTGAAATGTAGAGGGCAGAATCACTTTTTCCCACTACGAGATCTTGCTGAGGTGATCAAGAGACTAATCTCGTAGGCCTCTTATTTTATCAGTACGTAATACGTACCTTTTGGTCTTTTCTTAGGAATTGTAATTTTTACGCTTCCTCCAGACAGTACTGATCTACCAAATACCGCTGGATTAATTTTTGTAACAATGAATGTTATCCCGTATATTTTCTGTAAAATAGGCTGTTCTGAGGAATCTATTGCTGAGATGCGGAAAATGAGGCGAATGATATGTCAGAGTTGTAGAATCTTATATGCGCCCTAAATAAGATTGTCCATCGTAAATCGTTAGCAGTTTCAGTGTTTCATTCGTTGCTGGTTGCGGGAAATAAACTTACTCATCACGGTAGCAAGAAGTGAAATGGCATGTATATTTTTTCTTAAAACAAAATATGCTTGGCAGCGATCACAAATCTAATCGATTAAACCAAAGAAATATGAAATTAATTTTGATATAGTTTAAAGACGCAGCTAAAATAGGAAGCATGACTCAATTACTACCAAGGAAAATTAGAGAATCAGACATATAATTATTTATATCACACTGCCATTAAATATATGAAAAAGATCCACACCATTTGATTAATAACTATAAAAGTATTTCATTTTTAATCATAATATTGTTACCTTACGTAAGTTTTATAGTTTTCAGTAACATATATATAGCCGTTACTCAGTAAATTATAGAAATGAAGATCTAATATAAAATATTCTTTCTCTTCGTCTGCTTACATAAAGCCCCAAAAGGTTTCACTTTCGTACCAGCATTGTGTTTTGCATTAACTATAATAATATTTCATTTTAATGGTAATGTCATCAAACATTCTTAGGTTTTGCAGTTCTTAATATCCAATACACAGCTGTACTCGGAAAACTACAGACCAGAGAATCAGACCTAATTATTTTTATACGTTATCAAAAAATTACACAAATGTGAAAGAATCTGAGCCATCTGAACTCTATGTCAGCAATCCTGTGGGTTAAGGGCTTCGTGTAATAGTCTATTGTTTATTGTAATGCGTGTTTTGTTTTATTTTGAAATGCAATTAATTAGTTCTCAAAACTGACGAAAGATGGATTTTTGAATATAGGAAAATTGACATTTCACTGAAAACTACTATTTTTCTGAAAAACGTTGGGTTCGAAGCTTCAAACTGAGGGGTCATTTATTAAAATCCGTTCAGCCATTTTCCCGTAATTTCCATTACCAGTTCAAATTATATATATATATATATATATATATATATATATATATATATATATATATATATATATATATAGATTATAAGTATCCGAAAAGGCTACAGCAATCCACGGCCGATTTAGAGAGTAAGAGACACTGCAATATGAACGCATCCATGACAGTCCGACAAAGACCTTCTGTTGTTGTAGAGAGGGTTGGCAGCAGAATCTCACACCAGTACGAGAACTGTGGCTCGAAACTTGCATCTGAATCACATGATGGTCCGTCGAATTCTTAAACGGCATCCGTTTAAGCGACACACAGCTCAGGCTAGAACCTAGTGACTATGACCGCCATCACGAATTTTGCGAGTGGTTTGTGAAGCAGGTTGGATTCCAAATCATTACCACAATTACAATATACCATATTTTGGCATTAAAGTATTTAGTTTTTTGTCTTTTAGGTATGTATTGACGATCAAAACTCCTAAAGACAAATTTTATGGACAGATGAGTGCACGATGGGGAGTGAGAGCAATATCAACCGTCCAACGAACACCACTGCGCAGACGCCAATCCACACAGTAGGAAGTATTGTAGGTGCACATGCATCACTATTGCGAGAGCTGTTATAAACGACCAGATTATTGAGCCTATTTTATCTATGAAAACAGCAACGGCGCAGTATATTCGACCTTTCTGACCCAGCATTTGTGTGTGTTACTCGATGTTGTCTCTTAACATATGAGAAAAGGAAATTATAACAGGTGATACGCTACTGAGGGTAAATGACGGCAGTGAGCAGTATGGGAGGAAGAACAAGACGAAGACTATTGTTATCTGAAGAAGAAGAAGAAGAAGAAGAAGAAGAAGAAGGTGCCAATTCCAAATGAGGTGGTAGAACAGGTGGACAGTTTCAAATAACTTTGGGTGTACTATAAGTAGTAACATGAGTAGCTGCCAGGAAGTCAAGAAGAGGACAGCGATGGCGAAGGAAGCTTTCAATAGCAAAGAAGTAACTTATGTTCTGAGGACCTCTGGAAAAAGAAGCTAAGGAAGAGACTAGTGAAAAGGTTTGTGTGGAATATTGCATTGTATGGTGAGGAACATGGGTATTACGACGAAGTGAAGAGAAACGACTGGACGAATTTAAAATATGGATATG
Source organism: Periplaneta americana (assembly GCF_040183065.1). Taxonomy (NCBI): domain Eukaryota; kingdom Metazoa; phylum Arthropoda; class Insecta; order Blattodea; family Blattidae; genus Periplaneta; species Periplaneta americana. Next base: position 5,182,354 of record NC_091125.1, on the reverse strand, counting down.
GAGAAGAGTGGAGCGTATGAAATGGACAGACAGAATAAGAAATGAAACTGTACTAGAAAGAGTGTGTGGAGATAAGTACAACATTCCCCCATAAGGATATACATAAATATACTTGGACTTCTCCAGATGGATTGACACACAACCAAATAGATCACATCTTGATAGATAAACGGAGACATACTAGTATAGTAGATATTCGAACTTTCAGGGGTGCAGACTGTAATTCTGACCATTATTTGGTGATTGGAGAATTAAGAGAAAGATTATCAGTAGCCAAGCGAGTAGAGCAACAAGTTAATATTACTAAATTCAATATTTTGAAATTAAAGGACGAGGAAGCTAAGCAAAATTATCAGGTCGAAATTTCGAATAGGTTTGCCACTTTAGAAAGTTCCGACGAAGTTGAGAAAGAATTAGATGTTAATAGCGTGTGGGAAAATATCAGAGATAGTATCAAAATTGCAGCTGAGCAGAGCATAGGTTATTATGAAACTAAGAAAAAGAAACCGTGGTTTGATGAAGATTGTTGCATGGTAGTAGAAAGAAGGAAACAGGCAAAATTGAAATTCTTACAGGATCCAGTTGAGGAGAAGAGAGATAATTATTTCAATGAAAGACGGGAAGCAAGTCGTACACTTAGGAATAAAAAGAGAGGTTACTTGAAGGAAAAACTGAATGAGGTAGAAACAAATAGTAAGAATGAAAACATTCGAGATTTATATAAGGGTATAAAGGAATTTAAGAACGGATATCAGCCAAGGGTAAACGTGATCAAGGATGAGAATGGTGACTTGCTTGCAGACTCTCCATCAATCCTAAACAGATGGAAAAACTATTTTGCGCAAGTACTAAATGTACATAGGCCAAATAGAAATGATCGGGACTAAATTGAAATACAAACTGCTGAGCCATTTATACCCGAACCCACGCTTTCAGAAGTCGAAATTGCGATAGAAAATCTGAAAAAGTACAAGTCTCCAGGTATCGATGAAATTCCAGGAGAATTAATACAAGAGGGCGGAAGTGCATTATATAGCGAAATTTATAAACTTGTACTTGCTATTTGGGAAAAGGAAATTGTACCAGAACAATGGAAGGAGTCCATAATTGTACCTATTTTTAAAAAGAGGGACAAAACCAACTATGTTAACTTTCGAGAAATATCACTTTTGTTGACGTCGTACAAAATTTTGTCCAATATTCTTTTGAGAAGATTAACTCCGTACGTAGATGAAATTATTGGGGATCATCAGTGCGGTTTTCGGCGTAATAGATCGACTATCGATCAGATTTTTTGTATTCGACAGATAATGGAGAAAAAATGGGAATATAAGGGTACAGTACATCAGTTATTTATAGATTTCAAAAAGGCATATGACTCGGTTAAGAGGGAAGTATTAGATGATATTCTTATTGAATTTGGTATTCCCAAGAAACTAGTTCGATTAATTAAAATGTGTCTCAGTGAAACATACAGCAGAGTCCGTATAGGTCAGTTTCTATCTGATGCTTTTCCAATTCACTGCGGGCTAAAGCAGGGAGATGCACTATCACCTTTACTTTTTAACTTCGCGCTAGAATATGCCATTAGGAAAGTTCAGGATAACAGGCAGGGTTTGGAATTGAACGGGTTACATCAGCTTCTTGTCTATGCGGATGACGTGAATATATTAGGAGAAAATACACAAACGATTAGGGAAAACACGAAAATTTTACTTGAAGCAAGTAGAGCGATCGGTTTGGAAGTAAATCCCGAAAAGACAAAGTATATGATTATGTCTCGTGACCAGAATATTGTACGAAATGGAAATATAAAAATTGGAGATTTATCCTTCGAAGAGATGGAAAAATTCAAATATCTTGGAGCAACAGTAACAAATATAAATGACACTCGGGAGGAAATTAAACGCAGAATAAATATGTGAAATGCGTGTTATTATTCTGTTGAGAAGCTCTTATCATCCAGTCTGCTGTCCAAAAATCTGAAAGTTAGAATTTATAAAACAGTTATATTACCGGTTGTTCTGTATGGTTGTGAAACTTGGACTCTCACTCAGAGAGAGGAACATAGGTTCAGGGTGTTTGAGAATAAGGTGCTTAGGAAAATATTTGGGGCTAAGCGGGATGAAGTTACAGGAGAATGGAGAAAGTTACACAACACAGAACTGCACGCATTGTATTCTTCACCTGACATGATTAGGAACATTAAATCCAGACGTTTGAGATGGGCAGGGCATGTAGCACGTATGGGCGAATCCAGAAATGCATATAGAGTGTTAGTTGGGTGACCGATGGGAAAAAGACCTTTAGGGAGGCCGAGACGTAGATGGGAGGATAATATTAAAATGGATTTGAGGGAGGTGGGGTATGATGATAGAGACTGGATTAATCTTGCACAGGATAGGGACCGCTGGCAGGTTTTTGTGAGGGCGGCAATGAACCTTCGGGTTCCTTAAAAGCCATTTGTAAGTAAGTAAGATAACATTAAGATAAAATTGATCGTATGCAGAGACTGAAGAAGGTGGAAAGGATGGAAGATTGGAGAATGCTGGATTTGTAGCAAAATACTTGCCTTGAGCAGGAAACTATTAATGAATGAATCTTTAATCTGTTAATCTGTAAACCAGGGGTTCCCAACCGGTGTGTCGCGTAGCTCCATGGAGTGTGTCGCGAAAGTTTGGAATTCAAAAATAAATTTTATGCCATCCAGAAAGTCTCTTAACAACGCATTTTTTATTTGCAACAAAGTCTTTAGTATGGTACATTTTATTTTGAGACAGACTTTACCAATGAAACGTGAACACCTGCAATAATTAATATTTGAGGAGAAAAATTTGCCCCGGCGCCGGGGATCGAACCCGGGTCCTTGGTTCTACGTAGCAAGCGCTCTGACCACTGAGCAGTGCATATGTCTGTACAGATTACTGTGCACTTAACTGCGGAATCCCGGCCAAACAAGTCACTCAGCTGAGTGCGCTCCTAGTATAATGGCAGTTGACATTGGATACACGTCATCATATATGCCTAACTTGGAATCTGGCCACAAAGGGAAACATTGAAGGAGGAGAATTCGATCCGGTGCTGTGGATTGAATTCGGCGTAGCTCAGTGGTCAGAGCGCTTGGTACGTAGAACCAAGGACCCGAGTTCGATCCCCGGCGCCGGGGCGAATTTTTCTCCTCAAATATTAATTGTCAATATTACAGATATTATTCTGTATGACAAATTAATAAATATATAATATCTGCAATAATGCTAGCAATTCGTTTATTGTTTCCACTTATTAACAAATGGGCCCTAGAGTTTAGAATCGTCAGAACATATTGTTCAGTTTCATTATGAGCGACTATTTTATGAAATGTGCTTAATTTAGATTTTATCATGGACAAATTTTTAATTCGAAATCAAGCTCTGGGTTAGAATTAGATAACAGTAATGCTGATTCGAACAATGTGCGCGAAAATTCCCTCCAGGGTTCACAAAAACGTACTGCGTTCTGTAAGCAATATGGCTTTGCGTGACGTGGAGATGAATGTAAGCAAAATACCGAGTGTATTATATGCGGAAATGTTTGTCAAATCAGTCTGGGGTGCCGAATAAACCAAAAATACATTTAGAACTGCCGTTTTCAACGTCATATTTGTGTGAATCAGTATTTTCTACCATGAAAATAGTGAACTCTAAACAATGTAAGATAGAGAAATTCTGTGCAACCTACCAAGCGCAGACTTCACATTAATTTACTGTAAATAGGGGAGTTCTCAAAAACGATCATAAAAATTTTTTATCGGACATCCACATTTGTTTTTTTTTTCTAATGCCAATCAAGTTGTTGCTTGTTTTTTTTTTTTTTTTTTTTTTTTTTTTTTTTTTTTTTTTTTAGATTGCGTGTTAACATCGACCTATCTACTACACTGGATGTCCAACAGTACATAGAAGTTATCAGTGCATTTTTTCTGTTGGAACGCGCTGGAACGGTGTTCCGACACTTTTCTTGTATTTTCTATCATGAAAGCGAAATATGTATGGATAACTATGGTTTTAATTTAATTTTTCATTTAATTCCGCTTACACCTTGAAAGTCTTAGTTGGACGAAAAGGAGGATAAAAACCACAAAATTCCCGTGCAGTGAACAGTAATTGTCTCCCCTACGCTATAAAATTCTACAGAGTTTCACCACCTTTTCCTGCAAAAGAAAATCACTGGTTGTTGTTATTAATAAAAACAAACACATGTGCCGCGATATCGTGGGCGTTCAGTAAAGTGTCTTCAGTCAAAAAAGTTTGGAAACCTATAAAGGATCCACGGAGAAATTTACCGTGATTTTGGAATCTAAGGGAAACATAATGTTGTAAATGTGAATTGGTCACATTTTGAAAATCGCAGTTTCACTCATGTTGCAATGTCATATTATAATATGTTACAAATTCCCTTTTAGGGTAATTCCGGGGGAGATAGCCATGCGGGTGAGACGACCAACCGCTCTTATTTTTATTCTAATCTTCTGTTTCCAATGAACATCGGTTTGCCGCCAGATGTTAATTAAACGAAGTGATTGTTGCACCTTCGAATTGTAAGGTTATTATTTCCGCGTTTTGTAGCCGTTCGTGAGTCTGTGAGCAAGCAATAATTTTTCACCTTCTGAAATAACAATAGAGAAATACTGCATTTTGTGAGGAAATTTGCTGGAAACATTATTAAAGAGGTATGGCATCTTTAAACATTCTATCTTAACTGTATTTCTTCTCTTCACTGTTGCCAGTTTTTATTACGCGGTATGGCCATCTCTCCCGTAAAAAAGGACAGATGGCCAGCATTTTTCCTGGATAGATGGCATACAATTGAGGAATATTATTATGTTAAAAGTATCGTTATTTCTAGATTCCGATAAAATATAAAGCAAAGCCCGGCAGCAACCGCGTCTTTGGATTGAAGATAACTTACACCGTGCTTTTGAAGTCATTAAATATGGCACTTCTGTACGTCAAGCCTTCATTACATTTCATATTCCAATAATAGCCCTGGAAAGTAGAGTTAAAACAGACAATTCTACAAAGAGGCAATGCCAATGGATGTAGGTTTGTTCGCCATATTAAATACGCAGGAACATAGATTTTCACTTACAGGGACCGATGTCTATAGTCTCGCTTACATTTTTGCTGAAGAACTTGTCAATATTCTCTGACTGGCTGACAAGCAAGCATTCTGATGGGAGCAGATGAAAAAGTTATATTTTTTCACCATGTTAATAACGTCAAAAGTAGTGCTTATACAAATTTTGGCCACTTGACCGCAATTACGAGGGTCGTAAAAAAAAGTTCGCCAGGGGTCGTTAACAGAAAGAAAACACAATTTAATTAAAAAAATTTATTGGCACAGACACAGCAATTGTTGAGCTATTTTTTTCAGCACATTCCACACCGGAATGAGACATCTGCCATATCATGGGATCGGTGGAGAGGTGCAGGCGGCTGTCCAACGCTGGTTTCGATCCCAGGAAGCTGACTTCTACGACACAATGGTACAAAAATTGATCCCATGGTATGACAAATGTCTCAATTCCAGTGGGAGATACGTTGACAATTAGCGCAACAATTGCTGTATCTGTTTCAATAAATATTTCCATGTAATTGTGTTTTTTTCTGTAAACGGCCCCAGGGAAAATCACTTTCTGGATGGCCTGGTAATTACGGTCGAGTGGCCAAAATTTGTATAAGCACTTCTTTTGACATTATTAATATGGCGGAAGAAAAAAAAACTTTCTTATCTGCTCCCATCACAATGTTTGCTTGTGAGACAACACTTCCTATCCCGGAAACCAACTGGAAAAGATGCTGTTACTTTGACCTTTCAGGATTTTGTTTCATTAACATGTTCATAAGGTCCCGCGTCGTGGCCTAAGACATCCTGCCTAGGACTCGCGTTACGGAATTCGCGCTGGTTCGAGTCCTCATGGGGGAAGAAATTATCTCATGAAATTTGAGCCAGTGTATGGGACCGGTGCCCACCCAGCATCGTGATGCACTTGGGTAACTACGATAGGTAGCGAAATCCGGTTAAGAAAGCCTGCTGTAACGGCTGGGGGGATCATCGGGCTAATCACACGATACCGCCATTTTGTTGGATGATCGTCCACCTCTGCTTCGACATGTGGACGTGAGGCCAGCAGCCGGCTGGTCGATCATGGTCCTTCATGGGCTGTCGTGCCTCATTATTATTATTGTTATTATTATTATTGTTATTATTATTATTATTATTATTATTATTATTATTATTATTATTATTATTATTATTATTATTATTATTATGTGTTCATAAGCGTTTCAATTTATTTCTGTGTTGTTTTAAGGAAAATTCACTAAAGGAGGAAAAAACAAAAAATAAAGTTGTTGAAAAATTTCAAACAATCATAATTATGCACTTAGACACTATATTTATGTGTCCAGTGCATATAACCTAATTGTTTTACAAAAAATTGTTATGAATTTACTTAAAAATAATGGTGGCTATCTATCCCTATATCCTATGGCCGTCTCACCCATATATGTTGGGTGAGATGGCCAGTGGCCTATTATATTTCAAACGTATTTTTTTATTACATCAGTGAATTCTATGCGCCCTGAGGCACTGTAGTGGAGAAATATAACCTAGAAGGAACTTATTTGATTTGTTTCTTATTTCTTTTCCAATCGGTTACCCTGTTCTAAGTGATTAAAAAAACTATGGCCATCTAACCCGGAATTACCCTAATTAGTTATTGTTGCGTTACCAGTTTACGAGTAGCTATTCGTCCCTCAAATCATTCCTGTTCAGAGTGGCTGTTAAATGTAAATTAGTTGAGGTTTCAGTAGAACTTAGGAAATCAGCAAATCGATCCTCATTTTCCCGTTTTTATGTACGTACATTGCTGCTACATTGCTACAACAATGTGGATCATTGTCTCTGCTGAAGAATGTTAAAAGTAAATCAAATTTTAACCACATTTCTGAGAAACTGACAGAAGGATCACAATTAAATCAGAAGTTATGTTTGAACCTTCATTATACTCCCAGTGATACTACACTTGAGTCTTGGGAGTCTGGTACTTCATTGTAAATATTAATTCCAGTAAATAGTATGAATAGAAGATAGGAATTTATCGTTGAAATTTCTCCTTGGTGCATTGTTTGCAAGAACACTTTTTCCTACTATATTACAAGTGCATTATACCAGCGCGCTTCATGCTGGATGCATAGAAGAATTGGAAAAAATATTTTTCCATTTGATTTATCAACTCTGCTGACTAAAATTAAATTTAGACGATGGAGGAAAAACTGATAAGAGCGTCTGAGGAAAATTTCACAGAGTTAGCTTGTAAGATATCTAAAAAGTCAGGGTTTAATTGCAAGGAAAAAATGAGGGAAACACAATTATAAAGTTTTCACAAGCAGGTATAGAGATGAGAGTGGTGCACGTATAGATTTGCCTTTTAACTTGGCTGTCCACGGCGTGCCTATCAGTTATGATCCAGACTTTGATGTAGTCCTCAGAGTTCCATAGGTGTAGTGAAGGTCCGACTATATTACAAACATCAAAGATCTGAGAAGACAAACGGAAAGAATCCCTCAAAATTTCTGCAATAATAAAAAAGTCTTAAAACCCTGAATAACCTGCAGTTTTGAAACTGCACTGTGTTCTATATCATTATAGGCGCCGACTATGGTCTGTCCAAAACAACTTCCGACCTGACAAATGGCCCCTTTAGCATGTTACCATGGCAACCATTCAAATCAACCAATCACGAGATGCGTAACCATGGTAACGGGACGGTGTTGCCGTGTCTATGTTTACAAATTGCACGTGAATACCACGGCCTAGTGGTGAATACAGTCGCCTGGAATGACTTTGAGTTGGCTGGTTAGCGCGTGCTTTGTGTGAATTAAAATATTATTTAGTTGTATTATTGTTTTAGTGTATCGATAATTATTGTGTTTAAATTATATTACACGTATTATCTTCGTTGTCATTGGTGGAGTGTGTGGCTAGTGTGCATTTTATAGTTTTTTGCGAGAGTTTCTAAACAGGTGATTTGTGCAATGTCGGAAGGAAGGAAAGGCAGGCGTAGAACAAAGAATATTGGACAAGGTGGCTCGTTAAAGAGTCAAGCGAGAGAGAGGATGTGTGATTGTGTGGTATGTAAGAGATTATTTTGAGAGGGAGAAAGATAAAGGCGGGCCTCTTTTATGTACCTTTGGCGCAAGTCGTAATGAGAACTGCTGCTTGTGTTAAAATTAATAAGAGCGTTGTTATCGATATTTGAAAAGAAAAAAGCAGTGCAGATTTTTAATCATAAATATTTTTATAGTTTACAATTTTTTCAACGTCTTTTTAACAATATTACATTGAAAAATACAGACACTCGTAAAAGCAGAGGCTTCGTATTAAATTTAAACCTGTTTTTACAGTTTACAGTCCTGTCGACGCTTTTCTAACTGTATTGCATTGAAGAATACTACTACTACTACTACTAATTATAATAAACTAATAAAAATAATAATATACACAAGTTTTAATGCCTAGTGAATCAACAAATTGGTTAGAAATGTATGTGTTCATGTCAGCTGTTCATTACTGCACTCTATCGGCAGCGCGCTCGCTTATACGAAAGATGGGCAACATGACAACACTGCTCCCCTCTCTCTGTAAACTGTCAAGTCGGAAGTAGTTTTGGTCAAGGTATACACGGGGTAAGAGGACGCGTGACCCAAGAAACTCACCGCTGAGTGAGTCAGCTGCCTCACGCATGATAAAATTATCATCCTTTCAAGTAGTAACCCTAGGGCCTGTTACAGTCTCCAACCATCTTTTGTGCGGTCTTCCAATGAGTCTTTTTCCCTCGTGGTGTATAGTGAAGCATCTGTCTGGGTCAGCCGTGGCGAAAATGTGACTCACGAGCACATTGTGGCTCGCAATGATAGCTGTGCAGTTCTCTTGCTTTCTACTTCCCACAACCCCCCTCTCACTCACTGGAGTCAAACTCCGTTCCATTTGTTTTTGTCTCTGACTTGGGAGTGGCGTATCGTCGCAATGTCTCTCTCGAATACATGTACATCTACAAAAACGAAATTTTCAAGTAGGATGGGAGGACGCATTTTTTTTTTTTTTTTTTTTTTTTTTTTTTTGCCAATATGGTGAGAATATTAAATGTATGATTTGGTCACGGTTGTAACATAAAACATTTTACTCATGAAACAATTAAATATTAAGTGTTGTTGTTATTATTATTATCATTATTATTATTATTATTATCTCTGTACGTCGATCCTTTTTCAGCAGATGTATAAATAATGTGGTTAGGTCTTCAATTTAAACTCACAGATTTACAATGGGATGTTAAATGAAAGCTAGATGAAAGGACTTGACAAATGTTGAACTTTTCAAATCTTTGCCAAAAAATAAATATTTGAAGCTTCGTTCTTTCGCTTCCTCTGTTGAAGCCCTGTTCGCTACAACTTATGTTTGTGAAAAATTGTTTTCAACAATGAAAATAGTAAAAACCAAAATTAGATCACAACTGACAGACAAATACTTTCGTGATCAACTACGACTGGCAGTAAGTGACATTATTCCTGATTTTGAAACTTTGTTGCACAGACATTCTGAAGACAGTTAATTTTAGGTTGTGATAATGTGTAATATATTTCATTGCTCATTTCTTTCTTCGTTACACGTACTAAACATTAGTTTGTAGCCTTGTACTGTATAAAACTGTATTTATGTACTTGACGTAAGGAAAATGAAAATGCGTTAATAAGTCAGACAGTTGCTTCACTTCCCCTTCGGGTGTCCACCTCCTTCCACAGGTGCTACGCACGTTGTAGGTTACACAGTGGCTCGGCGCACGATGCCATTTTCGCCACGGCTGGTCTAGGTAGTCCGGTGCGCTACATTTTTTGCAAATACTGAAGTCAGTTTTGTCCGCATTGTTATAGATATTGTACAGTAGGTGATATTTCTAACTCGTCTGCAATACCAGTGTTCGTCTTGTGATCTAGAAGACTACAGCCAGCAGTTCTTCGTAGAAATTTTATTTCTGCAGCTGTGAATCGTTGGTCATCTTATAGTCGAATAATCCAGGCTTCACTACCATAGCAGATAACCGGTTTTTACAATTTTTTTTACAATTAAGCCTTGTTTATCTTTGTACTTTTGTGACTGAAAAGACTGGGTTCATGATTCTCAAAGATTTATTATAATTTTTGGTTTTTATTAGAAATATCACACTCTTCAAGTATTTTAGGGTGTAACAAATATCTGAAGGAGTTGGTTGATCTGCCCCAGTATGAAATCGATGTAAATCTTACTTCTCACGGGTTGTTTACTCTCAAAAGCCTTTTTTTTCTTGTTGAAATTTCTAAATTGTAAGTTTTTGTTGTAATATATAGGTGATTAATAGAGTATTGCAATTCATCTTCGCTATTGCCAAAAAAGAACGTGATTAGCATATAACAGAGTATCTAGAGCAGGCCTGGCACTAGTAACTCATTTGACACGCTGCAGATTTCCCCTTAAGTCTCCACTCCACCTTCCCCGGCTGAGAAAAGTACACAGGAAAGTAAGCATTGCTCAATGAGGTATTGTAACTAACATCTGTCCATTCTTATTATTATTATCATTAATTTCTCTAAATAGATTTACAAAACTTCTAATGGCAATTACATTAATATTCTCATTATAGAAATAGAAATATATATATTCTCCCTGTAACATAGTCCTAGTAAGCTTATATTAAATCAATTTTAATCATTTTACTAGCTATCTCAAATATTAAATTAATTATAATTCATTGAATTAAATTAGCTCATAAATTAAGTTACTACTTTACCTTATAGATTTATCTAAATTTAAATAAATGTGTAGTGAAGAATATTGCTGGAGAACCTTTGAAGTGTAGTGTAAATATTTGTAATTTAAATTTATGTATTGTATTGATTAAGGCTGGTTGAGTGGAAGAGAAGGCCTTATGGCCTTAACTCTGCCAGCGAAAATAAAACATTATTATTATTATTATTATTATTATTATTATTATTATTATTATTATTATTATTATTATTGTATAAGGCTTTCACGAAATTTCGGCTTTCTCTGGTCGCCTGAAATCCTTCATGATTCACAGTGCCTGCTGCCTGTTTGTTTATAAGGCAGTGTAATTGAAAAGTACATGGACGGGGGTTTCTGAGTTACTTTTCACTTCTCCGTTGTGTCCAGGGCTGACACAGAGCGTTATTTCCTTGGAGTGTGATGGATCCATGTACTGTCAAACGCCAGCGTCGAATGATTCAACTGATGTATAATAGGGGTGACAGAGACCAACTTTGTCGGATACCGCGATAATTAAAACATTTTTGTTACGTAAATATGTAAAGCTACTCCATATGAAAATAACGCGGATTAATGACCATTTCACATTATAATCGGAGTCATGTTCACTCTGCCCGTGTTAGGCTTATGAGTGCACAGGACAGAGGAAACAAACCGTCTGTAGCTGCATAACAATCTAGAGACATTAAACGAGCCTTAATACGTATGAATTTATCTAAATTAATACTTGAATATAACATATTCATAACGTAAATAGAATAGCAAGATTATATACTTAATTTCAGAATTATTGAATTAATTTGAATATTCGTATGACGTAACTATGATTGAATAATTTCGAGGGAAAAATTGTTCCGGAGCCGGGTATCGAACCCGGGACCTTTGGTTTAACGTACCAACGCTCTACCACTGAGCTACTCGGGAACTCTAACCGACACCGATCCAATTTTTCCCTCTATATCCACAGACCTCAAAGTGGGCTGACAACCGTCAAGCAACCAACTTCGAGTGCACACTAACTCCGTGTGACTTAAATTGTGGCTTTCTGTTAACGAACAGTGACGTGTATTATGCAAATCAAGTTGATTTGAATAATTTCGAGGGAAAAATTGTTCCGGAGCCGGGTATCGAACCCGGGACCTTTGGTTTAACGTACCAACGCTCTACCACTGAGCTACTCGGGAACTCTAACCGACACCGATCCAATTTTTCCCTCTATATCCACAGACCTCAAAGTGGGCTGACAACCGTCAAGCAACCAACTTCGAGTGCACACTAACTCCGTGTGACTTAAATTGTGGCTTTCTGTTAACGAACAGTGACGTGTATTATGCAAATTAAGATTTCAGGTCCCAAAGGTCCCGGGTTCGATACCCGACTCCGGAACAATTTTTCCCTCGAAATTATTCAAATCAACTTTACAGGGAGTTATACCTGAAATCTTGATTTGCGTAACTATGATTGTTGCACTGCCATCGTGATCTAATACAGGCCGTAAGGCAGACCACGTGACTCGCTTAACAGCTGATCGCGAAGGGCGGTCTTTCAACCGTATGAATTAGTTGCAGTGCATGAATAATAACATATATTTCTCTGAAATGCAGTGTAATTGCTTCAGTAAAATTTTAAACAGTGACTGTGAGACACTTGAGGCACAATTTACTTGCAATTTAAGGTATAATATTATTTTGGTGTGAAAATTACGTTGTTGCAGGCAAAGTTCGTATGTGTGATACCTGCCTTTATTTCGATTAAATATTGCGCCCTTATGTGGTTAAGTGAAATTTTGGTCTTATAAACAGTAGGCTAAATATGTCTAATAATATATACGTGAAAGGAAACATTGACTGGCATGTAAAGTAAGTTGTGATTAGGCCTAAGTGCAGCGTTACCGATGTTACTCTTTTTTTTCCGGTTTAATTATCACCATGCCCCATAACGCGTAGTCATATTACATGGTTTATTGAAACTTGCTTATCAATTTTGTGTTCATAGGTTACTCTCGTCTAATCCATTATTGTTAGTTTACCGTATTTTTCTTATTAAATTTAAATTATTGCGCCCTTTTTATTTGTGAATAACCTACATTATACGAGTAAATAATACGAAGTTTGATAATATACACAATTTGAACTAAAAACGAGATACATAGGCCTATAGTATATTACGAAAAATTATAGCATATAGTTTTCATTACTGTTGCAGTATCTAGAATTGTAATTAGTTGAAATAAAGCACTTATGCTTCATTACGAAATTCTTGCACATTCATTTATGCACGTTTCAACAATTTTCAGTTGCATCGCACGCATATTTTAATGTGTTGAAGTTATAGGTTATGTTTATTCTATAGTACTTGCCTTATTTCCATATTCGCAATTATGCATTATAATTAAGCATAACGCTACGTATAACTTATAAATGAAATTTGTCTACACTTCAATTGTATTTATTCGTTTCAGACGGTACTCCAGTCTGAAGTCTGATTAGTTTAATATGTTACTAGGGCTAAACTAGCGCTGAGATAGTTCCCTTCGTATTCATACATCTTGCATATACAAATTAGTTCGGTTCGTTCAGGATTTTAATATGCCTTGCTTATAGGATCAAATACATCTCCACAAAAAATAAATTCAACTGTTTTCAGTTCAGAAATTACCGGAACTATACCTCAGCGCTACTAAGTAATATAACGTATGTACATTTCATATGAGGGACTGTGGTGAATTTTCTACTTATAAGTAAGGACTGTAACCGTGTTCTGAAGTTTATCCTAAAAATATATTCTTCTTTATTAAATCTCAAAACAATTTTCGTTCTCAACTTAAGCCTAAAATGTTGACGCAGATAGGTTATGTTAATATGGTAAATTTTCTTCACATAAAAATAACACAGTTTTATTTATTATTCCTGCCACATTATGCAACACATAAATGGAACTTGTGCACATATTACATTGAATAAAAATTTAATTGTATTATTTATTTGTTCCCTACTATACTGGGTTGTAATGAATTGTATTTATCTAACCTACCAGATTAACACACAACTATACATACACTAATTTCATAGGAGGGACTGTGGTAAATTTTGTACCTACAAGTAAGGAAGGTAGATGTGCTAAATTAAAATCACAATATAAATAATTCTTCTTTATTAAATCTCATAATATATTCCATTCCAAACTTAAAATGTTGATGCAACCAGGTTATGTTAACATGTAAAACTCCGTTCACATTAAAATACACAATTTTGTAATTATTTCTGCAACATATTATGCAATAAGAAGTGTGAAGGGGTCTTATACACACATTACACTAAATAAAATTGAGCGCCGACACGCTATAAAGTAATATATTTCACTCAGCTCCGTATACTCAAATAGAAAAGCCCGACTCATCGAGTGACGTCACACGACCTGCATTACGGCCTGGTCTAGATCACGATGGCAGTGATTGTTGGCCTCTCGCACTTTCCACTTAACTCGCCAGCTGCTGGGGGCGCTCGAGTTGGCTAGGGACTCTGCGGACAGCAATGTAGTTGTTGTGTACCGGTGTAGTAGTGCGTTGCGTGTTGAGTGTCGTTTGCCGATAACTTTCAGTGATGCATAATATTTTATAAAACTCCAAAAACGTGTTGTAGTCATGAAGCTCTGCTGCGAATTCAACAGGTATGTCCAGTGCTTTTTTATTTTTATTTCAATAGTTTATTTTACGACGCTTTATCAACATCATAGGTTATTTAGCGTCTGAATGAAATGAAGGTGATAATGCCGGTGAAATAAGTCCGGGGTCCAACGCCTAAAGTTACCTGGCATTTGCTCATATTGGGTTGAGGGAAAACCCCGGAAAAACCTCAACCAGGTAACTTGCCCCGACCGGGAATCGAACCCGGGCCACCTGGTGTCCAGTGCTTCAGTGACCACATGAGGAGCTCGGAATCAAAACGCGTTATGTCCACAAATCAAAACTTTTCAGGAGAGTCGAAAAACTAAAAGCTCCTAAACTTCTGAAAAATTTAAAGTTTTGAAAGCAATTATATAATTAGAATACTACGCAAAATTAGGTGGCACTATTGCGCAAAATCAAACAAAATTATCCAAGCGTAATATTTATATAAGAAGTTTTGAAAATCATGGACTTAATGCGTTTTGTTCCGAAATTACGGACTGAAATCGTTTTGTTGCAAACATATATTCAAAACACTCATTTAAGCTGATTTTTTTAATTGTGACCACATTCCTTTCCAAAGACTCTTATACAAATACAAAGTTAACTTTGAAGACAATTATTTTATTAAATTATTAAATTATGTTTACCTGTTTTAGCAAGCAACATAGAATGAAAATTTAATTTATTAAATTTAACTGTCATTGTTGAGTTCATTTCAGTCATATCATTGATTATCCAGGCTCTTCTTCCATACACTCACACTCCACTATTTCATCTTCCTCACACTGATCAGAAAGTCCTTCTTCATGGTCAATAACCTTGACATACAACTGCAGCTGATCTTTATTTTTCCAATTTTCACCAAATCTTTGTTGCAATAACTTTTTTATATCCAACAATTTTTCTGCTTTTATTTTATTCCTTAATGGTACTAAGGGTGGGTCAAACCTCTCAATATTTTCAATGGCATGACCTCTCTTAAGTATTGATACTGGACATTTACTACGGTCATCCATTGTGTAAATATACTCCAATTTTACATTGATGTAATGTTTGTTTGCTTTCATTATTTTCCTGAGCCTAACTCTCTTCATATCACTTATGCCAACTGGCTTTTTCAAGTAATCGCACAGATCTCTGAAATTGTGTATATGCCAATCCTCACCCAACACGTCAATGACACCGACTGTACCGTAAATATCATGATTTTCTTTTGGCGTCAGTATTTCTGCATGTTTCCTGAGGCTTTTCTCCAAAATACCAAACATTCGGTCTGCTGGCAAAAAGGAATGCCCTCGCACAGGAAAAGTCATACATATTTCCTTCAATGAATCTGGAGATTTATTCAACAACCACCAATACAAAGCATGGACAACATGTGCATTTCGATTTTGACCAGTGCAACCGTCGGAGAAGAGTCTCAGGAGGGAAATGTTTTTTTCTTTGAAATTATAATTTGTTAGGAAATGAGTCAGAGCAGAGCTAACTTCAATCGCCCCTCTTTTTGCCTGGTTTTCTGTCCAGTAGTAAAAGTTGGGAAATATGTTATCAATGTCAGTAATGCACAAAGCACAGTAAGAAAGCTGTTGTGCGTAGTATGCCTCCCCAGTTGCTAGCTTTGGTAATGGCTGCACTTGTTGGAGGTCAAAACATAAGGACATACTATTTTGAGGATCTTTCTTCATAATTTTGTGAAATGTTTTCGCTCTCAATTTATGAGCAATTAACTCAGCTTGTAGTTCCAACTTCTTTTCTGGAGTATCGGCACATTCAATTTGGAATTTCGTCCTGATGCAAAAGCTACAAACGTCCGTTGCAGGAACCGCAAACCCCAAGTTGAAATTTGTAGAAAAAATGTTATAAAAAACATTCTCTCACCTTTAAAGAATGTGGAACTTCAGCATTGTACATTTTATGCAATCTATATATGTTCAGTTCCGAAGCAAGGTAAAGGCTCTTACTTTTCCCCCTTGAATAATGGCTTTCTCTGGCTTTGAGTTTAGGAAGAAAATTGATTACAGACTGTTTTTTTTTCTGCATACAACTTGCTTTTGCGGTCACCCCCTCTCCTCTCAGTGATGGGTTTACACATTACTGACTTACCAATACTGTTAGCTCTGCTTTGCCCAATACTGAATAAAGTTCTAAAAAACTTACAGCATATTGGAAGTGTTTCATCATGAACTCTAACTTAATACCTGATGAACATCGAGTTTAATTTTTCACCATCCTTCCTTGGACGACGTCGTTTCAGAACGGACACAGACATCATGGATCCCAGAAGTCTATCTTGCTGCAATTTATCATGATGATTAAGGACTATTTTTCTTTGCTGAATTAGGTAGAACGCTGCGATGCTGCAGCATCTGTATCTTCCTTCCTTATGAAGCATGTCAGGATCCTTGTCGGTATATCAAAAAATTTCAAAATTATGATTATATTAGGTGATGGACTATGCAACAAACTTAAACAATATTGCATCAATTATTGCGTGATTCATTATCACAGTATCATAACGGGTGAATTAAGGAGTCAATTCTAACTCATAAACTCATATGTAAAACTGTATGTAGAAAAGTATAATAGACTCACCTGTTTTCTTGTTCCCTCTTTCGTTTCGATGTTCCACTCTTCCGACGTTTTCGAGCTCCTGTAGAGTGCTCCCCAACTGGCACACCTTCTTCCATGATTTTATAACATACGTAGTGGTTAAAATGTTGTAATGAATGCAGCTAATACTCTATTAGCCCTTTCGTGTAAATTCTTAAAAAATATTAAATCTTTCACTTATTTCCAGAAGCTGTATTAACTAACCCCTTGCCTACTGAAGTCTGGTCAGCAACGTGATGCGCTCCCAAAGCGTAGCCGTCTAGACATGACGTCTCGGAGACCCTGCGACTTTTATTTACAGTTTTAATTCAAGCTGTCATATTGAGTTTTTTGAAGCTGTCTATTTAGAGATTTGTTGTATGTTGTAAAACGACCTTTCTTGAAGAAGAGGAGTTATTTTGCTCTAAATATACGCGAAAGGTTTTCTAAAATTCGTAACTGTTTAAATAGAAGTGCATTGAAGTTGTCCTGCATCCCAAGTGGAATCGACAAAGTTTAAGAAAGGGAGTGAGAATCGAGGTCTTTTAAGAGTTATTGGCAGTAAAGTGACATGACAGAAAAGGTCTGTCTACGAAGCACAAGATTCACATGGTCAACATAAAGGAAAAAAGGGTAACAATGAAGGGGAAGAAACGGTGGTGAAACTGAAGGGCGTAATAGAGTACAGTAACGTTATGTTGTGGGTTCGCCGTCAGGTCAGCGTCAGAATGAAGTTTTATATCCCTTCCTCATTATGGCAAAATACGTAAAAAAGACTGCAGAAATGTTTCCTTCAATATAATATTTATGGTACCGGTCCTTTTCAGCTTGTCAATGTCTACGTAATTGCATGTAAGACCGTGAAGGGAAGCAAACCCAGGCAGGAAAGGATCTTCACAAATCGACTAGACCTGAAAGCAGACATTTTATTGAGGTTTAACCTTGCCTAGCTGCAATGTTAGTGGAAGGGATGCTGGTGTTACGACGACAATGTTACAAGCAAACTGTCGGGCTCATTTCCCCCCCCCCCTTCCGGTCATATACCTATCACCCATAGAAAAAGAAACCAGCGATAACCTGCAAAGTTTTTAAATCTCACAAGAAACAAGCGAAATAACGTGGGAGTGCAAACAATGTTTTGTACTGGAGTCTTTCGAAGCCTACCATACAGTTCAAAATATAACTAAATTATGAGTATAATATCACAGTTTGTAGTAAAAGACCCATGTTTATTGCAAACGACCTCCACCTGTTTTTAAATGCCACTTACCGCACACCACTAACTCACTGTCTGCGCGTGGGGATTTAAATAGAGATTCCAGGCAATAAACTCGTCCTTTTAAATCTTACTGCATGGACCTAAAGGTAGCAATAAAAAAAACTTTAGAGAAGAGTCAACAATGGACATTAGTTAAAGACAGGAGGCGAATTAATTACGTTCATTCTGGTGTACTGCTTTCGTTAGAAAGAATACGTTCTGAATCAGACCCTCGATTTCAGGCTGACTTTAAACAGGCTAAAAATGTCAATTGCAACAAATGTCAAGCGTAGCATGATGAAGCGCCTCTAAAAGAACGTAAATTCGAAAAAAACGCATTTTCGATAAAATTTGGACTTAACGCGTTTTGATTCCGAGCTCCTCACATGTAGCCTACTGTGTAACTCACCTTCTCCACTCTGCGCCGTCATAGAACTTTGTTCTTTGAGTATACTCCGTTCCATAATGTCTGACAATAGATGTAAAAGTTACCGGCAGAAGTGGAGAGAAGTATAACTGCTATTCAACCAATGGCATAGATCTCATTCCATTGGTTGTGTAATAATATACGTCTCTCCTGCTCTGTTGGCAATGTTTACTTCTCCTGTCAGGCATTATGGAACGAAGTATAGGCGCAATACATCATTCTGTCGTGTGATACAAAAGGCATAGACTCGATTCCCAACTTTAATTCGTTAGCAGCATCGCAAAATGAATGGTTGTGGTGCATGTGTGTGTTTATTTGTCAATTTATAGCTTTAGAATGGAACGCCTTTATTACCTCCTAGTGAACACTCTTATTTAAGTATGTCCATATGCTTTCAGTATGTTTTGTCACTATGCTAAGTTTTACTTATTGTTAGATTAACATAGTACAAAAAATCAAAGCAACTTTTTCAGTCTGAGAATATTGCAACAAATTATTATTAATGATCCATTCAATGTGATGTTAAGGCACGTAGGTTCCATAGCTTAGGCTAATTTTGATTAATATTCGCAGCGTCTGTCGACAGAAAACTTGCTGTAATTTATCGAAGGGTATAAACACACCATAAGCTTGGGTTTCCATTATCAGCTTAGTAGTTGTAGTTGTAGTTACTTGGGCAACTCTCCGAAGACAGGTCTGAACCTCATGAGTGACACCAATCAGGAATCACTCAAGAGGAAACTAAGCCACGAGATAATGGGGTAGGTATATAAACTATAGGAGGATCAGTAATGTAATTTTTTACATTTTCCTTTTAATACCAGCAATACTAATTTTGCCTCTGATTGAGGTTCTGGCTGATAGGCTATATACATCTATTAACAGGCAGTACATCTCACTTGACGATTTCTGTCAGAGAAATAAAAATTGTTTGTATGCATCTCAAGTCTGATTAGTGTACTTGTAGCTAATCGGTGATGTATGTAATGGAGAGGGAAGGGAACTGACCATCCTACCCCATTATCTCCTGGCCTAGTTGTCTCATAAGTGGTGTCTTGCTGGTATCACTTGAGGTTCAGAATTGTCTTCGGACAATTGACTAAACAATAACAATAATAATTTGAGGGCGAGTAGGTTTCCAGGTCAATTAATTTTGGCTAAACTAGCGCAGAGATGGTTCCAATCGTACTCCGTTAATAAACCTCTATTGTTGTACAGCTGCTTCTTCAGCCTTACCAACATAACTAAGCGTGACATTAGGAAAGTTTCACGCCAGTGTACACTGGATTTTTTTAAAGTTATGTTTTGTTAGGTTACAGCTTAGATTAGATTAGATTAAGTTTGGTTAGTTTAGGTTTTTCTGAATTATTGCGTATCACGTTAAGGTGCAATTGTATATACATTCTTGGCTTCTAGTCGAGTCATACCTATTATAATAAAAGTTCCGATGCCAATTTCACACTGAATGTGAGGATCGGAAGTTGCTGTGAAAGTAGAGGCTGGCGGAGAAGTTCAGGAAGTTGAAACGTGTTAAGTTAGGTTAGCTTAAGCTTTTCGCATGCTTTGAATTTACGAATGTGCGACAGGCCAGGTTAGTTTAGACTGAATGTCTTGCATGTCGCATGATGATCAGAACTTCATAACTCCTAGAAACAAAATTTTACAGGGAAGCAAGAAACTATCTAGATAACGAGGCTTTTACGCATTCTTAACGAAACACTGCGATGTTGCAATAAAATTAGTGTTCTTGATGATGAGGTATCTGATTTTCTATTGCTGTTTCATTTTGAGCCATAAATGGAATTAGGCTA
This sequence comes from Periplaneta americana, assembly GCF_040183065.1. Taxonomy (NCBI): domain Eukaryota; kingdom Metazoa; phylum Arthropoda; class Insecta; order Blattodea; family Blattidae; genus Periplaneta; species Periplaneta americana. The sequence goes on along the minus strand of NC_091125.1, from coordinate 5,161,739 downwards.
CATGATGTTGTTTCTTAACTTCCCAACCAAAAATGGACTTACGAGGTTTTGAATGGAAAATTGGTGGGAGCATTATTATACTGCTAATAATTCTGAACACAATTCTCTTGATTATTAACATTATGTTTATTGAAAAACATAATTATAATAATGTAATAAGTAAAAACAAATTCTAACATCTATATAGACAAAAAAATACATGAAATACGAAACAAAAATAAAACTGGAGATTAAAGCGGTAATAATTAATTGCACTCTGCCTAAACTATTTCCAACTAAAGATTGAAGTAGACGTAAACAAAACCGAAATGTATTACTCCGCAATCGCAAGCTAGCTACCAAAGCAGCCACCAGGGCACATTATTTTCAGTAAGTGAGTACGCAGGGCAGCCACTGTCTGATATATTGCAGACATTTCAACACATTCATTGAACTAACCCGTAAAATGCTCACGAAGGGTTAATATATATTATTTCTCTACTGGGAATAGTGGATTTTCTTTTTCTGTAGATTCGTGATTAAATGTTATTCTTTGAAGAGTGGAGAATTTCTTTAATTCTACAGAAATTTATTTGAGGTTGGCAACACTGAATCTCGCACTGTGTTATACCAGCTGTGTTGATGTGCTCTGTGAAGCTGCAAGTCACCTTGGGAGGGATTTAATGCCTATTACGCATGCGTGTTGCAATAATAAACGTTACAATGATTTAACACTCAATGTCTGAAACTACTAATATAAACATGTTGTTTAAATCGTAAGAAAGTGTTCTTTTAAGCATGTTTAATTCACTCGTATTCCATGTATATTATACATTTTATTATTTTAGAAGGAACTATTTTAACGTGAGGAAGAAGATGATAAGCATAAGTTTGGAGGCGTTATGCGTCCAATAGCCAATGAGGAACCATTATGCCACGTGCATTTATTTACATTTACTTCAATCTTTAGCTGGAAAGAGAGTAGTTATGAGGACCAGATAGTGGACTTTTCCCGTATCCTATTTTCACCCAGCTCCTTACACGCCATTCTCCAATGCAGAGTGTGTTAAGAAATATGGTCTTACAAATATGAACCCTTTTATCATTAATTAAAAAATGATAATGCAACGTGTGTGATCTATGGCGTATTTCTGTTGTATCTCTGGACATCCTCTGATTTTATTTGACGTAGAGTGGAAATATTTAAAATGTTGGCTTCACTTGTCGTTTTCCACTGTCTTTGTTGCATTTCCACTTACCAGGTTCATTTTTACTGTACCCCTACTCGCTCCTTGCTAATGCTCCTCTTCCACGTTGCTTTATCTATTTTCCACCAGCCACTGGGATGTCACCACTTCATATTTTTGCGTCTTACGGTGTTTGAAACTACGGTATAAGAGTATAACCAATTGGAGGTATAAAACAGTAATAACTACTTGACCTACCCATTTTTAATACCGTACATAATATGTATAATTTTGAAATACAAACCTCATCAGAATCATTTTCTGAGGAAATGCCATTGTCGTTTTCACCAGGTACGTATGCTTTATCTTTCACGCTATCGTCACTGTCAGACTCATGATTTCCAAGTCATGTTCAGTCAATTCTGCAATTCAATACAATTAAATATTAAAATAGATACAATGAGTGATTCGTGATGTTGAGCACGCTGTCTACGTGTGTGCAAGTTGGTGCAATTTCGGCGACATGGGGTAGCTGATAACAATAATTGCGTCATTACTCCAAAAATGCGTTATAGCTCGAATAACAAAGCATTAGAAACATAATAATAATAATAATAATAATAATGATAATAATAATAATATTAATAATGAAAATAATAATAATAATAATAATAATAATAATAATAATAATAATAATAATAATAATAATAATAATAATAATAATAATAATAATGGTGGTGGCAGTGGTAGTATATTGTCGTATAAGACTAATGTGAGATGTTTTGTTATGTTTTTTGCAGGTAAGCGTCCCCATCATGAGCCAGCTCTGTCGACGTCGACTGCAAGGTAAGTTTTTTTTAAGTATTGACTGGGTACGTTCCTGTGGGAAATCTGTTTAGAGATGAATGTCTTTCAACGAGTACAATAAACATAGTAATTAAAAAAAGTATTTCGAGATACTCTATCATCACGGGATATTTAATTCTTCCTTTTCGATGGAAGAAACTACGAACTGTATGAGAAAAGTGTTGACGTATCACTTGATTACCGTAGGCCTAACACGTAAAATTCAGAAAACGGCGTCTTAGAACTTACCATAGGCCTACTATTATTATATAGAACGACGTAGCTCGTAAATCGAGCCGCAATCTGTCTTTTGCAGTAGCCTACTTCAAAAAAATCCTTTTCTGGATTTTTGTAGTCAACAGTGTTCTTATTCTGGTATTAAAATTCGTATGAAATTTCCGCATTCAGTTGTGACTGAAACTACCATCTGAGAGATATTAAAATACCGCCGTAAAATCGTCTGGATAACCTTTTTATCTGGTTAGTTGGTCTGTAATCATTAAAGTGATTGCTATGATCACAATATATAGTGATAGTGAAATTTTTTGATCAGTGAAAAGTTTGTAGTGTCAGTGAAATGTGTTCTACTCGTATAGCGTCAGTGAAGTGTGCCATAGTGCCAGTGTAGTGAGTGAGGTGAAAGATATCAGTGCCAAAGAGAAGAATGGAGCGTGCGAAATGGACAGACAGAAGAAGAAGTGAGGCTGTGTTGGAAAGAGTAAGTGAAGAGAGAATAATGCTGAAACTTGTCAGGAAGAGAAATGAAAGGAATTGGTTGGGTCACTGGCTGAGAAGAAACTGCCTACTGAAGGATGCACTGGAAGGAATGGTGAACGGCAGAAGAGTTCGGAGAAGAAGAAACTATCAGGTGATAGACGACATCAAGATAATATGTATCATGTGCGGGGGCAAGAGGAAGGCAGGGTGTAGGAAAGATTAGAGACAGTTGGGTTTGCAGAAAATTATGAATTAATAAATAATTGATGAATGTAAATTATAATATGTATGCATGTAATGTATGTATGTATGTATGTATGTATGTATGTATGTATGTATGTATGTATGTATGTATGTATGTATGTATGTATGTATGCAAGTTGTAATGGCAAATTACTTTTACTTTAAGTAATTAGTTACTTTAAAATATTATTATTATTATTATTATTATTATTATTATTATTATTATTATTATTATTGTTATTATTATTATTATTATTATTATTATTATTATTATTATTATTATTATTATTATTATTATTATTATTAAATTCAATTATTCTGTGTAATTATGTCTTCAGTGCCATCGCGTGTTTGTCCATTTGCAGTTCTAATAAACACGTACAAATAAACAGTGCACTGACTACGAAGATACAGCCGTTCACCCATCATTCTATATGACGCCTACATTTAATATTAAATGACAGTGACTTGGCCACACCATCACTTTGTGATGATGATGATGATGATGATGATGATGATGATGATGATGATGATGATGATGATGATGATGATGATGATGATGATATGGGAACACATACAGACTATACAGATGTGTAGGAATACTAATATTACATCTATTTTGTGATTAATCTACTCAACTGGCCCACGTGTTTTGCGAATAAGCTTTTTATATTAGAGACGGCCTTTCGTTGTCTGCAGAAATTTTCCATATAGGGTAAATATAATAATTTCTTTGGATAGAAATAACTTTCAGTATCTTTGTAAGAATGGAGAGAAATATTTCAAGTTGACAGTAAAGATTGAATTGATATTTGCAGATTAGCACATTTTGCAGTGTAATAATTAATTCTGCTTCTAGTACATTAACTAGCCTACCGAATTTATTGAAGTTTACCAATTAATATATACATGTATAGCTCAAAAGATGAATAATTTTTTAGGTTTGTATGCTATGTAGGTCTACTGTATATTTTTTGTAGAGCCACCAACGTAGCTCAGTCGGCAGACTCGGTAGCCTGGTGATCTGGAGCTGCGCTAGGGCTTGGGTTAGATTCCAGTTTGGGCTGATTACCTGATTGGGTTTTTTCCGAGGTATTACCCAATCATAATGCAAATACCAGGTAATCTACGGCGAATCCTCGGCTCACTTCATCTTGCCAAAAAAAATATATATATATAATCTTGTGAAATCTTGACTTGTTTCACATCTTAAAGCTCAAATGCTAAAATAAGTTATATGGAATACAATAAGTGAAAAGAAATGGAATGAAAAATATGCAGATCCGACCGATTTAGATGAAGCCTGCAGCATGGTTTCCTCTGAAAGGGAAGTAAGGCTGGGACGTCCGTGCAGAAGATTTCCGACACGTAAAAGAAATCTGTACCTCTCAGAGTACTTTGGGCATATACATTGAAATTGGACTCTGAATAGCCTCTGCAATAGAGAAGGTCGCTGTAATGCAGTCATTACCAACTGGTCGAGTTGTGACGTCGGAGTACGCTTTTCCTCTCTGAGAAGGGGCCCGGAGGAATAGTCAGAGTCGATCTCGGAGCTGTGGCGGATCGTGGATTGTCAGAGCTACTAGCTCTGGTTGAATGTATAGGTCTGATAGTGTAATGTAGAGAATGAGTAATATAGGCTACTGAAAGGAAAGTAGATATCGGTTCCTTCGATTATTATGAAGCCGTGCTGGCAGCAGTATTGAAATCAGATCTGGGTATACATACCAGTAATACAAAGAAATGCATAAATGAAAAAGTATTAGGTACAAAATTATAGTTATTATACATAATAGAAAAATACAGTACTAGTAGTGGTTGTAGTAGTGGTGGTGGTGGTGGTGGTGGTGGTGGTGGTGGTGGTGGTGGTGGTAGTAGTAGTATGTACATATTTTCATATTATACACGGTATGCAAGGAATACCATACTTAAACGGGCAGTGTCTTTTGTCTCTCTTTTTTTTTAATTCCCATTAATTTATGAAGAAACTACAAATATGTAGAATCTACGTTGTAGACCTGCCAGTTCATGCCAAACATAGATTAGTCTACACATTTCATTGTACAGTACCTGTATTACTTAACCCTACTATTTCATCCGATACTTACTTACTTACAAATGGCTTTAAAGAACCCAAAGGTTCATTACCGCCCTCACATAAGCCCGCCATCGGTCCCTATCCTGTGCAAGATTAATACAGTCTGTATCATATCCCACCTCTCTCAAATCCATTTTAATATTATCCTCCCATCTACGTCATGAAGTAAAAAATGACATTTCATCTGAAATTAAGGCAATATTTCTCTGTCTCACTTAAATTACTCACTTTCAACTTTACACCAGAAAATATAAATTCATTTAGGGCAGAAGAGTACTGCCATTTTTCTGTCATTTGTCTTAAGCACGTTGTAGACAACTGTAGTACTCCATAAATTTATAAACATTAGGACTTAAAAACTTCCTCAGGGCCACAGTTTTCAGTTCCTTTGGGTATCACATTCCTTTCTTGCTACGATCCCGTAAATGCACTTGAATTTTCACAATCTTTACGGTAGATAAAAACATATCACATAAATTTTTAATTTGCCACTATTTCCACCCGCAAGCTGAGAATCACGACTGTTTTCTCTTACAGATGACAATGAGGATACTTCACTTTGTACATGCTGTTTTTTAAGTAATTTCAATTCCCTCCATCTTACTTTCCTAGGATTGTGAGCTGATAAATCATCTTCACTTTGAACGGAAATAGTTATTTTGGGAGACACTGCAGAAATTTCAGGGTTGGTGCAATTACTTGCACTTTCATTTATATCTTCAACCTAGAAAATATGATATAAAATTATTTAAAGACATGTAGGTAGTTCTGTTATCTAGGTTATATCAGGTGACTTTCTACATCAGTAAAATATGCCTATCTACTAAATAACTCCATTTAGCTAGGGTTTACTCAAAGGATTTTTAATCAAATGCCAAGCCGCCCAGGACTATAGTTCAGTCTAAAAATAAGTCTACATGAATTTAGGTACATTAAATATATCAGAAAGATACCAAAATTATTTAAGTATAGTAGCGTGTACCTGTCTCGTTCCTATTATTACTTATTAGGTACTGCAAACGCTAAGTTAAACTGGTTTGCCACACACCACTGCTTCGATCAGGTCAGGACTTGAGAGTCTATCTGGATTGCTACGGAGAACGCGAGAAGCTCGCTGTGACGTCACAGAGCATTGAGTTGGAAGTGAGTGCTGTAATAATTGAAGTACTGATATTGCTACTACTGTCTCTACCGATATTAAATTTGAACAGTATTCTATCAGGGAGTAGATTATTTGTAAAAGACTGGTGATCTTATAGAAACGCTGAGGTTTTATATTTGGTTGAAGATCTTATACCGATACTTTTACTTTGAAACAAAATATTATGCAATATTTACGTTGAGTGTTACAAATTAATGGAATCATATCAATGCATTACTTCATATTTTTCAGATTTATGCAGAGCGTCTCGAGATAGTTTCTTAATTTTTGTTTCGGGCTTTAATTGTCTTTTATAGATGTACTTGTCTTTGTGTCTCAAGTGCAGATAGAACTCATACATCTCTGGTTTACTTTTTGTAGGCCTGTATGAATATTGATTCTATTGCAAGTGACAAATTTATCTGAGTTCTGTAACTTAAAACCAATATTAACATTTTCGCCGGAATTTGTCGGAATTCTCTTGTGGTTTCACTTTCCTTCACACCACTTACGATAGTGCCCCGAGAAGAGGGCCTTAATGGTAACATCACAATCTAAATATAATGTATGTGAAATCTGTTGCCTACTTTAGTGGCTTTGATATTTATGATAGTTGATCTATCAAAGTTTCTACAGCTTCTGTTCAATATTTGTTGTGTCTCTTGTTGCGTTGGTCACTACGCGACGCTGTGCTGCCATCTTTAATCTGCTTCTGGATAGTCTATATTCCACTACAGCTAATATGTAGTCTTTGAAGAAGCGAACATACGTTTTCATACATTTGTTTGAACTCCTTTTACTTTCACCGTATGCATAAAGAACACAATTCGTCGCGATTTCCTTTTCTTCACGCACCTGTATTGGAAGATACAAAAATAATAGAATAGTCATAGAAATTTCTAAGACCACAGTATTAGAAATAACCCTACATGTAAGTCTGAACAATGTTTACCTACGATTTCTTTATTGCTTACATTTTATTGCCTGCAACAAGTACGAGTTGTGGACAAGATGGCTTCCCATATCCCAAAAAGAATTCAGCCTCTGATTTAACGTATTCCAGTACTGGTTTGGCACTCACCTGGTGGCCAAAGTTGTATTCTTGGAATCGTATTTTCTCTATGAGCTCTCTTATGTTCAAGACCTAAATTCACTTTTCATTTTCTTTTATTTCTATTATTTTCATTTCTCTCTTTCTCTCACACTCCCCCTCTCTCCCTCTCCCTCTCCCTCTCTCTTTCGAATCCTGTCTCGTTTTTCAGGCGAGAGTTCATCTCCCCGTGAAAGACTAAATCCTGAAAACTGAAAGAGAGGAGGCTTATGTGTTTCTACTTTATGCACACACATTCCATGATGCACAACACACGATGTTTCCTAATCACATGCTAATTAAAACATACCTGTCGATCGCTGTTCGTAACATCGACACCTGTGGAGTAATTGTTAGCGCGTCTGGCCGCGAAACCAGGTGGCCCGGGTTCGATTTCCGGTCGGGGTAAGTTACCTGGTTGAGGTTTTTCTGGCGTTTTCCCTCAACCCAATATGAGCAAATGCTGAGTAACTATCGGTGCTGGACCCCGAATCATTCCACCGGCATTATCATCGTCATCTGATTCAGACGCTAAATAACCTAAGATGTTGTTAAAGCAAAAAAAAAACATAGCCTGTATCTGGGTTATGATCAGGGTCATCTATAGAGCCGTTCGGGTACATATAAATAAAATTTCCAAATCACACCACGAGACTTTACTACTCAAGCAGAAGAACGTCAGTCCTCGGTATACCCATCACGCTGAATACCGAAGTTGTGTTACGCACTATAAATGAGTGAGTTAGAACTTCTGTGCCACAAAGCAGCGGCAAGAAAACCATCTTTTTAATGTGTTATTATTCTCAGTACAGATGCAGTAGGATACTGGAGGGCGGTTGGAGAAGCTCCACATGAGGTCGAAGACATTCAAATTAGAATCGTGCACAACCGGTTACGAAACATAGGAATGATATATTGCTACTGAACGCCTGGTGCTATAGACAGTACGCGAAGCTCTTCCGTCTCGCAGAGTAGTCCAATGTTCGGTTTAATAATGTCCGATTCTTTCTCGGATGGACGATTCTGGATCATGAAAGACAGATTAATATTGAGTTCCAAGAATTGTTGGAAGGACGCGATTATCATCGTGTACGTTTCAGTTGATATTTCCGAATCTCTCCACATTGGTTGGTTGATTGTTTGCATTAATTTATTAATTAATCCATCCAACCAAAATATTATGTTTTATTTAACCACGCTCGCAAAAGCCGAGGTTATATCAGCGTCGCTGGTGTGCCGGAACTTTGTCCCGCAGGAGATCTTTTACAAGCCACTGGCCCGCGATCGAACCCAAAACCTCGGGCATAGAATGGCAGCGCTATAGCAGCTGAGCCAACCAGGCCGACTTCATTCATTCATTCATTCATTCATTCATTCATTCATTCATTCATTCATTCATTCATTCATTCATTCATTCATTCATTCATTCATTCATTCATTCAGCAATCCAGAAATTGAACAGCACTCATCATGAAGCTGCAATCATTAGAGCTCGAGGGTGCTTTTATTTTTGTTAACAACTTTATCTCCTTAAAAATAATTTATTAGTAAAATAATAATACTCCACTTAAAAATCTAATTAAAAGACTATATATTGGCTATATTAACACCTACTCTTCCAGAGGTAGCCAATGCGTTTTGAGTTTAAAGTATGAACGTTAAAATAGTAAGTGAGTACTTATTTGCTCGTCTATTTTGTAAGTGACTGCTATTTATTTTATTCTTGTATTTGTTTACATGTGAGATTTTATCTAAGCTTTATGCTTATTTCCTTTGTTACCGGTGTCCATTAGTTGATTTATATATTAGTTATGAAGATAAATGTGCCAAAGTGTCCAATCAATGATGATCTTATTCCAATCTAACACTTTTTTAATTAGGAAAAGCATATTTCGTTCAATTTTTACTCCATTAGTGTAGTTTGAAAATGTCATCAGTGTTCCTGTAAGATGAAGTGCAATTGGTGTTCTGTCCTATATATCTGTGGTTCTGTCTAGCCAGCAACACATCAGGCGCAACCTCTTGAAAGCCGGATATTCGGTTGGATGCTCAACCTCGCCGGTTGTTGTGTGACCGGTCAAATATAAACCGGTTTTAAGCGCTGTTCTGTAGCTCTCTAATTCAAATACAGCAGTGATGTTAACGTTCCTGCCACTTTCAGTTTCTTGATTCATTTTGATTTTACTGTGACCTTGAAGTCGGGATGAATACATAATATTAGCAACAGATATACGCAAAATGTTTCTCAGATTGTCACTCATCCTCAATCTTGTTGATTTTTTAGAAGTTTCGTAACAGAAAATGTCTGTTCACAGCATACAGTATGTACTTCCAAACATGGCTATTATTCTTGCAGAATTTTGCTTCAGGTTTACGAATTGTGAGTCCGGAAGTGCTCTGTAAAATTCTATTAGATCGGAAAATGTATAGTAATACAAAAGCCAAAATAAAAATACAGAACAAATTGACAGAGGAAATCAGATTGAATAAAGACCTTAAGCAAGGATGCAGTTTATCACCAGTTCTTTTTAATATTTATATAGATCAGGCTCTTAACCTATGGTACAAGAAATGCTCTGAAATGGGTATTCCTATAGAAGATAAAACACTACATTCATTATTATTCGCCGATGACCAGGTGATATTTGCGGGGGATGAAGATGATATGATATATATGGTAAATAAACTAATGGAAGAATATAGAAAATGGGGACTAAACATAAATCTACAGAAAACAGAATATATGTGTTTAGGAAGAGATGTGGGTGACCCCATACTTGAAACAGGAAAAATTAAAAAATGTGAATCCTTTAAAATATCTTGGATCAATAATCACAAATATAGGTACACGTGAGAGAGACATTCAAAATAAAATTGCCCTGGAAAAAAATTCTACCAAGACTTTGCATGGAATAATCTGGAATAAAAATATGACAAAAGAAACTAAAATTAAAATCTACAAGAGTATAATACTGAATATTTTATCATATGGAAGTGAAACTTGGTCCATGACAGAACTACAAAAAAACAAAATTAGAACAGTTGAATTCGACTATCTTAGGAGAAGTCTTCAAAAAACAAGACAGGATAAAATTAGAAATGAACTCCTTTGGAAAGAAATGAACGTCACCACATCTGTTGTTAAGAGAATAGAAAATCAAACTCTGAAATGGTATGGACATGTACAAAGAATGGGCAACGAAAGATGGCCAAAAAATATATATCAATGGTCACCCCCAGGAAAAAATAAACGTGGTAGACCAAAATTGAAATGGAAAACCCATGTCAAGCAATAATGGACGACAGGAATTTGGAAGAAGGAGATTGGAACGATAGATATATATGGAAACTGAAGGCGGCGAACCTATAAGTGGGAAAAAGCCGAAGAAGAAGAAAAAGAAGAAGAAGAAGAAGAAGAAGATCGGTACTTGAGGTACTAATGAACTTTTCAGGAAGCCTACAGTCGTGTCTTAGGTCGGTCAATTCCATTTGTAATGTTTCATCCCGATTACTCTTAAAATCTGTTGTGAACGACGTATCAAAGACAGTGAAACCAGATTTAATTTAACTATATATCTTCTTGATGGTTGAGATTTTTTTGGTGTATTTTTAGTAAATTCTCTTGATGAAAGTTGATATTAGCACCCGCCCTTCTCTCTGGTAATGTTCGTTACTTGTATTTTTATAATGTTTCAGTTTTATTTTTAATGCATAAGATTCGTTCAACTATTTCTTCGATCTCTTATGGCTGAGTTTTTCATTCCTTTGCCACTACATTCATGCTATAGGCCTAAATCATTATTTCTTCTGTTTTTATGGAAGTTTCATTTCGTTATATATATATTTTTTATTTTAGGCTGGATTCAACAACTCCTTGATAGTCTTTTAACTGTGAATTTTAAAGAACACTGCACTCTTTTTCTAAACATTTTCAAAGCCAATATTGTTGGGAATCCAGGGTAAAATACTGGTTGCTAAGATTCAATTTTTCAGTATGTGAGGTTTTACAGAAGACATTAGAATTTCATTTAGTACTGGTTAGGAATTTTTCTTTATGAGGGTTTTCCTCCATTATGATTGATTCAGTTTCTAGAAACCGTTTTTTAGATTGTCTTCATTCATATTTGAGTTTGCCTTCGTCAATCTTGCACTATTTACTCTGAAATAATAGTATTACTTCGGAGGAAAGCTTATACCTTTCCTTTCCAAGCACTATTCTTAAAAGAAGGTAGCAAAATTATAGATTTGTCCTACTCCTAAATATACAGTAGCTTTACAGTATTGATCTTGGTAGCCCAAACTTCTTAGCAGAAGTTTCAATCTTGTGAACATCCTGTACTGGTGTAACTGGTAACATCAATTGATCTACGTTTGTGATTAATTTTTCCAACATTGTGCGTTTTGAGATTGCAAGGAAAATAGACCTCAAGAGTTCGACTTCCGCTGTAATCTGCGATAAATAATAGACAATCATGAAGGACTAGTTACAGTACCAATGACTATCAGTTTAATATCATTCTACTAATAATGGGCACTTAGAAATATTTAGTAATGGGCACTGTCCATCACTGTATATCACACGAGTTTCAGTACATAGTGATGGGTATGGGCCGTTAAGACACAATAAATCGTTATTCCATTATTAAAACCACTTGTCTCTACTGAGACAAACCAAACGGTGTTAAAAATCAAGCTTTGAACAAAATACAGAAAAAAACAAAACTTCCAATGCTATTTATGACAGCAACGAACACTAAAAAATAATTAATATTAAGTGATGATAAACATAGACATGCAAATGGACACAATGAATTTTAAACTGAAGTTTCCCATACACTCTCAGGACATAGATTATGCGCGGGGATGTAGGCTACAATTTTTACAAATTTTTACAATATTTTACAATTTTTACAGTTTTACAATTTAGTAATTTTCTACAATTTTTACAATTTTCTGCAATGATTTACAATATTTTGGCGAGATGTAGTGAGATGAGGTGAGGTCCGAGGATTCGCCAAATATTACCCGGCATTTGCCTTTTGGTTGGAGAAAACCTCGGAAAAACCCAACCAGGTAATCAGATCAAATAGGTGAAATGAAGTGATGCCGAGGACTCGCCATAGACCATCCGGCTTCAGTCCCACGGCTGGGGAAAACCTTGGAAGAAACCATTCAATGAGCCCAATGGGGGATCCAACCCAAGCCCTAACGCAGCTCCGGATCAGCTGCCCAGCGAGTCTGCCGACTGAGCTACATCGATGGCTCTACTAAAAGTATACAATACATAGCCAATCAGATTATGAAATTTAGAAACGCAAACGATCATTCATCAGTTGAGCTATATGTATAATACAAAACAAGTAAGTTAATTAAATTTAAGGCATAAACAATTCAATCAGTTGTGATATACAGAAATTGATAATACTTATCATGCAAACTACTTCAAATTACAAACACAAACAATTTATCAATAGAGCTATACAGATTACTATTCAATTTAAAGCATATACAATTCATCGGCTAAAACTATACAAACATATAGCCTACAATATAAATTAATCAGATTAATTCAATTTACAAGCATACTTTCATTAAACTATACAAATTTGTACAATTAATATCAAGTAGATTAATTAAATTTATAATCATAAAAAATTAAATCAGTTGAGTTATACAGACTACTAGCCTATTCAAATTACAGCATATACAATTCATCGGTAGAGCTATACAGACTAGTATTCATTTTAAAAATGGTGCCAGTACCCTATTCGGATTTATGCGGATCTAACCATAGATATTCAACGTATGTACAACAATCGTGTGACTATATCTTACTTGACATTACATTTTAGTCGGTAACACATACTAACTTCGCTAAGGTTGCACCCAGTTTCAACGTGGCGGGGAGCTACGGTTCTAGGATCGGATCTTCTCAACACGCATGGATGTTCATTCATTGTTAATGTACTTTCCTACTTTGTCTCGTAGAGATCGGAGTCGTCCTGACCCCACGCACCGGAAAAAAAGTCCCACCTTGGTCTATCTAGTGTGACATGAAAACAAATGGAAGCCCTAGCTCTTCACTGGCTGTAGTGCCATGGAGTTGTTTGATAACAACAGCATGAAGATGCAACATTAATGAATGCGTGGATCACACGAAGCTGCTCTAGAAGTGGAGCAACAGTCAAAGAATTACTGTTCCTTTCAGAATCTTGCGAACGAGTCCCTTCTAAGTCAATCTTGCTTCAGGCGTGAAGAGAGCTTCATCCAGTACAGCGGCTGGATGGATATCAGTCGTTTCTCGACAGATTCGCCGTCCAAGTTTCCATGCTGCCGGACCAGGCGCAGATGTCATCTTGAACAATAAAGAAAGAAAACAGGGCTCAAACTCGGAATTTCTTCTCTAGCCTTACGCTTTGGCACGACCTACCGCTGTTACCTGACGTATTGTTTATGTTGTAACGTAAGGTAGATATCTGCATTACCTAGGAAAGCGACAGACCACAATTTTCAATACTTGTAATATGATAGTGTGTTGAATAATGATAGTGTGTTGAATAATCTGCCCTTTCTATTTTTCATTCTAAATTATTAAATTTCATCCTACACATTAACATAAGGAAGGCCTATGTGACCTCGAAGTGGTGTATTAAATATTGACTATCGGTAACTGTTTTAAAAATTACAAATACTTTGTTGCAAATCTAGTTTTCAGATAAAGCTTCCTGTGAAGCAGGCTTGAATAATTTCAAGGGAAAAATTGTTCCGGGGCTGGGTACGTTCAACCAGAGGTCCCGGGATCGATATCCGGCCCCGGAACAATTTTTCCCTCGAAACTATTCAAGTCTGTTTCACAGGGATCTTTACCTGAAAACTTGACTTGCATAATATATACGTTACTGTAGGTACGTTAGCACACAGTTTGTGTGCGCTCCATGTGGGTCTCTGGCATCTCGTCAGCCCATTCGAGTTGTGTGGATATAAGTGGAAAAATTGAGACGGTGTCGGGTGGAGTTCCGGGGTAGCTCAGTCGGTAGAGCGCTGGTACGTTCAATCAGATATCACGGGATCGATACCCAGGCCCGGAACATTTCCCCCCTAGAAATTATACAAGTAGTACGTTGTTGGTTGAAAAGAGATAGATAATCTCTTTGGCCATTGTTCAACATTTATCAGAGCGGGCCCGAGTTTCAATCCTAGTTGGGATAAGTTACCTGGTTGAGGTATTTTCCGGGGGTTTCCCTCAACTTAAGGAGAGAAAATGCTGGATAACCCTCAGCTCTGGACTCTGGACTCGTTTCGCTGGCATTATTAATTTCATCTCATTCGGACGCTAGATAACCTTAGCAGTTGTTAAAGCGTCGTAAAATAACCAATTAAGAATCATTTTTATCATTCATAACTTGTTTTAACCAAGGCTGAATTTCACGTAGTATGATAATGGCTGTTTGCAATGTAAGTCAGCTCTCTGACAGATCTTACATGACGTGTTCTCTTATGTTGCACGTTTAGGATGTTACGTACAGTTGGGCTTCTTCAGGACTACTGACCATCACGCACTGCTTTTAGAGGAAGGGTTTATGGAACAATAATATTGATATTTAGTGCATTATTTTACTTCTGAAAAGACTCATGTTTAGAAAGAGAAACTTGAATTTGGTTTTCGCTATTCCATTCACCGCAAGTATGAATCTTCCACGTGTACACAATGTTGAGCGACTGCAAGAATAAAAATATCACGTGTTCGCAATATGGCTGTACTCTTTTAAAAAACTTTTTCCTTATCTTAATTTGTGCAATAAGGTATAGGGCTACTGCTGTATACAAGGTGCAACGAAGTATACAGAAACATGTGCTTACGAAAGAATTCATAACAGATAGAGAACTTTTCAGAAAGAATATAAAACAGTCTTAATAGAAGTTACTTTCAAAATTTGTACTGTGTTTGAAAATTTTTGTGTATTATATCTGTTTTCTTTTAATCGAAGAAAACCTCAGCAGTGAGAAAATTACCAAATAAATAAAAACTGTCAAATAATGTCAATATCCATGTTGCCAGAGATTTGTGTCCATCTTCGCTCCTAGCGGCAGAGTTCAGCTCGTAGGGACATTTTCGATGTGCTTACACTGGCGGAATCTTGCAAGATAACGAAAGCAACGGTTCGCACTATGTTCGCTTTCTAATTCCCTGTTGGATGCATGTCAGTTTTTAAATTTTTTACCTTTGAAACTATAGCAACAATTTATTACGGATTCAGGAAGGGACTATAATCTACCACTTGCAAATTTATTTGTGTAGCCACAGGCGTGGCTCGGGCAGAAGCTCGTTTGGCTGCTGATCCGGAGTTGTGCTCGGGCGTGGGTTCGAGTCCCTGTTGCGCTGATTACCTGCTTGTGTTTTTTCCGAGGTTTTCTCGAACCGTAAAGAGAATGTCAGGTAATCTATTTCGAATCCTTGGTTTCATCACGCTTAATATCATCTATCAACAATCCCATCGACGCTAAATGACCTATTAGTTGATACATTGTCGTTAAATAACGAAGTAAAAAGTATTTATGATAAATAATTTCATGTGAGGTACGCACTAGAATCGAGGTTCAGTCCTGTGATGCAAGCTGGAAGACTGCAGGTTCGACTCCTGTTATGGAGTTTCACCATTAATCTAATTCTAATCCATCTGGTGACACCAGAGTTATTTCCTTGAAGGTATATGAGACGAGCACACAGAACAGACTTCCTACTGCTACTAATACTTTCGCATATACAAAGAAACCCTATTCACTTCTATTTTTGCGTACCAATACTCTTGGAATTGGAAATTAACGCCAAAAACGCACCTGTTTAGCGGTTACTAGACCGACATAACAAACCAAATGGTTGCATACAGAGAGCAAGCCCACATGTACCATAAGCCAACTTCAGAGTTGTGGACGCCCTTTTATGTTTAAGGCATGCTAGGACCCTACAACTTTAAATTTCAGTATCTGCGTAGAATTAGAAGTTGAGACGTAGGTAGCAATATTAACAACAATTAAATTGAACATCTTACTTGAATCTAGATGTCATGGAAAAAATCACACCTTTTCTTGTTACGGACAATTCTTTCCACATCTAGTTCAATATTTGCTAATTTTAGCCTTAAATCGGGTTCAACATCGAGGAAATTTCTATGTTTGTTTTTCAGAATACAAAATATTGAAAATGTTTGTTCACAGAGATGCAGTATGTGCTACAAAATGGAACTACGTGTTTCAATGCCTTTTCATCCATTTTATTATACTCAGAAAATACCTTGACCTAAAGTGATCAAGTGTACATTCTTTGAAAAATATTTTAAATGAACCATTACAAGTAACATCAACAAGTTCATCTTGCTCCTCCTTAGACAAAGTTTTTAATTGTATTACACCGTACTCGAAAGGATTGCTTATCCATGAGTTTTCAGAATGGATGGAAGCTAGTCGCTGAATCATTCAGATGCTCAACGATGACATGTTTCCATGCTTCCACTAAGAATGCAACTATTTTTTAACGTTACGACAATATTATAGCTAAATACACAACAAACTGAGCATTAACACTGCTTATCATTGTAACCTAAATGCATTGTTCTAATGTTACTATGGAAACAATTTTTAAAATGAAATAAAGCAACTACATGTTTCCAATTTTCGTTGCATAGATGTGTTCATCATAGGAGTATATTAATTTCGCTGTTGCAATTTAAGTATTAATAAAGTAAGAAGACTAATAATTAAGTAAACATAAATAAAAGCAATATCAGATAGACGTATATAACCCACTGCTTGCAAACACAATCCAGCAAATTACCAAAACGCTCTAAAAAAACAGACCGATGCTAGTTGTAGGCCTATTTCTCTTACTGCTGTATTGCTATGTATAGAAGAGTGAGAAAATAATCTTTGTGATTACAGTTACATTGTATTATTTTTCTACCTGATAGTTTGTTCTTTGTGCGAACAACAACTTCAAGAGCAAATTTGTTTTTTGACTTCGCGTCCTGATTAGATTCACCTACCCGGAAATACAGTATGTGAATCGCTTATGTAGATGTTGGTTGGGCATACATTTCATAAATATGCGTAGGTGGAGACGGGTTACAGTTTGATTCACAGTGATCTGCTCTCTAAAGAGAAATAAGTTCTTAACACTTCTGAATACAAGCCATTTTATTGCACACAACGAACTCAGGAATAAGTTACCCGTGTTCCTGATAAACTTTGTGATTTACTCAATTCGTTCAACAAACTTGATCCATTCCGAATTTAATGTTTTTAGTATTAACCAAATATATAAATATTCTTAAATGAAATGTCTGTGATGAAAACCTAATTAATTTTGTAGCTCAAACCCATGAAATAAAATTGTTACTTTAATTGAACCTTAAATCTACACATCGAATGGTTTACTACAGGGACACCATTTCATTTTTACTTCAATTTTTATTGCACCTGAGTTTTTTAATATACTTCACTCCCACCCCTTCTACTAATGAAGTTCAACCGTCCTCCACACAGATCCAAGACCGCCTTACGGTCATAGTAAACAGTACGTTCCAAAAATATGTTCGCATTTTCCAGTGACGAAAGAGCTTTCAATATTGAATCATTTCCGCACAGGTTCTGTCTTCCATTTGCCTACGTCGTATTCCGGTTTCCCCACCAGCTTTTATTCGCCAGCTAGTGGCTGGACTGTCTTAGCTCTTTTGTAAGAACATTAATTTCTGTTGGAATTGGACGTCTACGTAATATTATACAACTGTTTAAAATAACTTAAATAAAAGGGCCTCGTTAAGTAACTTAGTGTCACGTGATTTCCTCCCTTTTTACGACTCTACGACATAACCAGTTGGATGGACAGTAGATAGTATGTCTGAATAATTTTATCTTTTCTGATCGGGCAGAAGTGAAGATTGAATTTACAGTACGTAAGGTACTCTTTATAGAGTAGGTACAGAGTTATTTCAACATGAGTTACTAGTTACGAAGGACGAAACTGGTAATTGGGATTAGGTACAGTAGTCTATAGTGCGATAATATGCACATTAGAACTGAAGCCTGTATCGAAATGAACGGCCACCATCTTCAAAAATGTGTTTAAATATCCATATTTATTTATTTTTCAAATTAACTTCATTCTCTATATTGTACGGTATTGTACTCTAAACAGTATAATATACACTACATAATGAATACCTCCACATGGACAGCTCAGTTCGTGAGTAAAAACACTCGCTGTTAATGTAATATACTGTATTTTGATTAAACAAAAACCTAATGAAAATGATCAAACTCAAAATCGCGATATTTCCAAGTTTACGTAAATGATGAACTACTTTTCTTCCCTCCTATACTTAGTAAAGTGATTTGTTTGTATATTACGCCAATATCATCGAACTCCAGTCGTGGAAGGGGGTAGCAAACGGCATTGATCCAAAGGTATAGCCAGGTTAATATTAAAAATGTTAGTAAAAATAAAATATTGTCCCTGTACAGTTGTCAAAAAGAAAGTGGCCGCACTCGTGAACAGCGAAAATTTTCTAAGTCCACTACGGGTCACGGCGATGTTACACGATGCATGTCCTTGTAGAAGCAGTTCCGGAACTATAGAATTATTCCATGTCTCCGTCTCATAGACCAGCAGTAGAGTGCTCGCTTAATGATTCAAAGAGTGTAAGTTCGGGCCTTGTTCAAGTTTTCATCTTATTTTTTTAATTGTTCTTTAGTGATATAAATAATATTCAAATTATATTTTGTATTCTGTTATCGTTCTTTAGCGTTACAAATAATATTCAAGTTAATAATTATTTATATTCTGTAATCGTTCTTTATGGATATAAATAATATTCAAGTTATTTATATTTTGTTATCGTTCTTTTAGCGATATAAATAATATTCAAGTTATATTTTTTTATATTCTGCTATCGTTCTTTAGTGATATAAATAATATTCAAGTCATCATTTGTAATCTGTTATCGTTGTTTAGTGATATAAACGATACTCAAGTTATCATTCATATTCTGTTACCGTTCTTTAGCGATATAAATAATATTCAAGTTATAATTGATATTCTGTTATCGTTCTTTAGTGATATAAATAATATTCAAGTTATTTATATTCTGTTATTGTTCTTTCGCGATATAAATACTCTGATTTCATATAAATAATTATTTCAATATAGATAAAAATTTTTCTTTTTAAAATTGGTTATTTTATTTTATACTGTTATCGTTTTTTAATGATCCTGTATAAATAATATTGAAGTTATTTATATTGTTATCGTCGTTAGCGACATAAATAATATTCTAGTTTTCATTTATATTCTGTTATTGTTCTTAAGCGACATAAATAACATAAGTTTAATATTAGGTTTGGAACAATACAGTTGCATAATACTGGTGTCAGTTTTATACTTTTTATATTATTATATTATACTATCTTCAAACACAATAACATGAAAAGCAGTGACGAGGAATTGAAACTGAGACGTTTACATCTAAATTCCGACGTTTTTCCGACTGATATACGAGGGCACAAGTAAAGAAACATTTGCGGAAAAAGTGGCCCAATCCCCCTCCAAGATTTTCTGAAGATTTGTACAAGTTCGTCCAGGATGCGGGGAGCAAAGGCTAATTGGGATTTCCCGGTTCTGATCAGGTCAAAAATCCTGATAGAACTAATATTTAACCCTTGCGGTGAATTTCGGTGAAGTCCGGATGGCCCAATTACTCAAATCCATCTCTCTTATCGCCACACTTGTGCCCCTGGGATCTATTGAGATTCGAAAGAGACAGTGGTGTGCGGAAAGCAATGGGAAGTTAGCGCATTTATCCTTCCCAAGAAAAATCGCAAAGATGAGCAAAGGAAGCTTTTAACAGAAAAAGGAGCAACTTCTGGGGACCTCTGGAAAAAGAACTAAGGAAGAGACTAGTGAAGTGTTTTGTGTGGAGTGGGAAAAAAACGTGGACATCACGATGAAATGAAGAGAAACGAATAGAAGCATTTGAAATGTGGATGTGGAGAAAAATAAAACGTGTGAAATGAACAGACAGAATAAGAAATGCAGTTGTGTTGGAAAAAGTGGATGAAGAAAGAATGATAGTGAAACTGATTAGAAAGAGAAAAAGGAATTGGTTGAGAAGAAACTGCCTGCTGAGGGATGCACTGGAAGGAATGATGAACGGGAGAAGGGTTCGGGGCAGAAAACGATATCAAATAATAGACGACATTAAGATATGTGGATCATGTGCGGAGACTAAGAGGAAGACAGAAAATAGGAAAGATTGGAGAATGCTGGGTTTGCAGTGAAAGACCTGCCCATGGGCAGAACGCTTATGTATATCCAGGATGCTTGGAATGTCGTGGCTGAGAACAGTCGTTATTTGAAAATATTTTAGTCGATTCCATGCTCACTCGACTGCAAGATGTGATCGAGATGTGGGGAAGATAGAATCGTGGCTTTTTGTTGTTTTTTTAACGATTAATTTTTTTTTTATATTATAAGGTATACGACAGTAAGTTTGTTTTGTATATGTCACGAAACAGATTTTTGTTGCGAATAAAATATTTTTTTCTTTTCATTTGCAGCCATAATGTCATAATAAATAATGATAAAGTCATGACATAATACATTCATGAACCTGATGTTAATTACTAAAATAATCATAAAAGAGAAAGGAGCAATTATGTATGTTTTGTATCTCTGTCTTAAAAACAAAACAAAAAAGAACATAAAAAGCACTTGGTTGTCTTCGAAGGCAGGACCTCACGCATAAGAGGTAGGAACGCTGCCATTACGCTATTAAGTAACACAAATAACACTTGAATTATAACTATACATCTCAGGCAACGTGGTACAACAACATGTAACATCGCCTGTCTCCGAATTGTAGCGAAGATACCCGAAGGGAAATTTGCTTCTGGAGAGCGGCCACTTTTTCTTTTGACAACTGTACATACCTGTAGTACAAATAATGGTCAATGTCTATATAATTCGATAATAAAACTTCAGTTGGATTTGCTGTCTTGCTGTAATGGAATTTTCGATTCCAGATTCAAATAGTCATAGGACAGAGTTCCCTAGTTTATGTTATGTATCGTGTATTAAAACAAGTTTATTTGTTCTCTAAGTACATTATATCATTTCTCTCAATGTTATATTTTCGTTAATATATCTATATGATTTGCTGCTAATGACACTAATAGTAATAATAATAATAATAATAATAATAATAATAATAATAATAATAATAATAATAATAATAATAATAATAATAATAAAAATCCATCTTCATTCTCAACACAATATATTTTCTTCATTCTGAAATTATTGTATAACTTATCTCAAGTTATAACATATATTATTGTTATCAACTTTATGTATCCTACTTGTTAAATGTCTTATTCTGGTGTTTAAATGTTAGTCTTACAAAGTATGTATATTGCGACTTTTCTATGCTTTTGTCTATCTATTCTTCTCTAGAATTTGATCCTGGTATTACAATTTTTAATTTCATTTTATAAACAACATAAATATTTATGTATGCGAATTATGTAAAATTAGTTTTTAATACCGGTATAATTTTAAAATACATACATACAAAATTATTCACGTTGTAGCATGTCTTTGCTGTCAAAAATAACACTAGATTACCTACTTGAGCTGTTACTTTGAAATGAATGGCTAAATTGTAGATATTCCAGTCGCAACATTGAATTCACCTTAAGTTTACTTATAGCCAAAATATTGTTTTGCAAGAAAAAACAAAGTAGGAAATGTGGGGTAAATTTGCCTACTGTCTTTGCCAGATGCTTATACTGCCTGCTCATTCAATGATCAAACATGTAACATGACCTATATACTTACGGCTTTTAAGGAACCCGGAGGTTCATTGTCGCCCTCAAATAAGCCCGCTATCTGTCCCTCCCCTGTGCAAGATTAACCCAGTCTCTGTTATATTCCACCTCCCTGAAATCCATATTAATATTATCCTTCCATCTACGTTTCGGCATTCCCGAATGTCTTTTTCTATGCGCCCTCCCACTAACACTCTGTATGCATTTCTGGATTCGCCCATACGTGCTACATGACCTTTACTATGCCTAAAGCCGACATTTAAGACTATTTTATAATCTTTCTGCATCCTACCTCGAATGGGGATCACTTCAAACTACAGATTTTAATTTCTCAACTTGGAGTTTTAAAGCAGAACATGCTTACATTGAATGAGAGGACACTGGATAAAATCTACTGGTCGTTTCTCGTCACAATAGAAGTGTGTATTAGAATACTACCAACTAAATATAAATATCTCTAATATTTATATACGCAGAGCTATGAAAATGAGGACACACAAAGGAGAAGAGGGGATAAGCAAAATGAAGTAGTCGGTCTGGATGGCGCAGTAGGTCGATTGCTATTCACTTTATGACTCTTAATACACATCAAAAAATATTACACTTTGAACAATTTAAATTTTTTAATTAGACTCAATTTGTCAGTCTCATTGTAACTGTATTTAGGCTTATACTTGTTATTACCGCTTGTTATATTGTAGCATATGCAATGCAATTCCTCCCATGTAAAGTGGAGGTACAAGTAAACTCCTATGTGAATATGAAGCATATATTTTTATGCGAGATCGTGCGTATTTGCTTGTTTTCCGCACAAAACCAATACGCGGTAATTGTGAAATACCACATTCAGTATTCCCAACATAACACACATAACAATTTCTCTCTTCTTACCGTTTAAGTGACATACTGCTTTAGGCTTTTAACTTATTACTTTTAGAGACGTTCAATATATAATAATTATAAATTGGAAACTTACCACTGCAATTTCACTTAAATTGCACTGTTAATTTATTGTTTTTAAATATTTGCAAAAATTAAGTAAACTCTACAACTCCATTAAAGTTACTGCATTCGTGATGCAAGTAACATTAAGGAAGCCGTGAAAAAATCAACAAACTTGCCGATGTTATTACTGCAATATGTTATATAAATAATATTGTTAAAATATTAGAATGAAAAATAAATCATTACATAACCTTAGCGTTTGTTTTAAGTTCGCATTTATAGACTGGGGGGGAAAAAGAGACAGACGTATATCACGGCCTGCTGGAGTATAGTAAACACAGAAAACATTTTAAAGCAACAATGTTGAAGATAGATATTTTTGTTTTGCAAATTTGCCGTCATTGAATAGAAATCAAGATGAAGATTTCATTGCAACTAATTAGAAATTCCTCTTTCAGGTATGTAATAAACGATCTTCGCACAAAATAATATACGATACACGAGCGGTATGTTTTCTTTCAATTCTCGGAAATTAAAAAAGCTCAACTACGTTTCGCTTTTTCAACTTTTCCTAGAACATGAAAACTTCAAAATACCGCTCTTGTAACGCATATTACTATTGTAATTGTGACACACTGGCTTATTAAGAGTAGATTATTTTTATCAATTATGTAGTCTGACTGCACGTAGGTGTTATTTAAATGTGTAGAATAAATAAATGAACAAAATCCCACTAATAAATATGTTTATTCTTCCTACTGAAAAAAATTATATTTTGCACATAGGAGATATTGTAGGAACAACGACGATAATGTTTTTGTTACATTCATCTTAAGCCAGAGCACGGCGGGTACAGGGTGTAAGGGAGATCTCCTCGTGACTGCCATCTGTACTGCAGGGAAGAGTGTTTCCGTCTGTTGGCAACTGCTACTGAATTCACTGCGATATAGCGATGTTTCCTAGAAACAAAATCTATTTCTTACTAAATAAAAATAAAGAAATGGAGAAGGAAGATTCTATTCTTTTTATCTTAAGCATTTAGTGCGTGAACTTACTGTTATTGAACATCTTCCACCCTGTATAAATTTTTGTACCACCTTTCACAGTCGAGATGCAGCTCTTTGCTTGTTTCATTCTGTATGAACTGAAACAACCCAGAACTCACCACGTGGAGGTGGCTGCATGTCGAGTTCCGCCCTGCCCATCCCAACCTCCCTACCATTGGGCAAGTGCAATCGAGTGTTAATTTGTTGTGGTTTGCAATTAACGTTCATATTCTTAGACTTGAATCAATATTTACTTTTCCATTTTATATTTTTTTGTCTCTTTTATAAAAGTCACTTTTGGAATGATAGAGAAAGACGGTCACTAAAAATTTGGTGTATATATATATATATATATATATATATATATATATATATATATATATATATATATATATATATATGTTTTATTTAACGACGCTCGCAACTGCAGAGGTTATATCAGCGTCGCCGGATGTGCCGGAATTTTGTCCCGCAGGAGTTCTTTTACATGCCAGTAAATCTACTGACATGAGCCTGTCGCATTTAAGCACACTTAAATACCATCGACCTGGCCCGGGATCGAAACCGCAACCTTGGGGCATAGAAGGCCAGCACTATACCAACTCGCCAACCAGGTCGACTATATATATATATATATATATATATATATATATATATATATATATATATATATATAAAATCTCCTTTTGCTCCCCTACTTCCGACCGTGTCTAGACGATGGTCCAGGTACATCGTCACCATCGAAAGGTTTATGTAGTTCCCGAATAATTTCCCAAGTCGTTATTCGGTCCCTCGTATACCTCATAAAAGTGTCGATGTACTCGAAGTCGTCGTCGTCTTCCAACTCAGAAGGTTCCTTGGGCCTCTGGCGCCAATCGTCCTTCTTACTCGGAGGAAGAGGACGATGACGATCCCATGGAGCAGCGTCGGTACGCTGTCGGGGAGTCTTGCGTTTGCTCTTGCCCGGGGTTGCTTTGCCTTTCCCCTTCGTCTCTTGAGACTCAGGGGGGAGGTCAAATGTCACCGTCTTCTGCGGGCGATCGGGATCCCGATCTTCCTTTTTATCTTTCTTGAGGATAGAACGGGGGGGAGGTGGAGGTGAAGGTGGATGTGGAGGTGGAGGTGAAAGTAGGGATGGGGATGGAGGTGATTTTGATGAGGGAGATAATGGGGTTGGGGGGAATGACTGTCGTTTGGCTGTGATTATTGGTGTAGGGGGTGCCTAATAGTATTTAAATTCGGTGACATACCGAGGGTGTTCTGGTTGTGACGACGTGGTTGAGGAGGGAGTTGGATCAGGAATCTTGGAATCATTCCTGTCCGCTAGACTACGATTATTCCATAGGCAATAGCCTCCTATTCCCACCGTCCCCAACATCGTCACAATTCTGACCAATTCTGGTCTCCCTAAGGAGAACCGCGTTGCGCCTCCCGAAAATTCTCGGCGTCCCGCAATCGCAGATACTCCTTTTAAAACCGAAAGCGCCGTTCGCATCATTTCTCACTTTTTCTAGAAAATGGCAAACCACAGTGTTTCCATGGAAACGATCTGTCCTGTCGTGTCTGTCGGCCATTGTTGATGACGTCGCACGACAATACCCAATCGCGCGAGTACGTTGAAATACCGATACAATAAGGGCTATACTACACGAATGTTAAAAACGTTGCTTTGACAACATTCTTTTATAGGAACTTGGTTTTTGGTAATATGATCGCTTGTATAATTGCATGACTATACTACACAAGCGTTAAAAGTGCTGCGTTTGGTTGTGTTGCTTCTACGTTGAGAAGTTTCAACGCAGAGGTCTGCGTTGGCAACGCCATCTTTTGCAAACGTATTCATACTACATGTGCGTCATCAACGCAACGTCAACAGACTGGATATTGTCAAGCAAATGCAGTTTTTACTACCTACTTTTGGTGAGAATGAAACCATTTCGAATATACCTCCACCTAAACAAGAAGACTAACCGGTATTATTTCTCAGGCTACTTCGGGTCATGAGAGTAATGTAAACGATACCCAAACAAAATCGGGAACATCTCTTCGCTCGACAGGGACAGGAAGAAAAGAAAAATCTGAAAATATTCTAGTAACTGCAACAAGGGATATTAAAAATATATTATCAGAGAGCGTGGCTATAGAAAGACAAGACAGAGAGAATGACAAGGATGGAAACAAAGCTTTCCTATTATCATTTGTCAAAATCATGGACCAGAGCTTGCACTTGAAGCCCGTTTCAAAGTTTCTGAAGTGTTCAGAAACCTGCTTGTCGAGCAACGGGCAACATCAAGAATGTCCCAATTGTCAGATATGTCGCCGTTGAGTGTTATTGCCGATGGTTCAAATGATTCTGAATACATTGTTAATTTCAGTCACTACTGATTTCTGCAGCTTGTAATGTTCCTAATTTTCAACATATTATGCGTAAATTAAAAATATAATCATTACAAATTAAGGCAATTTTTTTTACTTACCTTAATGTTACAACCAATGTTTCGACAGGGTGAACTGATTTCCTCATTAGCCTACAGTATCAGTTTTCATAATTTTATGAGAAATTAAATTCAAAAGATCATCAGAACTTTTTATTGACATTCTGTAATAGAGAAAAAACTTGTCGGGATACTGTCGGTGATTTTCAAATGCAGTACTGTACAGTATTAAACTTTCCTGTCGAAAGTCTCTTATGTTTGCGGGATGAATTCACCATCTCCTTTTCCTCTTTTTTTGAGACAGACTTATAAATTGAACACATAGCTGAGCTACATGTGCAACTTGTATAACATGCTTTGCAGTTCTGAAACCAAACACAGCGTCCCTAACGCAACGTGTAGTTTATACATTTTTCATGCGTTACCAACACCTGCCAACGCAACATTTTTAACGTTCGTTTAGTATAGCCCTTAAGATGTGAACGTTTTCACGTCTTCTATCTTCAAGATATTATTATTCACTTCGTTCATACTTAAAAATTGGTTGCTACTTTATAGCTAGACGAGTACTAAATGCTGACACACAAACATGTAGAGATTATAATATTTTATTAGAATGCAATCTGCCTACTTATACATAGGTAGTATTCAGGGTGGGTTACTACTCTTTTGACTTCATACAGTGATAAATATTAGAGAATTTCTCTGTTGTTTAATTCTGCCGTTCCATGTGATATTTTGTACTGACAAGGGAGTGTTGGCATACTACAGCTTTTATTATCGAAATATGAAATGTGTAGAGACGACGATGAATGCACGTTATTGGACGCAAACGGGTTTGAATAAGTAATATTTTAATGGAAATGAAACAGTAACAATTTCGAAACATTTACAATGAAGTTAGAATACTCAGTTTAGTGCCTTGTACTCTTCCCAGCAAGAATATGCTTACTAAGTTTATTTTGAATACTGTTTAATTCTGATAGTCTCAGATGTCACTGGGTGGGTATTCCACAAGCGCGATAGCGAGATTGTGTATGATGACGGATACGATGATGTCTTGTGTGTTGGTATGACTAGTATGCGGCTATTTTGCGTGCGTGTGAAGAGATTGTGGTTCGATGATATGTAACTGAAGCGAAGGCAAGGTAGATAGATAATATAGAGGTGTGAAGGATTGGGAAAAAGAGAACTAAGGCCTAGTTGTCATTACTACAGTTAGCAGGAGTGTAACTTGGGCAAGTACTAACTATCCTTTTATCTCTACCAATGTAAACGTAATTGGTAGAGTAGAGTACTTGATCATTGTAGAGTAGAGTAGGATTGCTGAGTGGGATAGTAACTCTACCACTCGCCTTTCCCCACCACTGATTTCTACTCTACTCTACTTTACCAGAACTATACTAACGAAAACAGGTTTGGTATAGTCGAGTGTACTGTTTATGAAGATATTACATGTTAGGGGTTTGTTCTTAGTTTTGTTTCGTTATGGTCCTTAAGGAGGAGCTGAACTGAATTTTGATAATTTCTAAACTATAAAATATACAGTGACTGTTTTTTTTTGCATACTAGTATTGAGCATTACTTGGTACATACATTGCAGATTTTCAAAGCTGTAGTGTAAGTAGGCTAATATTGGCATTATTGTATTAATTTTATATTAATATTTTTATATCAATATAATTCCTGTCTTTTGCCATAATTTCACAAATATTTCAATAAATTTTATTCTCAAGCTATCTTATGGCATGGAATAATATAATTTCCTTTAGTTAGTTGAAGCTTTAATTATGTTTTGAATTAAAAAATATTGAATTTAATCATTTCAAAATTAAGAAGAAAGCATGCATTATAGGGAATTAAATATTTTAGACCCAATCATACTTTACAATTAATATTGAATGTTAATTATCAAATAATGGAATATACTGAAACAGCGGAAAAAAATCAGAACAATGTGTCAATAAATGTGGGAGTAGATAAATTTTGAAAAAGTGAATGCGTAGAAAACATTTAAATCCAGAAAATAGACACCGAAATTTAAATGCATTCTACATACATCCTGAAACTCTATCAGTTGGACTCATATATGTAGTAACTGAAACGGACTCTTTGTCTCATTATGCGAACAAGTATTAGAAAATTAAGGGAAACCACAGTAATTTTGAAATAAAAAGAGAGAAGCCTTGCAGAGGGAGTAGACGTGACCCATCGTGGCATTTAAATAGATAGCAATTTTTGTAGATGTAACAAATAGAACTTAACATAAACAATAACAGCGATAGCAGACGACTGGTTGGGAAGCTACTAGCAGACATTGGGAGTTCAGTGGCGACTCTTGATTTTTTTTTTTTTTTTTTGTATGTAGGATATGAGATTGATGACTGATGACAAAGACAGAAACTAATAATAATAATAATAATAATAATAATAATAATAATAATAATAATAGAGCATTCAAATTCAATACAAGTAGGCCTATGTTAGTATTTCACTCACCATTCTGGAACTGGCAATTTATTTGTAATGAAGTTCGATTCTCCTCCCCTTTTTACTTGCGAAGATGGCTCCTAAGCCATTGTACTG